>NW_027187285.1:694362-797162 GCF_028583685.1 Petaurus breviceps papuanus
ATATATATATATATATATATATATATATATATATATATATATATATACACACACACACACACACACACACATACATATGTATATATATATATGTGTGTGTGTATACATACATACATATATATATATATATATATATATATATCTTCACTGGCAAGACCTTCCTTGGTAAGAAGAGGAGATAATCAAAACAGAAACTTTTTAGTGCAATTAGTTAACTTCTCCTTGTTTCTCATTTTGTAAATCTTTCTTTTTTTTCTGGAAGGGAAAGAAGTAGGTTTGAGCAGACAAGTAGGAGACTGGATCCTGACAAAGGAAAGATGAAAAATCTTTGTTTCTGGTATCATAGACCCAAGTTAGTATGTGTAAGGTCCCTACTATTGCTTTTTCATGAAACCCTGTGTCAGGAGAGGAGACCCCTGGGTTACAGACAGTCCAACAGCAGTAAACATTCCTCTAATACTGAGTGCTCCTTAAGAACCACATTTATTTATGAAAGGGTACATCAGATTTAAGGGGTGGAAAGTACATTCAATTAACATTTCATGCAAATACAAAATTCATGTCTCTTCTGGGGAAAATAATAAAAAGCCATCTTAATCATAATTAAAAATTATACTGGCCATCTATCTGATATGTATCTAAATCTCTTTTAGTATTATTTGTGGGCAAGCAGTCTTACTTTAAGTGCATCTCCAGTCCCATAAATAAATTAAAGTAAAAGCAAAATAAATTTTAAGTTGGAAATACCAATGTAAACATATTTTTACAAATTTTATTTATAGCTACAGGCTCTCATTTTGTAGATAGCTAACTTTAAAATAGAACACAGATTTTCATATATTGAGTAATCAGAAGATGACATTAAAGAAGAAAAAAGAGACCTATTTGATATGGCATCCAGGAGCAGTAACACTAGTGTTCAAAGCTATATCTCACTATTTCATCTTCCATTAAACAGCCTATAGTTGGGGAAAAATATGCATAATGACAAAAAAAAAATCCCTAAGCCATAGGACAAGCATAGTGTTATCCTCTGACACAACCTGGGGTCTACGGTATTTTCTTTCCAAAGAGGATTTATAGAATTAGAGAATGTTAGAGCAGATTCTGGTCCAGTCTTATCAAACTTAAATAGAAATGGGGACCACTAAATCATACACAGTGATCCTTGTGGACCACATATTAACTTAGAATACCTCATGTTAATATTATCTATATTTTTATTGTATTTTGTATTACATTTTAATCTGACTCACACAGCACTCTGTACCATTATGGGCCATTTGTTTGACACCTCTGATCTTGTCCTACCCTGTCATCTCACAGGACAGAAAATGCTTCCCTGAAGAGACAAATGGTAACTTGTCCAAGGTCATATAGCTACTTAGTAATGGAGTCAAGAACTTAGATCTAGAACACAATCTCTGATTTCTCATCCAGTGTTCATTCCACTAAATTATGCTATAAATGTTCCAACTATGCCCAAGACTGTCCTTTGGGCTCAAGTAACTAGAAATTTTAGTGGAAGTTTGTTTACTTTTTAAATTTATGTTTAAATTTTACATAGGCATCATATAGTTCTTGTTTGATTCTTTTCTTCTTTATTTCTTTCAATAAGTATTTTGAGCTTCAGTCCTGTATGAAAGACAACTTGCAACCACTTACAAATGTCTCCCATCTCCCACTTACAATATCATGTAACTAGGTGAAATAATGCTATAGAAGGCAGTTAAAATGGTTTATAAGGGCTGAATCTATAGAAAAAGAATATGGTGATGGTAAACAGAATAGCTGTCACTCAAGGGAGTTAAAGTCACTGATTCTCAAAAACCGGTTTGTACCATCACCAAACATGATTTACACATCAGGCAACAGGCCAATTGATGGTATTGTGAGCTTCTGCAGCATCATGGAGGGGTTGGTTTGTAATATATCAATGACACTATTGTAAAAAGTGCTGATTGGACCTATGTCTATAGAAGACAGTCTAGTTACAGTCTAATTAGATAAACAAGCCATACATACAAGAAAGAGATGAAAAATAAAGTAAATGACACAGTGAAGTCCATATAGTTCCCAAGTACCCAAGGATTACAGGGTAAAGCTACAAGTAGTGGTGGAGTTAAGAGTCAGACAAAAATTCTTGGAGAAAGATGAGGAGAGAGAAGAAGGGAGATGATTAAAAATAAAAATGGGCAACAGACATATGATACAGAAACTAGATCCTCTGTCTATAGACTCCATAATTATAAAGAGGAAGGGCAACACAGGTTATGGACATTTACAATCCTTCAAATCAATTCAGCCAGGGGAAAGAAACAGTGTCTGTGCAATGTTCCTTGTGGAAACATTTCCAGTGAACAATGACCATCTCTCTGTGCATGCACTGTTAGACAGCCAGAGCTTTGTCATACTCCATCTCCAGGATGAACTACCCCTCTCCTCAGGCTGCTGGAAAACACCAAGCAGAGTCCTCTCATAAATCCCTGGGCCCCAGGATAGCTCATAAATTTCTCAGTGGGAAGGTTACAGTTTAGTGTTAAAATGTTAGGCAGCAGTAAAAAGCTGTTCTTAGCTGCAGAATAAAGCTGAATTATCTGAGGCCTTCAGCTCATTCAAAGTATAACCAGATAAGTCTTTCACAACTAGATACTCTAGGTAATGCCCTTGTTTGTTTGTGTTTTTTGCCCTTCAATTAGCTTAAGAATTTGATTGAGGGGCATTCCCTTTTCCCTCCCTTCCTCTTTCTTTCCCTCCCTCTCTCCCTCCCCCCTCCCTCCTTCCTTCCTTCCTTGTTTCTTTCCCTCTCTCCCTCTTCCTTCTTTCCTTCTTTCCTTCCTTCCTTCCTTCCTTCCTTCCTTCCTTCCTTCCTTCCTTCCTTCCTTCCTTCCTTCCTTCCAAGTATGGAATTCACTTTCCTTACCTATAAAATGAGAAGACTGACCTAGATGGTTTCTAAAGTCCTTTCTAGCTCTAAGATCATTGTCCTATGAATATATCTGCTTTTTGTCCTAAAAGACTTGGTTCCTGGGACAAAGGATCTCTTGTTGGGCATGACAAGTCTTATAGCCAAGACTAACAGAAATGACCAACCCCTCCTTAAGGGAAAAAGCCAAAAAGGTTGCTGTTTTTCTTAGAGTGGATTTTTTGCTGGTCCTATATCTGAGTCAGGGACTGTTGCCACTGTAAAAGAGCTCTGAACTGAGAGAACACAACAGAATCCATTTTTTTTTTTCATGAGGAAGAAATGTTCCTATGCCTAGTGCCAGAAGCTAAAAGGCACAAGAAACTCCACAGTCATGTCCCTAGTGGAATATCAGTGGAGAACACATCGAGCAGAAACTATTGGTCTAGAAGAGCAATGTCCACTATGGTTGCCACTTCCATCAGAAGAGCATTCAACGGACACTATGGCATGTAGGAGATGACAACAGGGAACAGGCCTAGTAGGAGCCCTCCCATAAATGACCAGGGGACATCAATGGCCCTGCAGCATTGGAGATATGTGACTCTTCTTATGCATGTGCTTTGGTCACCTGATCCCTCCTCCATGACACATATCCTCTTCTTACTGAGAGTGTGTATTTTGTAAGAGTATACCTGAGATTTAAAGAGGATATATTTTATTGTTACTTTTCTTAGGATGCTATTTCATGAAATGTCCCTGCTTTGAGTTATTTTATCTAGCTAGCTATTAAAGATAAACACATTAAGTGAGGCTTATGATTTGTGATTTTACAATGAATGTGCATGCACAGAGGACTTTGAACCTGGAGTTGTATCATCTGGGGGGGGGGGTCCTACCATGCAATTTAAGGGGTGACATTTGGAGAATTTGAGTATTCTGAGCATAAAACCTTTTAAACAGATACACATTACTTCCTGCAGACATACAAAAATATCCCCTTCCTCCCATCTCTTCCATCCTATATAAGAGAAATATCTGTAAAAACACGTGAAAATAAAACCAAAAGAGATCTCTGAGATGATCATTAATGAAAGTATATATATGATTTTAGCAGGTACCAAATCTACAGTACTGATACTCTAATCTAATAACATTTTAAAACTACTGGCCTTTGGAAGACAGGGTACTGTATTTTTTATATACAACCTAGTACTGTACTTAGAACACAATACCCAGGATTTAGGGAAGGGGAAGAGAACAAACATTAATTAAGAGCCTACTGTGTACTGGTCACAGTTCTGAGTGCTTTACAAATATTATCTCTTTTGATCTTCATAACTCTGGGAGGTGGGTACTATTATGTTCTCCATTTTACAGCTAAGGAAACTGAGACAGAGTTTAAGTGACTTGCCCAGGGTGACACTACTAGTACTCAGGTCTTCCTAACTCCAAACTCAGTGCTCTATCCACTGTACCCCCTAGTACAGGTAGGAAACTTGGATTCCTGACCCACCTCTATTAGTAACTAAATTGGGATGAGCTGGAAGAACCCAAGAGACGATCAAATATAATCTTCTCATAGTGCAAATGAGGAAGTGAGGCCACCCTGAGAAATAAAAGGATTTTCCCAGGCTCATGAAGCAAGCGTGATCTATCAGGACTCACAAGAAATAGCCTTCCTTGTGTGCTTACTATAGGCAACAGGGCCGTGGGGGTGGTAACACCTCCCAGACCACAGGTCCTGCTTCTAGGCCAGCCCTCACAACTATCATCTGGGGGTCATCTCCTGTGGAGGAGCCAGTCACCTCCACCACCTGCCAACCATCTGCCACCCACCATGCAGGAAAGCTAGCCTAGCTGAATCGGTCAAGTGCACTGAGGAAGAGACAAGGGGCAACATGCACCAGGCAAGTCAGATCACTACCAACATCTCCCCTCAGATCCTGATGGAGAAAGCCCAGTACCCTGAACCCAAGAGCTCTGGGAATGACAGTATTTCCAGCCCGGTGACCTTGGCCATCATCCTGGGAAGCTGCCCCTGTGGAGATGCAGCCTGGCAACTGCTTCTCCAGGTGCTACAGACACAGCCACTAAAGACCAGGAAAAGAAAGTTCTTGTCACCAAAGCCCTTGGCACTGTCAAATGGTTCAACATCAGAAACCAATATATTATCAGTGGAAATGACATTTGCAAACAGGCATTACCATCTGCTTTGCTATTGTACCCTAAGGATCATGGGACCTCTCCATCTGATTTGCAGCTAAAACCTTTCATATGAGTTGTCTCTCCTATTAGTATGTGAGCTCCATGAGAGCAGAGACTGTCTTACTTTTCTATTTGTGCTTTGCACATGGCAAACACTTAAAAAACTTTATTCATTCATTCCATCATACCATGGGCCCTTGTTTCTTCAGTTTTAAAATGGTCCTATCAGATCTTGTGATACAAAATATGCTATAGCAAAGTGACTAATACAAACTCACACCCACACATATGCATATACATACACACATTACAATATTACTTTATATAACTCAAGTGGGCTTTCATGCAACTTACTGACTGAATTGGGCTTCAGGGTAAATCTATATTTCTTGTCCCTCGTTTTTCTCCCTCAGGGGACTAATTTTCCAAATCACAAATTGTTGTCAGTTCTGTCCCAGATGTTTTTATTCAGTTTTCCACATCTCACACCAGAATCTCAAGACTGACCAATTTCATAAGACACTAATTTTTATGCTTAAATCTCTCCTTGAAAACCCCTGGGAATTAATAGGACTTGAATTATAATTGCTGTTTCATCCATGCCAGAGAACTGGCTTTTACTAAAATCCACATCATTTTTCCCTAGGAAACCTTGGCTTTGCTTTGGATGAATATGTATGACTTAACTAATAAAACAATTTATCTGGTAAAATTTTATTTCACAGAATCATAGAACATTAGAGCCAAAAGGGGCCTTAAAGCTCATCCAATACAGTTCTAAGTCCTGTCTTTTGTCATTTTCCTTCAGGGTGATAGGGATTGTTTTCTTTAAGGAAAAGCATGTGTGTAACTTTAAGACATATCTTTGAGTCTGAGTGACAAAAGTAAGGGGCTTTCACATCAATGGAACAATCCCTCCCCCTCCCCTTTAGACAATGTCTCTGGATCATCCAGTTTTCTAGAAGATCCTTCTGTAGGCTTAGCTGGCATTCTGGGGGATGTTGGTTGAAGAAGTCTATGGCTGGTCACACTGCATTCTATTGGAATTGTGGTTTCAAAACAGAAAGAAATACAAGGGAAATCCTAAGCCAGACACTTCCAGTCAACTGCATCAGTTGCTTTCATCTAATGATGAAGGCCCTATAGTCTTCTCAAATTAAGGAATTTCTTTATATTGTATTAGGAGGTTGTAGGAAAACTCCTGAATGCCTCCTTTGCCTGAACCCCTCTTTACACTTGCTGTTGCGGGGTTGGGGACAAGCCTTTGGTCATTGCTTTTTAATTGGATTGCTAGATATTGGCCACCCTACTATTAAAGTTACAATTGTTTTTTTTCTTATTTACAGATCATCATTTAGAGTGATACTTTCTAACTTTGTACTCATGCACAAATCTCCACTTTCTCATCTGTAAAATGGGGGCACTATTATTCATCTCACAGGATCATGCATCATAATAATATAATTTACTTGACATTGTAAAGTTTAGAAAGTACTTCAAACCTATCTCATTTTATCTTCAAAACAGTGGGATATAAGTGTTATAGTTATCCCTATTTTACAGATGAAGAAACTGAGGCAGAGGTTAAGTAACTTACCATGGATCATACAACTATCATGTGTCTGTGACTGCATTTGAACTCATGTCTTCCTGACTCCAGGTCCAGTGCTCTATCCACTTTGATACCCAACTTCCAAAGTCAGCATGAGAAAATATTTTGTAAAGCCCTTTAGTAGTCTGAGCTATTATCTTTAGAGGTCTCAGGTAGATGTTAGATTATTATTTGCTGAAATGTGTAAGGGATTCCTACTCAGGAATATTCTTTTCTAAGATCAAAATCATAAAATCAGAGAATCTGGGTTGGCAGGGATGTCAGATATAATCTAAAGAAACTCATATGTGAATAAGTATTTGTTTGACTCATCCCTGACAGTATCCCTCATTCTAGCTCCTCATCTTCTATCTGGAGGTCTTCATTGAGGGCAAATTCACTGCCTCTGGAGACAACTCTTTCTGAGGAGAGTGGGTCCTAACACTAGGCAGTGTGTGTGCTATGATTTTAACTGTGTTTGAATGGTTTTTCCTGAGAGGGGACATAGTTCAATTGGAAAGAAAAATTGCTGAATTTAGAGTTGGATGATCAAAGTTCCAATCCTGGCTCTGCCACTTACTCCCTGTGTCACACTGGATGAGTCATTTCACATTTCTGAGCCTCAGTTTCCTCATCCATAAAATGAAGGGATTGGATTCCTCCATTAGCTTTTTAAGGCAGAAAAGTTAAAAGCTTTGATTCTTCTTCCCTGGAAAAGTGTTTAATTTTGACAGTCCTCCATGAAAATGCAGATAGCTCTGGAACAAGAAATGTTTTAAACCTTATTAGTCGCTAATTTCTTGAAAAGATATAAAGGAATAAGGCAAGATCTATACTCTCAATGAGGTTCTAATGTAGTTGGCTACAAGGAAGGAGCCCATGAATAGCTGATAATATCAGAAAATAAAGGTTAATAGAAAAATGTGTAGGATAATGAGTGATATGGAAATTCTAAGATAGGAAAGATAGGACATAGTCCTCTGACCAAAGCTTTGTGGAAGACATAGAACTTTTAAGCTGAGTCTTCTAAGATGGGTAAGATGTGACTATGCAGGGACTAGATGGAAAAGAGAAAGTATGTAGTCTTAAATAAGCCACTTACCTGAGTCTCAGTTTTCTCTTTTGCAAAATGTATATAATAATTTTTGTCTCTAGAACTCATTGGATTTTATGAAGGAAAGACTTTACATCTCCACTGTTACATTCAATGCTATTATTACTAAAAGTAAAATGAAATAAATAAAACCATCTGAAACTGCAAAAACCACTTTCCCCTCCCTCTCCACCCCCACCCACCTCACTTTCTCCTTATGGGATATATGAGTAGTAAGAAGACTGTCTGGGTTAGAGTGAAGGTTGTATTCCTTTCCCTTGCTCCTGCACAAATGGGTTAGACTGTGGGCAGGCCTGGAATTTCCTCTATTTACAAAGTAATACAATTTTATGAGATTGTGTGAATAAGTGGAGAAGGGGACAGGGATCAAGAAAAATATGTTTGCATCTTTCACAATACTTCCTTACTTCTTCCCTTCATTACCCCCCCAAAAAAAACTGGGCTATATTTGGCTCCAGTTCTTAATCACAGTTACTTAAGATCTCCAGGCAGAATGAAGTTGAGGATTACAGGAGAATAGATGGAATGAGAATGGGTTAAGAAATGCTTCTGATTCTGTCTTATACTTTCATTTTCCTCTTTTGAGACACATGTTTTACTTTGAACCATTAAATGTCAAAGGAAAGTTGAAACAAAATTCCAGAATTCAAATCTACTACCTTGTCTTAAGTCTCCATTATTTAAATGCATCATTAACTTCTTCTGGCATCACCAATGAATTGGAGGCATCTACATTCTAACCTCTTTTAAACCTAGGGTTCTTAATCATTCTTAACTTGGATTAAAATGTCTTTGACAAGTGTGCTGCTAAATCATCAGACTAAATAGCAAATACTCTTTCCCTGTTATGGTGAATTAGTCAACCTAATTCTCAAAACCTGTCACAATAAATACAGAACAATGGATGTGATTTAAACATGGGTAATTTTATTTACATTTCTTCCTTTTTGAAGTTTTGGATGGTAGAGAAAACATTTCCACCCCCATAAAGAACAGGAATGTAGAATTACAAATTAAAAGATGGGGGACCCATAGATTTAAGTTCACAATTTTTCTTTTGTCCAGAACAAGCAAAGATTTAGTAGGAATTGCTTTTGGAAAGTATAGATTCTACACCCCCCTCCATCTTAGGAAGTGTGCATAAAACAGAAAATATTGTACTTTACCTATGTGAAAACCATGCATAATTCAGCAGAGAAAGTGAACCATAATCTCTTTACACTGTTTGGGTAAATGGTTTATGCTTTGAAAACTGAGGAATTTTCCAGATAGCTGTGAAAAGTCAGATTATATTTCTATTCAATACAAGTATCTGTCACAACTGGAGGCTTCTGTAATCTATCCTGGAAACCCAAGGGGTCAGCAGAAATGTCTACTGTCCTAAAATCTAAGGCAGCAAATAAAACCTGGAACCAGGAGCTATTCCTGCGGAAAAATAGTAATGCATCTCCTGTTAGATGGATGAAAATAATTTAGAGAAGACTAAGGGGTAGCTGAATACCTGACCATTCAAGTATAGAAAAGTTTTATAATGCACTTTTGGATCATAGCAGGTCGAATAAAAAGAAAGGGGGGCAATAACAGTTGGTAGCAACATCAAAGATTTAAAGTTGGAAGGGACATCGAGGCCATTTGATACAACTCCTTCATTTTATAGATGAGGAAACCGAGGTCCAGGGGGTAAAGTTTATATAGGTAATAAATATCAGGTCCAGTAGTCTTTCAACAACATGCTGCCATATTTAGAAGGAATGTAAACAAGCTGGGGAATATCCAGAAGATTAATAGGATGGTAGAAAATTAAAGACTAGACCACGGGAGAATCATTGAAGGCACTGAAGAGATTTAGGATAAAGAAGACTTAGGGAGGACATGATATCTGTCTTTGAGTATCTGAAGGCATGTCATTTGAAAAATGGTCTATACTTGTTTTACTTGGTGGAAGAAGGCAAAAATTTCAGAGGGGCAGATCTTGGTAAGTGTAATGAAAGTTAACAATTCAAATTATCCAAAAGGGGGTTCTCCCATTGGGATCTTTCAAGCAAAGGCTAGAAGGCCACTTGTTGGGGATGTTGTAGAAGGAGTCAGGTACCATCTGGATTAGCACTTCTTAAATGGTGGGTCGTGGGGGTCATAACCCACCATTTAAGAAGTGCTGAAGTAGTCACAAGTGGAAAAAGTTTAAGGAGCCCTTGATTGGATGACCTCTTATCTCCCTTCTATCTCTGAGCCATACACATAACAAATACTTGACTAGATAAATAAAAGAACAAGTAGAATCTGTCCCTAAAATGCAGAGAATTTAATATATAAAGGACATTTTAGAAGTCATGTAATCCAGTTCCTTCATTCTACAGATGAGTAAACAGAGACTTAGATAGGGGAAATAGCTCATTCAAGGTCATATGGTGAGCCAGTGGCAGAGTCTAACCTAGAGCCCCAGGTCCCCTGATTTGCAGTGCAATGTGCTTTCCAGTTTACCTCTCTTCATTGCCTCCCTCCCCATTTATCTCTTTAACATTATCACCCATTGCTCTGTTACTGTACATTGCTTCCTCTGTTCCCATTTAGAATGGTGATTTCCTGAATACAACATGAATATTTCCCCTTCTGGGACATTGCTCATGTTCTTCTCTTCTCACCTATCAAGTCTTTTATCTCCTTCAAAACTTGCTTTCTCCAGGAGAACTTTTTCTGAATAACCACAAGATAGACCAAGGATTCTTTTATTCTATACTAACATAACACCTAAGAACTTATCCAATTTAGTTCCTAGTCAACTCATATTATCCCAGGTGAATCCTGCTTGTGAGTTTGCAGACAGTACTTCTAGGCTATCTCTTCATTTACTGACTTTTTCCAGGAATGAAGATAGATGTAACCCCACCCCTAATTAATCATTTTCAAGAAGAGAATAAATGACCAACTGCTCTAGATGTGCTCTGGCAGGAGCCGGCTTTCACTGGCAGAATGCCAAGACTTCATTTATTTGCTCCTTCATTAGTAAAGGGTCGTGTTGGGATAATATAACAGCTGTCCATTATGAGGAGGCCGTGGTCAGGGAAACAAGTCTCCCGAGTTTCTGCTTCCATACAGTAAATGCATACCCTGAGCTTTATCAGTCAATGCCTTTGTAGGATTAATTAGCAGCTAACAGAGAGCAGACTGGTGCATGAGAGAGGCAACTCTGGGAGACCAAGAAGTGAAGAGGGGTGAGAAATGGAGAGTTCAAAGATAGAGGAAGGTACAGGAAGAAGCCAGAGATAAATTTTGCCTAATATGCAACTTTACCACAGGCTAGTCCTGGTCCACAACTCAAAATAATGTTGCCCACCATTTTTCTTGTATGTATATTCTAGGTTACCAACTCCAACTTGGATTCAAGGCAGGGGCCTGGAATCAGAGTCCTCAAGATTACTTGCAACTCTAGGGTTCTATAATCACTAGAGGAGAGTCGGTAGAAGTGATGGTCATCCCATGCTTTGTCCCACACAGCAACAAAGATATTGATGTTCATGCGGAACCTGATATATGTTATCTCATCTGAACTATAGAGCATCCTGTGGAGTAGGTAGGGAAACTCTCAGTAGCCCTGTCTTGCATGAAGAAACAGACTCATGGATATATAGATACAGATATGGATATATTGATATATAGATGTACACACATACACATATACTTACACACATATATCCTACTACTCATACACGTACATATATATAGAGAGAGACAGAGAGAAACAGAGACAGAGAGAGAAACAGAAAGACAAAGACAGAGAGAGACAGAGACAGAGAGAGAGAGAGAGAGAGAGAGAGAGAGAGAGAGAGAGAGAGAGAGAGAGAGAGAGAGAGCGCCTACTATGTGCCAGGCATTGTTCTAAGCACTTTTTACAAATAGGATCCAATCTGATCCTCACAACAGATACTATTACCCCCCCCCATTTTACAGTTAAGGAAACTGAGGTAATGAGAAGTTAAGGGACTTTTCCAGAGTCCTGCAGCTAAAAAGTGTATTAGTCTGGATTTGAACATGTCTTCCTGACTTCAAGGCCCTCTCTCTCTTCTCTTCATTACCAGTGCCTCTTAGAGGTTAAATGACTCATCCACAGTCACTTAGCAGATGTCAGAAGCACATTTGAACCTAAGGCTTCATAACATCATGGACTTAGAGGCGTATGAAACTTTCAAAACCATCAATACTAATACATTCATTTTATAGGTAAGGAAACAGAGGTTCAGAAATGTCTGATTACTTGTTGGTATTTGTGTGATTAAAACTGTGATTACCACAACTACTAAGTGTTAAGGGGCATTAAGTGTTGAGATTCCAACTCTGACTGACTCCAACTCTATCTAGCCTTACCTCCCTTATACCATACTGCCCAATTCTACCTGTAGACACAGATCTCATCACTAAAATAGGCAAGTGGTACAAAGCAGAATAAAGAACCTAAATATTCTGAGCTGTCAGCAAGGAAGGAAAAAGAAAACTTGACAAGTACCAAACCCTTGACATCAGTGGCAAGAAAAAAGTATCTGATGGAGTCAAAGCAGCTGAGACAGACCATGTTGGTGCATGGAAGAGGCCAAGGACATTTGTTTTTCAGAAAATAAATGTTTTTATTAAACACTGAACATTTTACATTTCCTGCCCTGTTGGAGAAAATTGCCTTTAAGCACATTTTTCTGATCACAATTTAAGGGGAGTAATCACTGATGACTGACAATAGTTTTAAGTAAGGGCAAGGCTAGAAAGGGTTCTGTGAGCCTGTCACCCTAATGAATCTCTAGATAATCTAGTTCACTGGTGACCAACTTCATTGTCTATACCTCTATTGATGCATAAAATCACATAACTTCAAGGATCATCTAGTCCAACTTTTACCTTCCCCAATTTAGAGATGAAAAAAACTGAGACCCAGAGAGGATAAATGACTTGTCCACAGTCACTTGGGCAGTAAGTGACCAGGATTTGGACCCAGGTTCTCTGACTTCAAACCCAGTGCTCTTTACATCCCATCATTCATCAAGGCCAGGTGTTTATCAAGCACCTACTCTGTTCCCAGACTCCTGCTAGACACTGGCTAATATATGGAAAGAAGCATTCATAGTGTCTGACCTTAAAGAGTTCATATTTTAGTAAAAAGGACAAGAATCATACGTGGAAACCAACAATAATGATAATAATAATCAATAATGATCTGTTTATAATCAAGTGCTACAAAGAAAGAGACTAAATGTTCTAGGCCAGTGGGGTACATGCATGTAAAACTATCTGTTGGGATACAGAAAAATATTAGAACTTCTCTTCATATTTTTATCTTAAAAAAGAAATTAAACTTTACTAATATTTAGTATACGAATTGACACTATTGCCTTTTTTTTTTGGTTGCATGGTCCACCATATGCTATGCAAAGAATACTGAGGAAAAAGAGAGAGTTCCTCCATTGTAGAAGGTTTAATAGTGAAACCTTCACTAGATCATTCACTGAAATGAATTCACAGATTATATTATCTGGTTTTTACTAGAATAAGCCTCATCAAATGGATGAGTGGCTTTAAAATATTCCAGCAAAGGGCAGCTAAGTGATGCAGTGAATAGAGCACCAGCCCTGGAGTCAGGAGGACCTGAGTTCAAATTCGGTCTCAGACACTTAACACTTAATAGCCATGTGACCTTGGGCAAGTCACTTAACACCAATTACCCTACCCCTCAGAAAAAAAAAATTAGAAAAAAAAAGTTCATGCAAAGAGACCTTGACTGTTAGGTAATAAAAACAGTGGAAAAATAAGAAATTGAGAGAGCAGACCCATTTCTTCCTGTTCTTTGTTGGTCACATTACAAGGTGAAAACAATGAAGATCTAGTCAGATTTGATGAGATATCTGCCAAAAAAACCACTGAAATTATAAAGATTATTTGAAATACAAATTTATATCTACTATCTTTAATGAAAAACCTTGCCCTAGGTGTAAATTGTGTTCTGAGATGTAAATGTGTCATCTATAAAAATCTCATATCTGTACACTTAAAAAACTTAAAAAGATAAAGTTTAGCTTATTTAAAGTATTCTAAAAAAAGAGTTTCAGTAGTTTTTGTTAAAAATATTGAAATGCAACATTTTCTAATTGCAAGAACAACCAACTGATATCAGAGAACAAGGAGATTTACTAGTTATATTTCAACAAAAAACTTCATTGGATGGGACTGAAAAATGAACATCATGAATTAGTGGTTGGAACCAAACTGCATTTCCATATGGCTCCATGTATCTCTGTAAGGTATACTTTTTAGCTATGAAATTCATTTAAGGCAAATATCAAAATAAATTATTTTAGAAGTCAACCTCTGAATTGCTTCATCACATATTTTTAACCAAGTTGTTAAAAAAAATAATCTGAATCAATTACATTGATCTCATAAAATATTTTATGGAAGGGGTGTTTTGTACTGTTAATAAATAAAATAATTATTTAATATATTATTTAATTTTTCTTTTATCTCATACTTGAATTTTTTTGCAAATGCTTTATAATGTATATAACATTGGCACAGAACTATATGTATGTGTTTTATAAATAGACAAGTATTGAGGGTGATTATTTTATTTTATTTTATATTTTTACTAGCTCAATCAAAAAATTCTGGAAGCCAGTTTTAGATGTTCAAAGGAAAAAAATACATCATTCTGGGCTAGAGTATAGGGACAGTTAAATGAAAGAAATGGGACTTGAGATGGGCTTTGAAGGATGGAGAGATGACTGCGTTACACTCTAAGAGATCAGAACTAAAGCAAAAGAGATGAAAATGAGCATGAAATGTTCAGACATATGAAGTTATAAAAAGGGCCTAGTTGGAGTAGAAGGTTTGTGTTGGAGAGGAGAAAACTAAAATTGGATATGTGGATCCTGCTTTAATACAGCATCATGACTTGGAAGTGACCCTAGATTTCTGAAGTCTATACCTACCTTATTTGAAAGAATTTTAATAAAGGCTAGATAGATACCTAATGCCTATCATCCAATGAGCACTCAAGCTAAGTTCTGAGAATATCATCACCAGAAGGCTGGATTTTTGGGTAAGACTACAGTCATGAATTTTGCAGCTAGTCTATAAGAACAGACTAAAATATGGAGGCAGTGTAATCAGTGGAGGGAGAAACTCCAGGGATAAGGAATTTGTGAATGACTGAAGCAAGTAGTAATGGGACAAATTATAACCAAGGAATGGATCCCATAGATTATAAGGAGTAATTAGCAAGTTTTAAAGCAGAAGGGTATATGCATAACATTAGAATTTTAGGAAAATTAATCTGGCATTGGTGTGAAGGGATTGTCAAGATAGATTCTGCATGTTTTAGACAGAGTAATTCAAATACAAGGTAATGGATTAGGGCAATGACAGTAGGGGTGGAAAGAAAGTGACCCATTTAAGAAGTACATAGGAAGGATGGACAGAGCTTGATAACTAATATGATTTTGGTATGATGACCACAAGTTTTGAAATTTTTCAAGACAATCTTACTTCAAGTATTCTATCTCATCTCTATAAGCTCTTGAACTGTTCTGGAGTGTCTAACATTTCAGCAAATAGTAACTGAATGAATCATCAATAAAAAACAGCATTTTGTTGATATTTATGGCACTTTGCACATAGTAGGATGTAATAAATGATAACTGAATCGAAAGTAAATTGCAGTAAAAAAAAATAAAAAAGATTGAGAACCATGAAAGGATCATGCCCCTGGGAAGTCATTTACCCTTGGCTATCCTGGGACAAAGCCTTAGTTACTTTCACCCAATTTATGCTTCTGGCCACCATAAATATAGGCTACTCAGGAGATTGGGGTAGTTACTCCCAGGAGAACAGAAGAAAAAACAAGTTGCTCCTAAAACAAACGATAGAATACAGAGCTAAAAGAAGACTGACTGCTCTGTATACCAAATCATAAGAGCTGCCATTTATCTTTGCAAAAGATTTTAGATATATTATCTTATTTGATAAAGAATTAGAACAGTAGAATTTACAGCATTGTGATTCTTAGTAACAGTGAATAGGAAATTGTATTAATAAGGTATCTGAGCCCTCCATCTGTTAAAAATCTGCAGAGAATTGGTAGAGATGATAAATGCACAACTATCACAAAACAGTTAATACTGAATAGTACACTTTTTTGTACTTATAATGCCCACCCCACATTTGCAGATCTATTTTGCAATGTTTATTTTATATATTTATGGAACATGAATTAGCAAATGTGTGCTTTGCCATTATAAATATTTACAGTATCTTTTTTTTTAAACACAAGTGCTGTTCTATTATTTCCTAAGGGTTTTTAGATTTCTACTACTAAAGCAGGCTAAGCCTCAGTTCCCATGCATACTGAAGTACTCAAGTAGCATCATCAGACACCAGGGAATAGCAACTAGAAGGAACAATGTAGTCTGGAGGAGGAAGAAAAAAATTCTTTTTTTAAAACACACCCCAAACCCTCAAAGAGTGATAGTCCCAGTGTTTGGCAAGGACACATAGAAAAATGAACCTGGATTTAAAATTTGCCACTGAAAATCAGACTAATTTTAGGTGGATTCGGAGTTAAGTATTATCTTATAAATTACATTATATTTTTGTTTCCACCTTGTGGAAAAGGAGTGAAAGACCAATTCCTTTTTTTTTTTTTTTTGCTTTTTGGAGGGCAATTGGGGTTAAATGACTTGCCCAAGGTCACACAGCTAGTTTTTGTGTTAAGTGTCTGAGGCCAAATTTGAACTCAGGTCCTCCTGACTCCAGGGCTGGTGCTCTACTCACTGCACCACCTAGCTACCCCAAGATCAATTCCTTTTAAATTAATTCCCTAATAACATGTAAAAACAATTTTAACTTTTTTTCCCCAAATTTTGAGTTTCAAATTCTCTCCTTCCTTCTGCTCCTCTACCCCTCCCCCCAAATGAGAAAAGATTTTGGCTTAGGTTATAAATGTTCAGTCACGCAAAACATATTTCCATGTAAGTCAAGTTGTAAAAGAAAACAGACAAAAACAGGAAAAAGACCGATTCCTTAACCAGTTAATTTGGGAAGCCTCAATTCTCTGGCTTAGCTAAATTAACTTCTTTCTCCTGGAACCACTGACCTTAGAAGAACCTCCAAATCGGTAGTCAATTTGGGATTAGAATTTGTTTAGTGATCCACCCAGGACTGTTTCTGAGTCAAAGGCTTGTGCATAATGTGTTTCTTAAAAAATGTTCTCTTTCTACCTTCAATATTCAAACTATATTCCTTGAAAGACTCTTGTTATTCCTTAAGCTAGAAGTAGTCTCTCCTTCTTCATCAAAGCAAGGCCTCAAGTTCTTTGTTTTTAAAATCTCTTTCATTATAAATTATAACTAGGCTCTGTATGGTACTTAAGGTCCTTCTCAAACTCCTTTAAGCCTCCCTCTCTAGACTTACTTTGCATCACTCACACTCACTATCATTCTGCTGTGGAAAAGGTCTACTTACAATCACACCTTGTACAAATAATATCATCCATGCCTGGAATGCCCTCCTCCACTTCTAAAAAATCCCAGATCTTACCCATCACAAATGTCACATCCTTCATGAGATCTTTTCTGATTCTGTTACCTTCTGTTATCTTCCTAATTAGATTGTATTACAACACCTAAAGGTGTGTGCGCAGGCTTGCACATACACACTCGTAAACAAAAGATATTGTGTTTCCTATTGAGGGAATTATGGGAACTGAAAGAACCACACTGATCTACCTTGTGACTCATTTCTAGAGCTAAGTTCGTTCCCTTTCTATTCAATTATGGATCTAGTCCAATTTCTGTTTTGTGAAATAATTTTATTCAATTACAGGACTTGTAAGAAAACTTTATTGCATTGTTTGAACCCACCCCTTGATGGCTTCGAAAGAGGATCACCCCTACCTGTTGAAACCTTTAACTAAGGACCTAAGTTCCACTGCCCAGAAACCCAGTCAGAAGATTGATGCAAGGAGTTTTTCACAATTATACATATCAAGCAACCCATATATCCATCTTAACTGAAAATTGGTCCCACACCGGCTGGTCAGTTACCATTTCCATGTTCTTATGATTGAATACACTTGGGAATTGGAACACTTGGGAAAAAATAATTCCCATATTTTACCTGACACTATATGTGCTTCCCCTCCTTCTCACCCCCACTGCTAGAATGCAAGGTTCCTCAGAAACTAGTCCTGTTCCATGTCTTTGTATACTCAGCATCCAGCATGAGGGCTAGTAAAGTGCATACTTAATAAAAGTTTGTTGATTTAGCAAACAAAAATGAATAATCAAATATATGTACAAAATATAGACTAAAATTAAAATAAAATATAAGTTCCCTGAGAGGAGGGGCTATTTTGCTCATGTCTTTGTAATTCCAGCTCCTAATACAGTGTCTTGCACTTAGAATGTGATGGATTAAATATTCTTTAAATTGCAAATCCTACAAACACTCTAATCTTATCACATGCTCTTATATTTTAAGAAAGTAGAATCAAACTAACAAAAAATGATGGCTAGAATAAAGTGTTTTTCTTTGTGCCCTTTTCTAGCTCTGCCTAAAATTTCATTACCTTTGACTGTCAAAAGGTCATTTGCTGGAGTGGATAGAGCACTTTATGTGCAATCAAGCAATCTTTTGAATTCTACCTCAAAATCATTTAATCGCCCCTTGCCTGTGTATCTTCTTCTGTAAAATGAGGCTAATAGCATTTGCATGAGCTGTTTTACAGTGTTGTTATGAAGAAAGTACTCAATAAATGTGTTGTTTTCTTTCTCTCCCTCTCTTTCTTTTTTAATAGTAGTGCTATTTATAGCTCACACATATCAAGTCTTACAGGTCACAAAGCATTGTCCTCACAACAGACCTATAAGCTAGTTTATAGAGTGGACAAAGCACTCTGTGGCCCTTCATTTATCATGATTTTTTACATTCTATTGTGTTTTATATTTACTGTGCAAAATGAAGGGACTAGACTACATGGTCTTTGAAGTCCTTTTCAGTAAATTCTATGAACTGACAAATCTACCTGAAATTCTTATTACATCCATAATGTATAAGCTTCCTGAAGGCAGGGAATATGTTTTTGTATACTCTCCCCAAATAATATTTGACATACCATTAATGATTTAATTAATTTCTTCTCAATTGAAGCACAGAGAAATTCTCAGAATTCAGTAACACAAACAATGGCTGTGTCTACCATTTATGCTAGGAGGTTGGGACTCGAAGATGGTAATTATAATAATATTAATTCAATATAAATTATAATAACAACAATGATAGCAATAGTAATATAACTGACATTTATATGGTTTAAAGTTTGTCAAATATTTTATGTAACTTATTTGACCTTCACAACAATCCTATGAGACACATACTATAGTTATTATCATTTCACAAATAAGGAAATTGAGGCTCAGACACTGTTAGTGTCAGAAAAGCTACATATTTAGCACTTAAGAACATTGAAGTGTAAATTTTTATACTTCCATCTCAAGTATTCAATAGACAGGAAAAGAATAGGATTTATAGTCATAAGATGTGAGTATGAATCTCACTTCTCTTGAGATTTATTTGCCAGTGGAACACTAGGCAAGTCATTTCTACTCTGTCTTTGTATACCCAATACTTCATACAATACCTGGCACAAAGTAGGCACTTTATATATATATATATGTATATAATTAATATAGTAATATTAATATATGTTGACTTGATGTCTAAAGTATATTTCTGCTCTTGCTTTTTTGATTCCTGGAGCTACTTGAAAGGGTTTTCCAGTGTTGGGTTCCCAAGAATGCCTAATTGGCTGGTGAAAACTCTAGTTCTCATCTATTGCTTGAGTATCTGTGTATAAATTATGGGTCCTAGGAGCTTGTGTTCTATTCAGGTAAAATGTGGGTCCATTTTTCTCTGGACAACGATAGCAAAAAAGAGAGAACTACTCAATTCTTACTTGATTCTCATGTTCTCTGCTCAGGTGAATAACTCATGGATTATAAGGGACCAAATAAAAAATGGTTAATAATGAATGAATGGTTAACCAAAATAAATAAGGAGAGAGGAAGAGAGTACCTAGCTTGTTGTGATGAGTTCAAGTTATTAGGCCCACAATAGCTTTATCCCAGAGTACTGGACATGATTACTCAACCATTGATGGTGATTTTTGAAAGATTACAGAAACATTACACATCAAAAGACTGAAGTAAAATTGTTGTTGCAATTTTCAAAACAAAATTAAATGTGGGGGTGGAGGTATTAAGGAATAGAGTCTGCAAACCATAGGTCAAGGAACTTGATTTTAATTCTTGGTAAATATTTCAATCACATCACTAAAAGGATGGTTTATGGACCTCTAAAAAAATGAAGCAAGGATTACAAAGAGCCAGCATGGTTTCATCAAGAACAGGTCATGCCCAATTAACCTTGTTTTTTTTGTTTTGACAAGTTTCTTAGTCGAATATATCAAGGGGATGCTGGAGTGATTGCCTATCTAGATTTTAGAAAAACATTTTACAAATCCTCGCATGCCATTATTATAGAAAAAAAAATGGAGAGATATGAGGTGGACAATTGTATAGCTTAGGTAGATTCAGGGCTGACTGAATGGCTGGACCCAAATAGTGATTGCACATAACCTGGAAAGGAGTTATCTCATACATTGGTCCAAGCACATGACGTTGGTCCTCTCCTGTTAAAGAGTTTCTCAATAAATTGGATAAAATCATGAATGACATATTTAGCTCCCACTATTATGGAAATCAATTTGAAATTAAGCTCCAAAATCACGAAACTGGGAATACCCTTTGATACACTGATAATACTACTGGGCCTATACTCCAAAGAGACAAAAGAAAGAAGAAAAGCACTTATAGTACAAAAATACTTACAGTAGCTCTTTTTGTAGTGGCAGATACAGGGAAACAAAGGGAGAAAGAATGCTCACAAATTGGGGAGTGGCTATAAAAATTATAGTACATGAAGGTAGTGAAATATTGTCATGCCATAAGAAATGAGACAAGGAATAGGCTTAGAGAAACTTGGAAAGACTTTTATGAAATTATGCAAACTAAAATAAGCAAAACAAGAACAATTTATACAATAATAGCATTATGAAGAAGACACAATGTGGAAACACTGATATATACAATGACCAATCACATTTCCAAGAGACTGATGATTATGTATGCTACCTACCTTCATTGACAGAGAGGTGATATACTCAAGATACAGAATGAGACATACATTTTCGGAAATGAGAATGCTGAAATTATTTTTATTTGGCTATACATATTTCTTGTTTTTTTGTTTGCCTTTTTGGAGGGAGGAAGGCAGGGCAATTGAGGTTAAGTGACTTGCCCAAGGTCACACGGCTAGTAAGTGTTGTGTCTGAGGCTGGATTTGAAGTCAGGTCCTCCTGACTCCAGGGCTGCTGCTCTATTCACTGTGCTACCTAGCTGCTCCAATTATACATATTTCTTAAAAGGGATTTATTTTTTTCTTTATTGAAGGGAAAGTGGGGAGGGAAAAATTTTTTTATTTGAAAAAAATTAAGTGTCATACTTATCAAATAGCCAAATAACACAAAATGAAGAGTCAGCAAACACATTGGAGAGAAGAATTAAGATTCACAAATATTTTTACTGGCTTAGAATAACAGACTTAAGAAAGATGAAATTTAAAAGGAATAAATGTAAAGTCTTATACTTGGATTAAGTAATCAATTCATATTGATAAATTGGGGAAGGCAAGGCTAGATAGTTTGAAAAAATATCTAAAAGTTTTAAGTTCAATATTAATCAATCAATTAGCATATATTAAGCACCTATATGACAAACACTGGGGATACAAACAAAGACAACACAGCCTCTGCTCTCAAGGAGCTCACACAGTCCATCTAATATAAGTCAAAAGTATGATATAGTAGGAAAAAAGCTAATATGACCTTAGTGTCTTATGTGACTTATTGTCTAGGCCTGAGGAAGTGACAGTCCCACCCTCCCCTGTTCTAGTCTGACCACATCTGGTGTCTAGTGTCTAGCTCTGACTACCACAGTTTAATTATCTGTAGAGCATCCAGAGGAGGAGGACTAGGATATGAAGGCTCTCAAGATCATGCCATATGAAATTCTTTTTAAAACTAGGAATGGATGATAAGATCATAGACAGAGCTGGAAGGAAGCTTTGAGAAACAGTTGAGAAAAATGAGATCCAGAGAACTGAAGTGTCTTGTCCAAGGTAACACAGATTGGCGGCAGCAGAGTTAGAATATGAACCTAGCTCATCTGACTCCAAATCTAACCATCTTTCCACTAGCTTTGGAAGAGGAGATAGGCTAGATACAGTGGTCCCCAAAGTCTCAGTGTAGTTTTTTACCTTTAATGGTTTAATACCATAAGCTTTTAACAGCTGAAAACTGATGCACCTAATCTTTTGGAACTCCCTGTGTGAAGAGCTTCCAAGGAGAAGAAAGGTTGTACTTGTCCTTCTCGGTCTTTGAGCACTGAATGGAAGGTGTGCAGAAGCAGATTTAGACTTATTTGAAGGAAAAACTTCCTAACTGAGCTACCATCAAAGTGAAATGGGCTATTTGAGAAAATCAAAGCCTCCCTCTTCCTAGAGTTTTCAGGCAAATACTGAATAACCTTTACCAGGGATTTTGCTGAGAGAATTCTTGGTCAGGTATAGGTTGAAGCAGATGGCTTTGAGATCCTTTGAAATTCTGAAATTCTGTGATTCCATGTTTACTACTGTACAAGTACTAGTGATTATGTAGGGATGTGTTTTCTCATAAAAACCATTTACTTTCTCTCTCTGCCTCACCATAAGCCTCAAGTCAACTCAGACAATTGGTACATCCCCATGACTTTCATGTTTTCATCCATGTTCCCCATAATTTTCATTGTTTCTGGGGCGGAAAGGTGGCACAGTGAATAGAGTACCAGCCCTGGAGCCAGGAGGTCTTGAGTTCAAATCCGACCTCAGACACTTAACACAAAAACTGGCCATGTGACCTTGGGCAAGTCACTTAACCCCAATTGCCTTCCAAAAAGGAAAAAAAGAAAAAAAATTTTCATTGTTTCCAAATTAAGGAAGGCATTTTCACATCTATATGGGTTCATATGGCATATCCATATTATATTTCATAGAATTATAGACTCTCACAGGCCACAGGATACCTTATAGATCATCTTGTTCAAACTCCTCATTCTACATATGGGGAAACTGAAATCTAGAAAAGTAAATAACCTCAACTAAGACCAGTTTCCTAAATCCGAGCCCCATGGGTCTAGCCTCTTTCTATTCTACCAAAAGTAATGTGAGAATAGTAAATTCCTTAGGCTTTTTCTCTTCATTAAAAAATGAATTTGTAGAAGCCCGGATACATTGTTGTTAAGGGCAACCAATATTTAGAAAAAAAAACCCTTCCAATGTTTTCCTTTTTGAAAAGAGCATAAAATGTCAGTAGCTTATATCCATATTCATCTTCCACAAAGTATTTGAACTTATGCTGTACTAAAACAATAAATTGTCCCTATAATAAGACATGGGTTATTACACACTCAAGAGAAACAATTCATGTAACTTTAGCTGAATAAAAGCAACCAGATTTTGGAAATCATACAATCAACAACCCATATTTCTCAGAGAGAGATTTGTGGCAGAGAGAGGTGCTTGGTTTATGGTTCCTTGCATAAATTATAAAGAAAGTGCAATTTAATTTGCAAAAATGCAAGCTTTAGAAATCAATTAGGCATTTATTCACCAGGGTGCACTCTTATTCAGGGAGTTACAGGAAGTCCCTCCACAAGGAGGCAGTGTAGTCTAGTAGAAAGAACTAGGGTGTAGAAGAGAAGATGGTGTCAAAATACTGTGAGTTAGATTCCTAGCCCTGCTATGAATAAGGTATATGATTCTGGACAATTCAATTCGCTGGGCCTCGGTTTTCTCATCTATAAAGAGAAAGAACTGGTCTGGGTGATCTCTTATGCCCCTTCTATCTCTAATATTCTATGCTTTGTGTTTTATTCTTTAAAAAAGAAAATTCCACATTTAACTTTCCATCAGAATAAATATTAGCTGAAAAAAGTAGTCTCTGTTTTGGCAGGAGACGTTTGTGATTGATGAAAGAGGATGTCTCTCCGACCCTGTTATGAAAGGCAGTGTCAACAGGAAAAGGAATCACTCTTTATGGTAATAGGAAATCCTACTTCATAAGCAAAATATGGATGAGAGAAAATACGGCAAAAGACATGATGATGAAGAAGGACATTTTGCCTGGTTGAGGCTGTCCTAGAGCTCCATAAGTTTCTCAATCATTATACTGGCATTCGATTTTATTCTATAAGTCTTTACTCAGCAAAGATTATGACTTTTATGTTGGTCATAGGCTCTATGGGTTATGCAAGAGAAAGACCAGATATAGTACATGGTATTAAGGATTGTACAATTGGGGGCAGCTAGGTGGCGCAGTGAATAGAGCACCAGCCCTGGAGTCAGGAGGACCTGAGTTCAAATTCGATGTCAGACACTTCACACACACACACACACACACACACACACACACACACACACACACACACCTAGCCGTGTGACCTTGGGCAAGTCACTTGACCCCAATTGCCCTCCCAAAAAAAAAAAAGAATTGTACAATCATTTATTAAACACTTGGTCTGGATCACTGTATTAGGCACTTGGGAAAATAAAAAGAAGCATAAGAAGTAGCCTTTGCCTTCATGAGCTTAAAATACAACAGAAGACAGGGAATTGTATATAATAGCAATAGGACAGAACAGAATGTAATAAGGGCACAAGAGAGGTATGAAATGCTAAGACAATCTGAATAAGGAAAGAATATTACCAACTGGACATAGACAGGAAAAAGCTTCCTGGAAATGGCCTGACTTACATGGGGGAACAATATAAAATAATCTTTATTTAACCACCGAACAGCACTGATAACCACCAGCCCCACTCTCTTCAACAAAAGCAATTGGATGCTAGGCCCCTCAATCTCACCCTGGTCATTATCGACAATCATCTTAATGAGCTGGTGTTGGTTCTTAGTGCATCAATGACTATCTACCCTTAAGTTCTGCCTTTCTCTGCTGGGTGGCACCAGCTTATTATCTAGGATGGGTGGATTTACCAAATCAAAATCAGTGGGAGAGTAAAGCATAGTGATTATTTATCTAAATCTCAGAAGCTGAAACAAACAGTGAATCTTGTGAGAGAAGGGGAGATCATAGCATACTAGAGAAGCCAAAACATTATTGGCATTCAGTTCTCCTATAGATCAATTGGGACACTTTTCTGCATGCTAAAAGATTGTCTTTCCTGGATGCTCTTCCAAGGGAAATTGACATTCCCTTAGTACTTGACTGCAGGATCTGTAGCTCATTATTTTAATTTGATTGCAGGCATTATAATGATTTTGGGTGTTCAGACCCAATGAATTGTCATGGCCAGAGCAACTCCTGCCTTGACTGCCAAAGAGCTTCAATGTAATGGCAACACCACTGTACTCATTCCTGTTTCTATTTGCAGGTCTTATCATATAGTTTAAGACACTACTGTTTTTGGTACGACCAGATGTTATTCAGCTGCAGGCAGCTATATACATACACCTTTTGGTTCTTTTGTGATGTCCCCAGCCAATCTCATCCAGTCAGCTAGCTAGAGAAGGTCATTAGGCATTTTAAATCCGTTTTCTAAGTTCCTTTTCTCCAGGTGATGCTCGGAATCTCCTGTTCTGAACTCTACCTTGAGTTATGCTCCAAAGTTCTTTATAACTCCTTTCATACATATGGGTCACCAGCTAGGACTGATCCTTACAGGGACCCAAATGACCAAAAAAAAAATTTACAAAGAACCAAATGGATCTAGAGGCAGGAGATTCCTTTCAATCCCAAAAACATTTGATTGTCATGCATATTTGCTTTGGGAACAGGACTGAAAAGGGCTGACTAGACCTGCCTTATTTCTAATAGGCAACCAAAAATAGAAATAATCCTATGTGATTTACTTGCTCGAGTTATTTTCTAGTTCTTTTATAGAAATCTTATCTCTCCAACAATAGTGGTTTACATTTAGAATACTCTTTATAACAACTCTGTGAGGTAGGTGATGAAAGTCTTATTATCCACATTTTATAGAGAATGGGAGTTTAGAGAGAAAAAGTGACTTAAAATAAAGAATCACTAGATTGGTGGAGAGGAGACTTGAAAACATTCAGTGGAGGGGTTCTTAAAAAGGGTCCCATTATCTTATTTTAAAAAATATTGATAACTTTCTATCAATATAATTGATATTTCTTTTATAATCCCATATATTTGATGCACTTAAAACATGATTCTGAAAAGTGGTTCAGATCTTACTAATCTGCCAAAGGGGTCTATGGCAGAAAAAATATTTAAGAACTCCTGTTCTAATCCAACCACTTCATTTTATAGATGGCACAGAGAGGTTAAATAACTAAAAGACGTGGCCAAGGTGTCCCAGATTGAAACTAGCAGAGTCAGTATTCAAATCCAGGTAGTTGTTACTACAAATCCACCATGCTTTGCACACACTTACACAGTAAGTGGTTAAATGTCATCCCACAGAATATTTGCCAGGCTTGGCATGTGCTCTGGACAATGAAGTGCCCTCCAATTTCATTTGCACTAATTTTGCTAAATGATGCCCATCAATTAGCTACTCTAGAAGTAAACAAGGTGACCCTAACTGCCAGGGTTCCTCTCCAAGTCAAGAGAGATCAGATCCAGACTGATGTGGTAGGAATGAGCATGGGACCAGAAGTCAGCAGACCTAGACCTTTGGGTCCAGGCTCTGTTCCTTCTGAGTTGAGGGACCTGAGGCAAATCACTTGGCCTTTCTAAGCCTCAGGAACTGCACAGGTAATATGGGGATGTATTATGTTTATTACAAACACCAGGAGATTGCTGTAAAAATAAAAGGAAATAATGGATGTAGAGGCATTTTGTAAACTACGAAGTGCTTTGTAAATATAAGCTATTGTTATCATTCATTAGTTTATTTGTATTCATTTAAATGAGGTATTTGTAAAGCATTTAGCCTTGTGCCTGACTATTTATATTATTTATACAGTCCGAATAGACACTATATACATGCATATTCTCTTCTTTCCTCTTCATTCAACACTAAATGGTATCAGAAACAAGGTATTGCCCACTCTAGAAAAAATTCCAATCTATAGAGTAACTCCTCAAAAATGTGAAGACAAAATTATCCTGTTTTTTTTTCCTTTTTCACTAATACTCCCCTTGTTTTATTTTCTGAGTTCTTTATTGCATCTGACAGTAGGGCTCCCATATTGCCCTATGACCTGAGAAAGATGGAGTAGATAATCTGGGGAGTCCATGTGGTAGAGTGGAAAAAACAGTGGACCTGGTAGTTAAGAGAACTAATTTTGAGTCCTGTTTTTGCCATTAATTAGCTTCACTCAACCCAGCTGGTCATCAGTTTCTATGAAATGAGTTGGAGTGACTAATTACAAAAGTTCCCACATTTATTTAGTCCACTACCCCCTTTCAAAAAAAATTTACTCAGTGTCCCCCACCTCAGATTAGGTTCTTTCTTTTTATTCAATGCCCCACTAATTGTACCCAAGGCTACTACCACCCCCCCACCCCCGATCATTCTAGTGCCCCCAAGGGAGCAGTATCACCCACTTTGGGAACTTATGGACTATATTAGAAACATCTAATTCAAATAAACCCCTCCCCAAATCTAGCTCAAAGATTGTGTGTTGCCTCTGTTTCACATTGAGCTATTAGGAGCTTACTGTGAGAGATCATATGGTAGACTGTAGCCTTTCAATTGATATCAGAAGACCTGACTTCAAATCCTGCATCTTAAATTTACCACCTTTCTTATTAAAAAGTGATTTAACCTCTCCAATCCTCAATTTTCTGATGTCTGATATGGGGATAATAATATTTATGCTAGCCAGATAACAACATTGTTCAGATGAAAGCATTTTGTAAACATTAACACACTATAGAAATACAGCATTGAATGAATGCATAACATGGAGTATAAACAGTAGACCTTGGAATAAAGAACTGGCTTTTTGAATGCCATAGTGGTAATGTACTGACCATATGACCCCTACACAAGTCACCTAGCTTCTCATCATCCCAGTAAACAACTCACTGTAAGTTGTAGAACAGATGCCAATATACGTTGAAAGAAGAAGAACTGAAGAGAATAAGTGGGAGGGGATAAAATGGAGGGAAGTACAGTTAGCAATAGTAAATGTGAAAAAAAAATTAGTTTTAAAAACAGATGCTAAAATTGTTTTTACATGCAATTGGGAAATAAGATATCAGCAACGGGGTATAGAAATCTATCTTGCCCTACAGGAAAATAGAAAGGAAGATGATAAGAGAAGATGGGAGAATGATAGAAGGGAGGGCAAAGTGGAAGGAATAATCAGAATACATGCCATCTTGGGGTAGGGGGAGGGGAGAGATAGGGAGAAAATTTGAAACTCAAAAATCTTGTGGAAGAGAATGTTGAAAACTAAAAATAAATTAATTAATAATTTTAAAAATCTTGAAGCAAGTTTTTCTGACAAAGGACTCATTTCTCAAACATAAAGAAAACTAAGTCAAATTTATAAAAATAAGAGCCATTCCCCAATTGATAAATTACCAAAAGATATGATCAGTATTCAGATGAGGTAATTGAGACTATCTGTGACCATGTGAAGGGGTACTCTGACTCACTATTTACTAGAGAATGCAGACTGAAGCGATTTTGAGATGCTATCTCATACTGATTAGACTGACTAATAGGACAGAAGGGATGAATAACAGATGTTGGAAAAATGAGACTTTAATGCATTACCTGTGGAGTTGTGAACTGATCCAACCATTCTGTAGAGCAGTTTGGAGTGATGCCCAAAGGGCTATGGAACGATGCATACCTTTTGACCTACCAATGCCACCGCTAAATCTGTATCCCAAAATAGATAAAGAAACATAAAGGAGAGACACCTACAGGTACAGGGATATTTACAACAGCTCTTTTCTGGGGTAAGGATTTGGAGGTTCAGGGGAGGCCCATCGGTTGGGGAATGACTGAATGGGTTGTGGTGTGTGATTGTGATGGAATATTATTGTGGTGTGGGAGATGATGAGTAGGATGCTCTCAGAAAAACCTAGAAGGATGTGTATGGGCTGATGCAAAGTGAAATGTACTGTAGAAAGTAACAGCAATGTTGTAGGGTTATTGATCAGCTGTGAATGACTTAGCTATTCTCAGCAATGCAATGATCCAAGACAACTCTGAGCGACTTATGATAGGGAATGCTTGTCAATCCCCAGAGAAATAACTGATGGTGTCTGAATGCAGACTGAAGCATACTTTTGTCCTCTATTTTTCTTGAGGGTTTTTTTTCGGTCTGTTTTCTTTTGCAACATGACTGTTATAAATGTGTTTTGTGGGGCGGCCAGGTAGCACAGTGAGTATGAGCACCAGCCCCAGAGTCGGGATGACCTGGGATCGAATCCAGGCTCAGACATTTAGCACCCACCCAGAAACACCTGGCCGTGTAACCTTGAGCAAGTTACTTAACCCCAATTGCTTAAATAAAATAAATAAATAAATTATAAAAAATATTTTGCATGAACGCATATTTGTAACCTGTGTTAAATTGCTTGCCTTCTCAATTGAGAGGGGTGGTAGGGAGGGTATTTGGAACTCAAGGCTTTGAAAACGAATGTTAAAAATTGTTTTTTCATGTAAATGGGGAAAAATACGATACTAAATAAAAACTTTTAAAACTCCCCCACAAATAATAGATATCGTGTAGCCCTCCTGAATCTCTGTAATAGATCTACTTTGAGGGTTCAGTCACCTGAGTCACCAAAACTTTAATAAATAATAATAAAATAATAAATATTTAATTTAATTAAAAACCTTAATAAATGATAATAAAATAATAAATAATAAATTTTTTAAAAACAATAATTAATAAAAACCACCCCCACTCCCTACCCCCAAAAAAGAAAGAAGAAGAACTGTAACATCAGCGAAACTCATTGTTTGCGGGATGATGGAGAAATTGGCATGGTTGTTTTATTTCTTGTGGGACTGAATAGTTGTAGAATTATTTCCAGAAAGCAATTTTGACAGTACAAAGTAAAATTTATTTTAAAAAAATTATCATGGACACTAACCCAGTTAATTCCATTGTTGATAATCTACCCTAAACATGTTATTTAAAAAAATACAAAAAGTGAAATCTGTTCAAAGATTTTCATCATAGAATTATCTGTAATTACGAAAAATTGGAAACAAACCAAATGTCCAACAAAAGATGAGCAGCAAAACAAATTGCAGTGCATTAATTTAATGGAATACTATAATTCTGTCATGACTGTAAAGTTTGAGCAATACAGAGAAATCTACTAAGACCTTTATTAAATAATACAAAGCATAACAGCAAAAAAAAAAAAAAAAGCCAGAAGAACAAAATGCATACTAACCACAATACAGTAACAAAAAATCCTGGTGGATACTTGGAAAGAATTATTCAAAAGTTGTGTCATTTTAAGCCTAGGAATGAATTTATTTTAAGGCAAATAGTTACTAATAATTTTAATTTAGTTAATTCAATAGTAAATTTTTAATTAACAAAAAAATCCAATTTAGCTATTTTTTTACAGGACTATTCTCATTTGAAAAGAAAAACCTAGGAAAGGGCTGAATGCACAGCAACAGTGCTTTAGTGGTGAAACTTGAGGCAGTGTAACAGGCTACCGGGAAAGATGCTTGAATTATGAGAGGAATCTCCTTGGGTATCTTCAAATTTTCACCATGTAGTAGACTATTATTCCCATGTGGAGCTGTCTGGATTATTTCCCCAAACTCACTTACAGCTTGGGTCCCCAGGAATGGGGATTACTAACTACTTCAAGTTCAAAGTATTCTGCGTATGCATACTTTAAAAGTTATAGCTCAAAAGTTCCCATCAACACTTGCATCTTTAATAGTAAACCAATTTTGGGCAGGTAGGTGGCACAGTGAGTAGAGTACCAGCCCTGGAGTGAGGAGGACCTAAGTTCAAATCTGACCTCAGACACTTAACACTTACTAGCTGTGTAACCTTGGGCAAGTCACTTAACCCCAAATGCCCTGCCTTTCCCCTCCAAAAAAAGATCCCCCCAAAACAGTCAACCATCTGTTATATATAGCTTAAATCAAAGGTGTTTACTGAAATGGCATAGTATGAAAAGTGAAAATAAAGAATTCCCCCCATAAATAGCATATGTGTGTATATATGTATGTATTATGTATGTGTGTGTATGTATTATATACATATATACCCAATAACAGTGGGAAGAGTAAATCTACCCATAGGGTACAGTGGTGAGAAGCATACTCAATGGGAACATTCAAAATTTGAGTTGGTAGAAGAATGGATATATCCATTAAAGAAAGGTTAAGACAGGGATCAGTTTAAGAAAAACAAAATAAATAGAACAAACCTCTCTTCCTAAGAATTCCACCCCACCAAATATCTGATTTCCAAGCAGCAAAAAGCAGAGGACTGGGATTCCCAGGACACCTGGGTTCTATTCTTGGTGTGTCATGAATGAATTATATGACCTTGGCAAGTCTTACACTCTTTCTAGACCTCATGTTTTTGCATCGCTAGCTCACATTTCTATAGTGCTTTAAATGTCAAATGAAACAGCTTGACTAGTCAGTAGCTTTGCCAGATCCCACTGAACTCTGAGATTCTTTGAATCTGCACCTCCCTAATAAGCCTTCTGTGCACTCCTCAGAGTTTTCTTTGACACAGAGGACATGGCTCTGGAACACTTCTGTCTCAAGAAAGGCATTGCTCATACCCGAAAGAGCTCAAATCTATGCAGGGAGAAGAAGACTCACTGGAAAGATACCTGTTCATTTTCCTAGTCACTTGAAATTCTATTATAAAAATTCAGCGGTTAATCTTGAAAGCTTTGGGATGAAAGGGCTTCAGGAAATGAAGATACATTATAGGCAAATCAAATAGCTGCTAAGGACATCTATTTTAGAAGCCATAGAAAAGAAAACATTGCAACCTCTTCAAGTCCCAACTCTGTGTGTGTGTGTGTGTGTGTGTGTGTGTGTGTGTGCGCGCTCACACAAGAAAATCTTCTCTGAATAAAAGAATGCATCTTTAACAGGACAAATCTGGGAGAGGTAATCGACTCCAGGAAGAACAAAAATGCAGAGTTGAGGGTGTAAAAGTACTTTCTGGGAAACCCATTTTTTGAAAACTAGAAACCTGACTATCAAAATGCTGCTCCTTTTGCAAGGTGTCCTCATCACCCCTTTCAACTTGGTTAAGAGGCTCCCAGCACCTGGCTCCTGTGCCTGGAAATCACTCCTCTGAACTTTGCGTAGTTGTGTCCTCTGCTGGGAGGGTTTTTGCATTAAGATTTAATCACACTCAGTGCCTGCCTATAATAAGTGAGGCCATTTGTGTAATTGTGTTCAGATGGCAAAAGGCCTTAGAGCAACAGATAAATTAAGGTTTATCATTATTATCTTTATTATTACTATAGATGGCACAGTAATCACACCTTAATAACTAGCTTATGAATTTGTGCTGCTGTAGTTTTTTGTTTTAATTAAACTTACACTCACTCCAAGGATAAAGATTCATATGCTTGTACCAAAATGAACATAAGCTCTTGCACAGATAAATAGGTTCCTTTTACCATGTAAGAACACCCTTTAGGAAGAATACTGCCTGGGTCTCTTTGACCCTTGTCCTGGATTCCTATCCTGAATCTCTGTTGCCTAGACAAAAGGTCAGATGCCATCCCTTCCCCTACCCCTAACACAGGCACTTGATGCAGGCAGAAAAACTGCTATCACAGCCCCTGAACCCTGGAGGATAGCTAAAGTGGGCCTGGGAGTCCATTGAGTTCTGCCTAGCTGGACATTCCAGACGCCAAGTCCCTGCCTGTCTTACACAGGCCTCAGGGTTTGAATCCTAACTTGTCATTCTGATACTATGAACTTCCAGCATTGGTCTGACTCTGTTGATCAATCCTGTTCTGCCTGAAAGGGAATCCAACAGGCAGTCAGGGGAACCTGGACTCACAGGACTTAGAACCAGAATGGGCATCAGCAAAAAATTCATCCAATACCTACATTTTTCACATGTGGATACTGAGGCCTTGAGGAGGTGAGATCCAAGGTCACATAGCTAATAAATAACATGGATGAGATTCTAGGCCAGCTCCTCTGATTCCAAGTTAAGTCGTCCTTTCACTTATTATTTCAGGAACTCAGTTACTGGATAACAATTTGAATAAGACTAAGGATTTACATCGTTAAATTAAACCTTCTGCCATGAGATAAAGAAAATATATATTGATGAGTTGTTAAGTCTAATAGGAAGGATGATCCACACATCTTAGAAATGCATGGACAGTAAGGATAAAGGAAACTTAAAGGACAAGCCACCTTCCCTTAATTCTTCTCTTGCTCCTACTTAGAAAATACAGGCAAATTTAAGTATCTTCCCTCTACTCCATCTTAAAATCAATCAAGGAAATCCTACAGATTTTCCCCTTAAAACAACTTTTGTATTTAACCCTTTCCATTCTGACTGCTACCATTTTCAGGAAGCTTCATTACCTGCTTCAAAAACCTCTGAGCTGCACCCCCTCCAAATTTATCTCCCTCCAGTAAAGCTTACCCACAGCTGCCAGATTAATAATCCCCAAATGCCAGCTTTCAATTACCTATTGCATCAAATCAAAACTAATGAACCTATCATTCAAAGCTCTCTAGACCCTTCCCATCTATAGAACCTAAATGTTATCTTGGTAAAGAAGAGATGGGGGGACATTAAAATTGCACTCTCAGATTAGAGGCAAACTCAGCTCCTTTGGAATATAGCAATCCTTTCCACACTGGGATTTTCCCCATCTTGGTTTCAATATACTGTGGGTTGCCTTAAGAATTACATGGGGGGGAGGGGGAGGCTAGGTGGTGCAGTGAGTAAGAGCACCATCCCCAGAGTCGGGAGGACCTGGGATCGGTTCCAGCTTCAGATACTTAACACCCACACAAAATAACTGGCCATGTAACTTTGGGCAAGTAACTTAATGCCAATTGCTTAAAAAAAAAGAAATTAAATGGGAATTTGGGGGGAGTTTTGCATGAGCTGTAGATGACATGCAAAAGGCTAACAAACGATACAGAAAAAAGCTTAGAAACTCAGAAATGCATAAAATATATATATGGTATTGTATAATAGCAAAGTATTTGATCTTTAATACCATAAAATTCAGATTTCTTCTCTGGTATGAAGGGAGGGTCAAACATTTTCACATGGATTTCCTAGATAAAGGGTGTGTGTGCCCCTAGCCCTCAAGATGAGGAAGGAGTAACTATAATTCTAAAACTATCTTAATTACAAGGTTATAAAACAATTCTTTTGGGGGATTTCAGTACTCTAGGTCACTGACATGACTGTTCTCTCCCCCTAGGAAGTACAAGCCACTGCCTACCACCCAGTAAGAACAATAAAATAAGCAACATTTACATTGCATTTTCATGCTTACTAAAGCACTATAGAAATATTATCTATTCTCTTTGAGGCTCAAAATAGCTCTGTGAGGTGAGTAATGTTAACCCACTTTATAAATGAGGAAACTGAGCCCCAGACAGCTTTTTTTTGGTGTTTAATTTGGCTGAGAGATATTTCAACTTTAAAATATTTTATTCATGTACTTTGTCTTCATAGCAGAGACATTTCACCCCTCCTCACCTCCAAATTGGATCTTCCCTCTTGATGAAGAATAACAATTAGGCAAAAACTTAAAATGAAGTAACTGCATCTCACAATTTATATGCTATCATGACCTGGTCCCCCATGTCTCTTTAGAGAGAGAGGAGAAACTTATTCTATCATTTCTTTGTCACCTTCATTTGTTTTACAGTGACTCAGTGTTTAAATTCCTCTTAGTGATCTTTTCAATTCAAGCTGTAATCAGTTTGTCTCTTATTCTGCTTATTTTGCTCTGTATCAGATCATGGACATTTTCCCAGGTTTCTCTGAATTCCCCATATTCATTACTTCTGACTGTAAAATAATATTCTCTTACATTCATACACTGTATTTTTTTCATCCATTTCCCAATCGATGAGCACCACTTTGTTTCTAGTTCTTTGCTGCCAAAAACAACTGCTATTTTGGTATATATTAAGAATGGTGATTCTATCTTTGACCTTCTTGGGGTTGCCAGGAGTGGAAATGCTGGGTTAAAGAGTAATGATTTAGAGTGTTTTCTTGCTTACCTTCAAATATATATCCAGAGTGGTTAGACCAATTCATAATTCAGTTAACATTTTCTCAGTATATCTGTATTTCTACAGCCTCTCTAACACTGACTGTCCTATTTTTTATCATCTTTGCCAATGTGAATGCTATTAAGGTGAAACCTCAGTATTTTTTTAAATTTGCATTTCTTCTAAGCGTTTTTGAGCATGTTTTAATATGGTCTTTTATAATTTGCAATTCTTATTTTGAAAACTATTTGTTCATAACCTGTAATTACTTATCAATAGAGGAATGGCTCTTAGTAGTTCAAATTCCCTTTATTTTTGGATGTTAGAATTTTCAATGGGTGATATTTGATGGGAATATCCCACTCTATACTTCTTTCTTCACTGTATTTCAGTGCACAGGTTGCTGTTTTTTAATGTGATTGACATGTTTGGAAATACTTTTAAATTTTATGGAGTCACTTTTGTCTATTATACCTCTTCTCCTTGTTTAGTTAAAAATAATTCTCCCTCAGAATTGTAAAAAATACCTGGCCTTATTGCCTATATTTCTTAAACTATATGACTTTTTATAACTAAATATCTTATATTTCATAACTTTTTATAACTAAATATCCATTTTGAGATTATCACTGTATACAGTATAAGATACTGTTCTAAACCTAATTTCCACCAAGTTGATTTCCAGGTTTTCCAGAATACCTTATTACAAAGACAGTTCTTTAATTATTTTAGTTTATTAAATGGGGCTACTGGGCCAGTGCATAACGTGCAGAAGAGGTGGAAGGAAAAGCGAAGAGCACCAAGAGAATCACTCGGAATTAGACTGGAGAAACATTATTTCTTCTCTACCAATTTAACTTTGACTGGTGATTTCGCTTTTCCTCTTCCTGACCCTACTGACTTGTCTTTTTTGGTTCTTGTTATTTGTACTTTTGGGAAAGATAGGAGAAAGTCTCTTCTATGAGACCTCTCTCTGACATCTTCCCAGGACTGAGCATTCATTCTGTATTTGCTTAGTTGTATACATGGTGTTTTCCCCAGAAGAATGTAAGCTTCTTGAGGCAAGGATGTTTTCAGTCTTGTCTCTATCTCCCCAAGACCTATGGAAGTGCATTTTTAACATAAAAGATGAGTAGTGACTATTTGTTGGATTTAATTAAATTAGATTAAGTTACTCCTCAACTGATCAAAGGGCTAGTTCGTATCAGAGGTGAGATTCACGTAAGTACGCTGCAATCCAGTGACCCTGATCCCCTTCCTATTCTTGGAATAAGAATCTCCATCTCTCAGTTCTAGTCATTTTCACTGGTTGTCCTCCATGCTTGGAATGCTCTCCCCTTCTCATTTCTGCCTCCTGGCTTCTTTCACCTCTCAGCTAAGATCCTATCTTCTACAGAAATCCTTTCCTGATCCTCTGTAATTCTATTCTTCCCTCTGTTGATCATCTGCAATTTATTCTGTATCTAGCTTGTCTGTATGCAGTATTGTATGTATGCATATTGTCTCCTCCAATTGGCTGTGAGCTCCTTGACAGCAGGGATTGTCTTTTAATTTTCTTTATATCCTCAGTGCTTAACATAATGCCTACCACATAGCAGGTACTTAAAAATGCTTATTGACTGAAGATCCAATAAATCATGTTGGCTCTATATCAATCATTCAAAAAATGAACACATACAATATATCTTGTTATACACAAGACACTGTAGAATTTTCAAGAGAAAGAGAAGACATAGTTATGTCTTCTAAAGAATTTAAACCCTCGGTGTTAAGACTATTCCATTAATATTATTGTGCTATAAATAATGACAAGCAGGATGCTTTCAGAAAAACCTGGAAAGATTTATATGAACTGATGAAGACCAAAGTGAGCAAACCCAGGAGAACTCCGCACCCAGTAGCAGCAATCTTGTATGATGACCAACTGTGAATGACTTAGCTATTCTTGGCAATACAGTGATTTAAAGCTGATATTGGACACAATCTACCGAGAAAACTTGGAGGAGATGGGATTAAAGGTACACATAAAAGGACTGGTCTTTCCCAATGAAGAGATTTTTTTTTTCATCAGAAATTAGACTGAAAAAGGATAGAATTAGGAATGGTGTCAAGAGATTTTTAAATGTAGAGAAGGGAGTCCATGATGAATGGTTTCTGTTTTTTTCAACAAAGTATAAGGCATAAACTCATTAGAGATGGTACAGAAGGGTTGAGGAAAGAAATAAAAGGTTTGGAACAGCCTCTGTGGAGAGTTGTGTAGAGAATTAACTTTCCTTGTTGTTTGGTCAGTTTCAGTTGTGTCCAACTCTTTCTGACTCCAGCAGGGGTTTTCTTGACAAAGATACTGAAGTGGTTTGCCATTTCCTTCTCCAGCTCATTTTACAGATGAGGAAACTGAGGCAAATGGGGTTAAGTGACTTGCCCAGGGTCACCCAGCTAGTAAGTATCTGAGGCCAGATTTGAAATTAAGAAGAGAAATCTTCCCAACTCCAGGCCCAGTACTTTATCCATTTATCCACTGCCCCACCCCCCAGCTTCTGAAAGATACCTAGAACTCACCCTTCAACAGAAAATCTCTCTCTCTCTCTCTCTCTCTCTCTCTCTCTCTCGTTATCTCACAATCTCTCTCACTCTCTTTTTCATTTTCTCAATTTCACTCTAAGACTCCCCCCCCCCTTCTCCAACCCCTGCCCCAAATACACATATTTTCTGGTATGAAGCAGTCATAGGAGTAAAACATATTACTGGTCTTAAAAAGTTCTGGGGATCCAGGACTGGAGACAGCAGTGACCTTGGTGCTGAATCTACTATTTGTGAGGCTGCTTCCAGAGAGAAAAATAGGAACTCTCTGAGATCCTATACCATACCCAGTAGACTAGACACTGACCTGTAGGGAAGTTTTGCTGTGAGTTGAAAAGTACTGGTATAAATATTTTGCCAACACTCCATGGAGAGGGACCATTGGGAGGGTGATTGGGCTTCAGATTTATTTTTATTCTATTTCTTTGTTTTTTGCTTGCCTGTAGACAAGGAGCGGGTTGCTTCCTGGTTTGAGGAGGTTCACCTGGGCTGAAAAACCCACTGAATATAATAATGTCATTTGCTCTACTAATTTCAGATAATTTGATTGAAAGCAAGGTCACTTGGGGTTAGAGATGAATCAATGAGGCACTCTGATGGAATGAATGGAAACAGTTTTCCAAATAGGGTATGGCTCAGATACATAAGCTTTGATTGGGTAATCCATACATATAAACACCGGGTCAGAGAGGTAAGTAATGGCTGCCCCAAGGGGCCAGAGGTAACAGGACAGAGGCAACCAGTTTACTGGAACTCAAAGATCTTGGTGGTTTCCCTGTAGTAATCTATTATTGGTTGGTGCACATAAGGATGTGTTTGCTTGATTATCATCATTTGTTCCTAACTTCTAACTAGACCCTTAGAAGCTGGAGGCAGAGTGGATAGAGTGCTGGGGATGGAGATGGGGAAATCTGAGTTTAAATTCAGTCTCAGACATTTACTAGTTTTGTGATCTTGGGCAAGTCACTTAACCTCAGTTTGCCTCAGTTTCCTCAACAGTAAATTGGAAATCATGATATTATCTACCTCATAGGGGATCCAATGAGATAATATTTACAAAAAGCCCTTAGTATACTGTCTAACACACAGTAGTTGCTGTATAAATACTTATTCCCTTCCCCTTTCCTTCTCTAGCAACATATAGTACAGGATAGAAAATGGTGAAATTTTCCATCCAATGACTGATCTTATTTTCTATTCCTTGCTAATATACACCCTTTGCCGCTGTTGGACTTTCCATTTTCCCTTCCCACCTTCATACCTGAGATATCCTTTCCCTTCCTATCAAATATTCCTACTTCTACCCATCTTTCAAGCTCTTTTATCAAGTTCTGCCTTCCTTATGGAACCTTTCCTAAATAAGGTAGCTCTTTGGCGTCCTACAGTACTTAGAGTCAAGGCCATGAATTTGGCATTTAATTATGTACTGTTTTGTGTTTTACTGTTCATACACTGTCTTGATTGTTACATGTGAATCCACAACAAGCCTGTGAGCTCTTTGGGCATCACAACTTGCAAAGAATAGAGGAAATAACAGGTTCTTAAGACATCTTTCTCAAAAAGAATAATATCAGTCAAAGGTAAATTTCTACAACTATTATTCGTGGCATTTTCATTGATCATCTTTGTCACAGGCTTTCACAAAGAGATCTCAGAAGATACAGAGATGCCAGAATTAGTATAGAATTCTTTGGGAGCCTGTGGATAGAGTGATTCTGCATTTTCCAATTCAATCTTCACTCTCAGAGACTCACTTTATCTAGAAAACTGTCAACTCCAGGGCGCCCAGACAGGGTTTACTTTGAACAGTGAATAGCATCAATAAAACGTTTTTAAAAAGAAAAGAAACTTCTTAAAACAAGTACTCTCCAGATGAAAAAACAAGTTTTGTTTTTAAGAATCTTTGAATTAAAAAACTTGAGTTCAAAAAATTATGTGGGGAAAATTGGGAACTATTTAATCCATGGGCTTTAATAAGAAACTCACATTCTTTGCAAATTATTATGTCCAAAACCAAATCTTTTTTTGTCTTTATGCATTCTTTTTTTTCTTTTTTTGGGGGGGGAATGGAGGGCAATTGGGGTTAAGTGACTCATCCGAGATCACACGTCTAGTAGGTGTTAAGTGTCTGAGGCTGAATTTGAACTAAGGTCCTCCGGACTCCAGGTCGGGTGTTCTATTCACTGTGTCACCTAACCACCCACTTTATGCATTCTTTAAGGGGGTAAGATGACAGAAGGTCTGTGACGTGCTAAGAAGCTCCACCAGGGGTGGTAAACCCGAGACCTTAAGGCCACACATGGTTCTCTAGGTCCTCGAGTGTGGCCCTGTGACTGAATCCAAACTTCACAGAACAAATCCTCCTTAAAATTTGGCCTCAGTCAAAATGCCCCACCCCAAGCACCTAGAAGACCACATGTGGCCTTGAGGTCACAGGTTCCCCACCCTGCTCTAAAGATTTCTTTCTGGCATTCAAAGCCCTCTGTAATACAGCCTTTCCTTGCCAATCAAGCACTATATTAACAACTCATATTTATGTAGCCTTGTAAGGATTATAAAAGCATTTTTCCACAATAACTCTGTGAAATAGATGGTACTTGTATCATTACTACCATTTTAAGGATGATGAAACCAAAACTCAGAGCTCAAATGAATTTCCCAGGGTCATATGAGTTTTATGGATCAGAGATGGGACTCCACCCCAAGGCACCTGACATCAATGTCTCATTCCACTGACAACCTGCTATCTCTACTGTCTCCCTCACTGTTATTCAAGGTTACCTATCCATTCTCTTCACACCTTCCATCTCATTGTCCTGGCACAGGACAGGTAAGGCAGGTCTATCTCTGTGTTTCTGTTCATCCTGTTCCCCAACAAACATCAAATGGACTAGCACCTTGAGGCCTGTTCCATGTGGCTGCCCTTATGGAGATATGGCCTAAAGGCTTCTGACTGCATTTGGATTTTTATTTTTAAATATTTGCTTTGTGCTTCATTTTTCCCTCTTGCTGTAATCTCAGATAACGACCACGGGATCCTTTCATGTCTGTCCTCCTGCTGTCACAGAATAAGAACATATTATTTCATTTATTATGAGTCACCAAACCAAAACGTGTTTCAGGTTCATTTCAGGGCAACCAAGAGCTGCTAATCTATTTCAATGCTGGAGCTGAGTGGGACAAGATACCAACTGCTTTTGCCCTTCTTTGGAGAGCAGTTTTAATTTAAAGCCATAATTTCAGGGTTTCTTCTGCAATGTGATATAGCCTGAAGTCTTGTCTTATTTTTGCTAAACAAAAGTACCCTGGCCTTCTAAAGAGGAAAGTCTTTCTTTCTTTTCTTCCAGTAGTTGTTGGAGGAGAGGAAAAAAGGGCAGAAGACTATTATCTCAGTTTACATATCCTAAGTCAAGAACACTTTCTCAAGATGCTAACCATTTATCTTTTCTCTAAGTGCATGAAAAGAAACAGAGGATACTAAAAATGTATACATGAGGGAGGTAATATTTTGTGCAGTGTATTTTATTAACTTATTTATGGGAAGTATCTTGTACAAAACAATTTACAAAAGCCTTTCACCTTCTACTAGGTATCAAATGGAGAGAGGTGCTGTCTGGAAATGCATCAAGAATGCTTTGGGTAAACGGGGGTAGAGTAGACCAAGCTGACTCTACAGGTCACATTTTTTTTATAGAAAGGAAATCTGGGAGATTGTGAAGAAGGGGAATAAGACAAAGTGGGGAGGGAGAAGGCACTATTTTGTAGTAGAAAGAAGACTGACACATACCAGTTGTCACAGTAGCTGGAGGTATACTGTACTGACCTTTACCCCCATGCTAATTACTTCCATCTCACTTTTCCCAATCATGAAATGGAGTGGGATGTAATGGACTTTAAAAATCTTTCCAATACTAATATTTTGTGATTCTGTGAAAAGATTCGGTGAACAAAAGATTCAGTTATAATAGAATCATGTTCCTTATTTTTGAACTGATTGTTACTAGAAGAGACAATTACTGCCCCAATGTAATAGCAAACAAAAGTCCTGAAAACACCACCTCCTCTGAAAACATGGGATCTAGGATCTGGATACAGGGTTCTCTTAGAAATATAAAAAAAAAAGCCACCAATGATCCAAGTAAACAACCATGACAACTAAAGAAGAAACGTCTTCAGTAAGGCATTCTGCTATTGATGGGCTGCCTTCCCCTACTGTCATTCCTTACACTGAGGCTACTCTAGCTAATGGGGCCTTCCTCTGAAGCGGTGCTTTGGACCCTAGACCCAGCCCAGGGGCCAAACCCAGCCTGCTGCCTGGTTGTTGTGGGTGATCTTGTTGTTGTACAGGAAAGCTAATAATGGATTTTACATTTTAAAAGTTTTATTATATTCAGAAATATAAAAAAAGATTCTTAGCTAAGGGCAGTAAAAGAAAAAAAACCCAACAACAAGAAGACAATGGGCAGGATTTGATCCCGGGTTTGTAGTTTGGAGACCCCTGCTTTAGACATTCTCTGCTAACCAGCTCTCAACTGTCTGTCCAGGGAAGCATCTCATAGACCAATTCACCTTAAGGTATCACCAACATATGACAAGTTATATTGTTGCCCCTTTCAGGGAGATTTACATCTTTACAAGGAGTAATATCAATCTAAATGAATGAATATTTAATGGTTGGATGTCAGGCATTGTGACAGGGCATCTAAGACAATAAGGATACTTTTGAATATAGATTAAAGGTCAAGTCCATGGTATCACTGAAAACATATGGTATAGGCACTTGCCTATTTTGTATCTGAGTGAGGCTACCTCTGGTCACAGCCGCTATTGAAAAATAAGGTTTATTTATGTGCAAGGCTATTTATATGTTGTACCAAAAGGAATATGAAGGAAGAAAAAGAAGAGATGTATCACTTCGGATAATCAAATCTAACTCTTATAAATAATGGTGATGAAATCAGATCAACCCAACATCACATTGGTCTCTGGAGTCCTATTCCCCATCATGGAAAGGCCTAAGTGCAGAATGCTAAAATATTCATTTCTTTGCCCTAGATTCACATTTTAATGCACAATCCACGAGTGTTACTTATTTGGGTTGCTTGATAAAAATTTGATATGTTCTGATTAATGTTCCTATCTCCTAATTCTATTTTTATTAGATTGTATAAGGACTTAAAAATATATATGGTGTCTGTGTGTTTCCAGAGCGTATGAAAATAGATAAGCATTAGGACAGTAAAAGAAAGATTGCTTTCATTAAATTATGCTGTTATTGGATTTTTCCCTCATGTAAAGATATCTCTGTCCCAAAAGTGGTTTGCTGTGTGAAGAATAACTAAGGGTGAACATTTTCCCTAGTTTCCTAGAACTGATTCATAAAGATGGTATAGAAACATGCCACTGCTCATGTGCCTAAAAGAGAGCCTGGAAGGAAAGCAGGAAGTATGGTAAACACTGTGACATCAGGTTAGACTGACTTGGGGATTTACTGGGCAGTCTTGGGTTCACCTGCCTTAATTACTGTAAGTGCTTTCCCAGGAAATGCCCAGCCCATGCAAATTTATGAGAGCTCACACTGTATGATGCTTTAGCATTTACAAAGCACTGTCCCACAAAGAAACCATAGAGAGCATAAATTGTAACTATTATTGCCTCCATTTTAAAGATAATTAAAGATGATTAACATGTGTTAAGCATCTTCTATGTGCCAAGCACTGTACAAATCAGTGGGGATACAAATAAGAAAATAAAAAAGACAGTCTCTACCCTCAAGGAGCTTTGAATGTAACTAGGGAAGACAATACACAAAAAGAAGCTAAATGGGGGATAGCAGTGGGGAAAGGGCCCTGGTTCCTGGGCATGATGATGATGATGATGATGGCTGAATCTAAACCAAGCCGAGCAGCTAGTGGCAAATGAAGCCATGGCAGTGATCTTTAGTGAGCCCTCTTTAAAGGGAGGCTATGGGAGGTGATTCTTTGCTCCCCCCTCCAGTCTTTCAATCAGAGGGACAGAAGTAAACTGAGGGTATGGATGAGGTATCATCACTAAGGCTAAAGCAATGGCCATGATGGCACATTTCCTGATGAGGAGTTTATCCTGGGTAAGAGGGGAGAAAGCATGATGATGATGACGACGATGACGATGATGGTGGTGATGATGGTGCTTATGATGATGATGGTGATGATGATGGTGATGATGGTGATGGTAGAGTCAAAACCAAGCAGAGCTGCTGGTAGCAAATGAGCAAGCTGAGACTCAGAGGGGTTGAATGACTTGCCCACGATCATGCAACTACTAACTGACAGGCAAGATAAGAATCCAGTCTAACTTGAATCTAAGTCTAACTCTCCTTTATTATGTTGGGGTTTTTTTGTGGAGGGTGAAGGTAGGGCAGTTGGGGTTAAGTGACTTGCCCAAGGACACACAGCTAGTTTGTGTGTGTGTGTGTGTGTGTGTGAGAAGTGTCTGAGGCTGGATTTGAACTCAAGTCCTCCTGACTCCATGGCTGGTGCTCTGTTCACTGCACCACCTAGCTACCCCCTTCTATTATGTGTTTACTTGTTGTTTGTTTCATTTTCCTCGACAAGGCTTTGAGGTACTGTGTTATAGTTGATAGAGTCTTGGTTCTAGGAGCCAGGAGATAAATGTTCAGATCTTGCTTCTGACACATTGGTTGTGTGATCACAGATGAGTCATTTAAACTTTCCATCTCAGTTTCATCATTTGTAGAATGGGGATATTAATTGTATCTAGCTCACAGAGTCATCATAAAATGATGTAAGATGGGATATAAAGGTTAAGCTTGTAAATATGTAAAGCGCTTTGAAAATCTTAAAGTGCCAGATAATTGGCAGTTATTATTGTGATGATGATGCTGATGCCTACCATCCTTCTATGATGAAGCTGAGTATCAGGAGGAGAAGAGAGACAAGGCAGGGCCCAGGAGAGCCACAGGAAAAGTTAGGAACTAGAGAATAAAGGCTTCAGCAGCAGGATTTCAGGAAGCCGTCAGTCATAGCACCACATAGAGGTCACTGAAAAAAACTTGGGAGGTAATCTGAAAAGCCCACTTTGGGTAGATGTCAGGTAGTAAGCACCCCTTCTCCCTTCTAACACCCCTACTTGTCCAGTAGCCTCATGAAATTTCCTGCCTAACATATCTTTGTCTGCTCTTTCTGGGAAGTGCCCCATGTTTTATCTATGTCTGTTCCTCTTAACCAGGCTCAAACCAAATTTGGAAAACACGTCTCTCCTAAAGAAATTTACACAATGCAATCTAAAGTCAAACAAGGGGCTATAAACACAGCAGATACTCGCTAACCTTGCTGAAATGAAAGGAAAATTGATTATATTGGTCTATCCATTCCATGACTAACTCCCTCGCTTTTTACATGAATAATTAAAAGTCATACTTTCTTCCTTAAAGCTTTAATAGATCAAATCACAGGTTTTTCCAGTCAGAATGAACACTGTGTAAAATGGAACCAACAAGACCAAGATGTGTGGCTGTTGCCTCTATATCCCAAACAAGAATGAGTTCTTTCAGGGCAGCTAGGTGGTACAGTGGATAAAGCATCGGTCTTGGAGTCAGGAAGACCTGAGTTCAAATCTTGCCTCAGATACTCACTATGAGTGTGACCCTGGGCAAGTCATTTAATCCTGACCACCTACAAAGTGAAATAGAAACAAAACAAAAAACAACTAGTCCTTTTGCCAATAACAAAGAGCAGCCTTGCTTAGTTTTCTAGCTCTCAGAAGAGCTAGGCAGGATACTACTCCTCTAGAAGAGACTTTCTTAGCTAAACAGACACTGTGGAATATATTAATACCACTGTTGGGGAAAAGAGGAAGAAAGGGGTTCTGGTCCCCAGCTACCCAGTGCCCCTGGTTCTTCTCCAAATAGCTTACAGAGGTGAAAAATGTACCGGCCCAGACCCTTAATAAATCCCTGATGTATGTCTGATTGATCCTAGAGCACAAACTCAGTGAAGGACTAAACGCTACAATGAAAATCCTTCAGTTGGGTATAAAGTCAACTATTGTGATCAACCTTTGTGAAATATCTGGATAAAATGTAAAGTGTTCATCAAAGATGCAGATGTGTCCAAATACCTACTTGTTTGGGGTCATGTAGCTATGGCTTCAATGTCCTCAGTTTTAGCAACATGCTTCCATCACCTTATTTGCACTATGGTTTTGTTTTGATTTTTGGTGGGGGGAAGGGCTTACGCCTGCCATGGTCCTCTTCTTACTGGATTACTGAATTCTCAAAGGAGTGGTGAGGAAGACAATTGGTTGCAAATAGTCATTTTATCCTTGTTCAGAGGCTTGAGGAATGGTGCTGAGATTGTTCAGAAAAGCCCTTGGAGTCACTAAAAATCAGATTAATTAATGGCACTGATCGTGAAATAATAAAAGTAGCACAACTTCAAAGCTGACTTATTGAAAAGTCTTCCATAGCCAAAGCCTGTGAGTTCATTCTCTTTTATCATATTGGCTTCTTTCTGCCACCTGTTCTCAAACAACTTCGAACCTTGGGGAGAGATCTCTGCAGTGACTTCTGAGACTTGCTAGATTCCTTCTGCCATTTTATGCTACGGGTGATGCCTCTTGCTAGAGATGACACATCTCTGACCTAGAGATGCACATGGCATGAAGATTTCAGCCCCTCAATAAGAACAATGGCCTATCTTTATATGGAGATTTAAGGTTCACAAAGCAAATATAATTTCCACTTTGCAGAGGAAGAAACAGAGTGATGTTGATGTTATATGACTGGCCCAGAGTCACACAACTAATGTGAGAGAGGGGATCTGATCCCATTATCCCCGATGCCAAGGCCAGTGCTACCCATGGGAAGGGACCAATGGAGTATCCATTGTTCACCCAGGAAAAGAGAAGACGAGGTTGTTGTCCCATTGACCAGAAGCACTGAAAGGAAGATTTATATGAACCACTAGACAGAACTGGTTCCCACAGCCCATGGGAAAGAGGGTATTTCAGAGGCTACTGACCCTAGGGCCTACAGAGACAGAGAAAGGCCTTTTTGTCACCTGAAGTAGAAGGTGTAATTTCAAATTCCAGCTCTATTATTTACTCCATGACCTAGGGCATTTGATTTAACCTCTCTGGACCTCACTTTCCTTATCTATAAAATGAAGGGAGTGAGACTAAGTGACATCTAAAGTTTATTCCAGCTCTAAGCTTATGGCATTTTGAATTTCCAGCAGCCTCATGGTGCCAGATTACTCTAGAATTACCCTATTGTATCTCATAGAAGGTGATCATTTTATAACAGTTTCATATTACCTACTTTCTTCCTTCAAAAACGAATTTAGGGATATTAACTATACTTGTAGCCTAACGGGCACACAGAAGAATCTCATTAACTTCAACACCCATGGTTTGTTCCAAATGTAGCAAGGAGATCTGGTTCAGGCCTACAGGAGCAGAGTGGTCACACCTCTATTTTTCTTATATGACTCATTCCAGAATGTCACTGGCTATACTTACATGTGTAGTTTTGCTTTCAGAATGAAAAGAAAACATTTTATACCAGTAGGGTGGTACATAAAACTGACAACTTGAACAAGGAAAATGTCAGCCAGGGGTTGGTGTGGAGTCATTTAAACAATGAATCCAAAGACCAGTGACTGCATCAGCTCTAGGCCAACTCAACACCACAGTTCTAAAAGAAAGCACATAGGCTCAGACCACCCTAAATATAGGCAGAGCATGTAGCCACCTACACAGTGTGGCTTGAAGGACTCAAAAAGTCTCTCCTATTCATGGGGGCTGGCATTCTGGAAGACAGAGTCAAGACAAGAGACTGGGTTACAGGGTTGGAGGTAGAAGGAAAGGCAGGAGTAAGAAAGATCAGGAACCCCAAATAGAACTCATTATTTTTCCCCCAAAACTCTCCTTCCACCACCTTCCCTGTTACTGTAGGGTTTGATCTGAGTGAGGGAGGGATGTGCAAATTCACTAGTCTCACTTTCTCCTCCAGAGTCATCTGGGTCCAGTGGCCTGATATGGATCAGGATGACTGGAGATGGCCAGCCAGTGAATATAAGGAGAGAAAGTGGGAAATTAAGGGTCCTGGCAATAGGAAGAAAGGAAAAGGAATCCCAAAGGAGCTCATAGGGTATAGCTCCACTAGATGACTTTAGGGCCAAGGCAAGATGGAAGGAGATGGAGAACAGAGTAGAGGTGATAAAATGAAACAACAGGGAGGATTTGGTGAGGAGTTCATGGTGAGGAGGAAGGAATAGGGTTTAGAAGGGTGAGGACAAAGAAGGGACTGCAGCATAGTGTGGTACAGTAGAAAGAATGAAGGGTTCAGAGTCTGACATCTTGAGTTCAGGACCTGGCTTACTTACTGCCTCTATGACTTTGGGCAATTAAGCTCTGTATGCCTGTTTTCTCAATGTAAAATGATATGATTGAACTAGATCAGGCCCTCTTAAACTTTTTCCACTTTTAACCCCTTCAATACTACTTAAACTTAAGTCAATTGCCTGTCATGTCATCATCTCCCTGATGTCATGGTCCTCTTCGAGAATGAAGGATAAACCACAACCTGTGAGTAGTCTGAGCTGCCTGAATGGGACCATATCAGCTGGGCAACTCAGCTGCTTTTCCTCTCCCTTCCTTTCCCTTCCCCTTCCCCTTCTTTCCCTCTCCTCTCTCCAAAGGTTGATCTGCCCAAAGGAAGACAAATTTTGATGACTGAAAGCTCCCTAGCTAACTTGGGGTTTACTGGCTAGATTTCTTTCTCAAAGACCAAAACCCAATTCACTCTGGATTTCATGGTTTGGACAACAATCCTCACTCACTCAAAGTGAGGACCTGAACAGACCTTAGCTTAAAAGGGTCAAGGTCTCCCACTGCATCCTGGTCCATCTCCAGTCATTCTGATCCATATCTGGCCCCTGGACCCAGATGGCTCTGGAGGAGAAAGTGAGGCTTCTGACTTTGCACAGCCCTCCCTCAGTCAAAGTCAGTTGCAAGTTATGTCATCTCCCCTTCAAGAGCAAAGGACAAATCTCACACACTAGAGGGCAATACCATCATCCGAGTACCTTCAGTTTATAACCTAGGCACCTTCCTAGATTCCTCACTATCCCTCACTCTCCATACCTGAACTATTGTCAAGGCCTGCCAATCTCACCCTAGCCACATCCCTCAAACACGCCCCTTTGTCCCCTTTGACATTGCCACCATTCTGGTTCAGGCTTTCATTACCTCACATGTGGAATATTACCTATTGGTGCCTTGTCTCTCCCCACTCCAATACTGCCTCCCTTCAATTACTCGAGTGATGGACAGAGACAAATGGAGCATCCCTCAGGGTTTTGTGTACATCTAGGAAATTAGAAGACAAGATCAGTGTCCCACTGAGCATGTCCTGAAGCAATGATCCAGAGGATAGGTTTATATCAGCCTCTAGGCAGAATGAGTTTCTTATCATTTTGGTATTTGGTTTCTTTATAAAATTCAGGTGCAATACAAATTGTTCTATTTGGCATTCAAAGCCCTTCATAACCTAGCCCCCTCCTACCTTTCTAGTCTTTGTATACCTTACACACACTCTTTGATCCAGTGACACTGACCTTCTGGCCGTTGCTCAAAGAAGACAATTCATCTCTAAGCTTCTATTGCTAGAATGCTCCCCCTTCTCCAATTCAACTACTGTCTTTAAGTCCCTACTAAAAGGGACTGCAGGAAGCTTTCTTCAAATCCCTTTAATGTTAGTGCCTTCTCTTTGTTAATTATTTCCTATATATCTGGTATATAGTCTGCTTAGTTTATATGTTTTCAGATTGTTTCTCCCGTTATTTAAATTGTAAGCTCCTTGAGGGCAGGGGATGTCTTCTGCTGTTTTTGGTATCCGTAGCACTTAGCACAGTGCTTGGCCAATAGCAGGCACTTAAAAATGTTTATTGATTAATTCATGGTATTTCCACAGAGTAAGGGAGCAGGTATACCTCCAATGATCAAGCAAGAGTACCGTGAGCTTCAGGAAGGGATAGTGGCAAGGAAGAAAAGAAACAAGGGGGTATCAAAGGCAACATCTCTGACATCACAGTTTCATGGAGGGTCTGACCAGTCTGTGTGAGGATGGATGTACATGTATGTACATGTATGTACATGTACAGCCCCTGCTTCTGGTCTACTGCTAGGAGCTGTGTGTTGTCTTCTGAGAGTCCTCCAGCAGAAAACCTTCACTGCACTCAATGAAATTTGGTACAGAGTGAAAACAGAAGCCTCCCACCTCTGAATACATACAAATGCCTCCCTTGGGAGTACAACGGAAAACACTATTGTGAGATTTTAAACTTGGCTTCAGCCTATCTCCTTAGTTGTCCAAATATACTTGGCAGTGCATTTATCAGATGCTTCATTATTTAAAGGAGGAAACCATCCTGTGACAGTTTTAGGTGCTAATTCAGGTCGTTCAGATAAGAGCCATGTTTAGTTTTTACCTGTCAAGTTTTCTAATATTTGATAAGAGCAGACAGGTATTAATGAAGTCTGAGCTTGCCTTTAGCACTTTATGCTTTTTTCTTCTGCTGGGGATAAGCTTCCTTGATCACCTACCCTTCAGGCCTATATCTGCCAAATTCTTCTGCCAGATCTGCTCAGCCTTAGTTTCAGTCCAGAGGTGGTAATGTCCTTTCTTTAAGGTTATTACTTTGTTTTAGGCCTCAGTAAACACAAAGAAGTTACCATGAGGGCCAGCACAATAGATACTTTGGCCTGGGTATCAACAGCTCCATGAGACTGGGACTGGTTTAATGGAGGGGAGGGAGAGTATAACCATTTGGTGTATGGCTCTGTGCCCATGTTGGGCTGGCAGTTCAAGTGCCCCTCTCTCAGTCCCAGAGTATGCCTGCCTCTAGTCTCTTACTTCTGATCCTTTCTCCAAACACTAAGAAACAATACTGAATCAGTATTTGTTTAGATCAAAGATTTTTAAACTGAGGTTAAAGGACCTAAGGATCTATGAATAGATTCCAGGAAGCCTGTTAACTTCATTTTCATTTTATTTTCACTCTACTTGAAATGTATCCTTTCCTTCAATTACATAAAAAACATTGTTCTAAGAAGTCCATAGGCTTCAACAGACTACCAAAGGGGCCAAAGGCACAAAAAGGTTTAGAAGTGCTGGTTTGGAGTGTTAGAGATAGGCAATGCTTCCAAACGTATCAAGCAGGGACTTACAAACACATGTGAGATTATGGACATTCACTAAGATGTGGCTTATATAGAAACTTGTAAAAAATCTTATTTCCCAACATTCAAGACTTAGTGATCTGGCCCCATGTTCCATAGTCAAACATCTCCCCCTGCTACACAGGACCCTGAACCTCTTGGCTGATGGCTAGGTGTAATAGTAATGAAATTTGAAGATCCCTTTGTATTGCTAAACTGACAGGTACTTAGCACCTAGTTTCAAATTAAGCCTCTGTTAAAGAAACAGAAGGTATGAACCCCTGTGGCTGACATAACAGGAAGGGGTTGAACAGGGAACCCCCTGTTGCTGATGTAACAGGAAGGGGCTAGACAGGGAGTAGTGATACTGTATATAAGGAAAAACCCCAGTTGGGAAATTCAGAACTTCTTGGGATGAGTACTGGAAGGCTGGGCTGCTGCTGCTGGACTGGAACTTCCATGGAGAAAGTGATTTTGATTTTGAGAAAGAAGCTGCTGAAGACTTCTGAGGGCCAGCTGAAACTGCTGAAGACTTTTGAGGGACAGCTGGAGCTGCTGAAGACCTCTGAGGGCCAGCTGGAGCTGCTGAAGACTTCTGAGGGCCAGCTGGAGCTTCTGAGATTGCTGAGGATTTCCAAGGGCCAGCTGGAGCTGCCAAAGACTGAGGAAGCATGACTATGGTGTTGGTATTCTGTACAAATGTTGTTGTGGCTTTGTTAATGTGGATGAATGTTCTTGTGGCTTTGTTAAACCTTGTCTTCCCATGAACAGAGACTGTGAAGGATTTGAGATGGACTGGACACTGTGGGCTCCAATGTGGAACGGGAAATGCACAGAGAGCTAGACAAGGAGCTGGGAAGTGTCTGCCTTTGAACTCAGGTGGAAGTTGGTTAGATTCATGTGGAAGCTGGGACCATGGAGGAGGAGCCATGGAAGCTGAAAGCCTTCCCCAAGAAATGATGAAAAGACCTCTCTGTGGGTACTGAGTAGCGATGAAATTGTGATTTACTTGTGACCAAGGGGTGGTTGGCCTATGTATATCCCACTACCCCTTAAGAGGGTACTGAGTAGTTATTGATGACTGAGTACTGACTGATGATTGAATAGTGACTGATGACTGCATAGTGACTGATTTGTAATGTAGTTTGCCCCATGGGTGGAGAACTTTGACCTTTTGTATTTTATGATTGAATGAGTTACTAAGTGATTAATTGACTAAATGATTGTACTTTGTTCAAAACTATGTGACTACTTCGGTGAAAACTATGTGACCATTTTAGTGATAAGTTGTTAAGCTATTATGTCATTGTGAATGCTGTATTTTTATTTTCTGGGATAAGTTGTAATATTGTGAATGATGTACCTTGATTTCCTGTGAATGTTTCACTCTGATTTGTTACTAAATAGAGTGTTTACTATACTATGTAACCAGAACCTTGAAAGCTGTTCACAGCAGCTGTCCTCTGGAAAGCTGCTCATGCTTGGCTTTACACTAGGCTCACCCATGTACCATCTGTTGTCATGCTCATTCTCCCTACCTCAAATGCCCTTACCCTCTTGTCTCTGGCTATCCAAATCCCACTCATCTGTAAAGGTCAATGGCCAATCCAATTTCCTCCATGAAATGACTATCCTATCGCCCGATAATATTCCCCTCTTTTTAATAGCTTTTACTGTCTGCATCATTGTTCTGTTTATTATAGTCTACCTTTTATGGTTCTTGTGTGCAGGTGTACTTAGCACAGTAAAGAGTAAGGACTACTACTGGATTTGTACCATGGGGACCCATGGCTAGGTCTTGGTTTCTATTAGTTATCAGTAGCAGTATAGGAGGAAAATTGAATTAACCTCTCCAGACCTCAATTTCCTTCTTTATAAATTGGGAATAATCGATTATATGCCCCTCCTTAAGCATCTCTTGCTCTCTAAAGGGCTGTATGCTCTAAAGGGCATAGTATACAGAAAAGTTCTATATAAATATATGAACTGATCTTTCATGTGGCCCCCCATTCTCTTTATCTCTCCCTTCCTAACTGTATTTCAAGTACTATAAGATTCTAAGACCTGGTTTTACCAGGTCTGTTCATGAGACAATTATCAGTATAATACTGGATGTGATTTGTACCTAAGGTATTGTCAGACTAGAGTCTTAGACCCAGAGACCAGGTTGCTGCAACTAAGAAGATAAGAAAGGTAATAGGAGGGGTGGAATGGCAGCTGGTACTGCCTGGAGCCCCAGTTAGGGCACTGCTTCACCCTCTGCTCTTTGTTATTATTGTTCAGTCATTTTTCAGTTATGTCCTCATCTTCATGACCCCATTTGGGGATTTCTTGGCAAAGATACCGAGGTTTGCCATTCCCTTCTCCAGCTCACCTTATAGATGAAGAAACTGAGGCAAACAGAGGTAAGTGACTTGCCAGGAGCACACAAATAGTAGGTGTCTGAGGCCAGATTTGAGCTCTGGAATGAGTATTCCTGACTCTAGGCCTCAAATTCCATCCATTTCATCACTTAGCTGCCTGTGGAGTCTAAAATTAGGCATAATCTGAACTTCTAGGATGGTAGGCAGTCTAGCTGGTGAGAGTCTTCTCTGGTGAGAGAATTGTATATCTTGGAAGAAGGGAGAAAAAGAGAAAGATGAGACCTTTTTATGGCAGAACAATGCTGTTCAGAAGAAATGATGTTCACGAGGCTTTTCCTGTGTGTCTGGTTTCCTTTGCTTTGAGGGTCTCTGGGGAAGGCTTGTCCACTTTGCTGTCATGTGAACTGCCTGATATTTGGCTACATATGAAACCGAATGTCTGGGCCACTCTAAGTCACCTGATCAATGACAGAAGAGCCCTTGACATCACCTTCTGAACCCCTTCCTATTATCTTGGATGTATGTGCCTGTGTCAAAGGTCACACAGGTCTTTGACCCTTAGTGGTAGTAGAAACCTGGCAAGGGGGAAAGAGAATAGATTTGTGAACAAATGCTTCCATTTGGAATAACAATGCCATACCTGTATATAGTGTTTTCTGGCTTATCTGGTGTTTTACTTACATTAACTCATATGACCCTCATGATAGCTTTATTAGATGACGGAGCTGGAGAAAGGAAGGACTGAAACATCTAGTGATGTCAGTCAACCAGCATTTATTAAGCACCTACTATGTTCCAGGCACTATGTTAAGTTCTGGAGATACAAAGAAACGCAAATAATAGACCCTGCCCTCAAGCAGTTCACAGGACTCAGGAGACAACATGCGAACAACTATGTTAAAAAAAAAATACATACAGGATTAATTTGGAGTAGTCTCAGAGGGACGGTGGCAGCCAATAAGATTAAAGATGACTGGGGCAGCTAGGTGGCACAGTGAATTGAGCACTAGTCCTAGAGTCAGGAGGACCTGAGTTCAAATCTGACCTCAGACACTTGACACTTAACTAGCTGTGTGACCTTGGGCAAGTCACTTAACCCCAATTGCCTTGTTTTCCCCCCTCCAAAAAAAAATTAAGGATGACTAGGAAAAGTGGGACTTTAGCTGAGACAATCAAAAAGGTCATAGTATCAGAGATCTAGCATTGGAAGGAACCTCAGAGGACATCTTATTTTCCAGATGAAGAACATGAGGCCAAAGTGATTTCAGTGATTCGCTCCAGATCACGTAAAGAAGGAACATGAGAAGTAGAGGTCTGAACCCCAGTGCTCTGACTCCAATGCCAGCACTGGTTTTAGTACATATTAGGAGGTCTTCTGCATTTTTTATCTTTTCGTTGGCACACCACTCTCCTCCCATCTCAAACCATGTTATTGTTTCCTAAGAAAAAGTCACATAGAATTAGACAGAGTCTTAATGGCAGATTTTTAAACACTGACCTACCAGAATCAGGCTACAGTAAGAGTTCATCAGTGACCCATATTCTAAGCTATACCCTCCAACACTCTGCTATCACTCATAGAAAGACACGGAACCCTAGAGCACTAATCACACATCCTCCCTTTGTTCAGGAACATAAAAGATGAGGCTTATGTTTTGTTGATCAATTCCTGAATCTCTAACTCAGAAGGAAATGCAGAAAGCAGATTTGAGTTGAGTACCAGACACTACCAGAAGGAAGAAGGGAGGTACTCCACATGTCCAGCATAGGCTTCTTCGTTCTACAGACCCAAAGATTCACCATTCCAAAAAACGCCTCTGCAAAACTAGGAAGAGGGCAGCAAGGTGCTGCAGCAGACAGAGTGCCAGGTCCACAGTCAGGAAGATTCATCTTCATGAATTCAAATCTGGTCTCCAACACTTATTAGCTGTGGGACCCTAGGCAAGTCACTTACCTCTGTTTGCCTCAGTTTCCTCATGTGTAAAATGAACTGGAGAAGGAAATAGCAATCCATTCCAGTGTCTCTGCTAAGAAAACTCCACACCGGGCACAAAGAGTCAGACACACCCAAAGAACAGCAACAAGTTGGGAAGGGCCAGTTAGATCCCGAGTGCCAGAAAATCACCAATGCCATTTTATATAGCATCAGCCTCACTGTTAATGATGAAAGGTAACAGTTTATCTATAGGGTACCTACTGATGGATCAATTTTGTTTGAGGCTGTTGATTGGCTATTTGGACTTTAAAAAAAATTTTTTTTAACATTCCTGGACTTTTTCTTCTAGGGAGTTGTAAATGGTCATCAGTGATGACAGCTTTAAACCACTGACACCATCATCAACACAACCTCTTTTCCCAGGAAATGATATTCAAGCAATTTTGTAGTAGAAGGACAGGTACTTCTAGACTGTCTTTGTGGGCTTTCCTCATGATTTCTGCTGCAGGTTTTATTTATTTATATATTTACCAGTTGCTATTAGACACTGAAGACAATTCCTTTTTCCAAATTAACAATCAACAACTCTAGCCCCCTTCCCATTTCTGTAAAACAGAACTTAAAGTTCACAACAACTTGACCCTAAATTTTGTTGTAGTGTCAGAACCACATAGCTGGCCTAAAAGGACAAGCATAGGAGTTTTTCCTTAAGGACAATATGTAAAGAAAGTAGGGAGGAGAACTCAGGGAGACATTTGTTACAAGAACAAATCTCATGGGAAGGACCTAGCCATAGTACCAGGAAAACTCTGGGCCTCCAAGTGCATAGGCATCACATCTTAGTACAGCTTGAAGCAAGTGGCACATCCCTAGTCCTCATCTTCCCTGCCCTCATTTGCCAATTAATGGGAATGTTATACTTAATTTTGCTCCCGTTCTCCTGGTTTCACATTAAGTAAAATGTTTGCCTCTGCTGCTTTTGTTCATAATGCGTCTTCATTAGTGGTCCCTGGAACCTCTCCAAGGCAAGCAAAGCCATGCAAAGTCATTGTCTTGTCAGAAAAGTCCATTAAGGCTGTCAGGCTCACTAACAAATCAATCAGGTACCAGAAGGCTTTTCAAAACGGTATCATTTGTGCTTGGTCCTAAACAAACAGCCAGACTGGGCAAACGTCTCAGAGGCCCAGGGCTACATCCCAAACCCCTGCCAGACTGTTTAGTCACAGGGACTGTTTTCCTGCTGGTGATGAAGAATTTTTGGACTCTGGGAATAGTTGTTTATTAGCTCCAGAAGAGAGAAGATGCCATTTCACATTTCTGAGCACCATCCTACCTTGATACCCTTTGAGAGACGGAGCTGTGCATTTCAAAGGCCAAAATCCCACAAGGCATAGTGATAGAAAAACTCTGTGCCCACTAACAGCTTAAGCTTAAAAGTGTATCTATTCAGTGATTTTGCAAAGCATTTTCATTGTTCCACTTAAATTTCCAACAACCTGACCCTTTCAGCCTCCAGGTGAATAGTGTCAGTATTATTGATTCCATTTTACATATATGAAAATGAAGGCTAAGAGATTTGGTGACTCCATTGGGGTCATACAGAGAACTGATGTTAGGGCTGGAGCTCAAACCCAGTTGTTCTGATTGCTGCTGCATGTAGCATAAGCAGCCTTTACTGTGTGCCAGGCAATTATTATCTTTCTGGATCCTAACATCCACCCTGGGAGGTAGTTACTATTATTGTCCACATTTTACAGATGAGGAAACAGTGGTAAGCAGTGGCCAAGTGACTTACTCAGGGTCACACAACTAGTAAATTTCCGAGGCCAAATTTGAACTCAAGTCTTCCTGACTCTGGGCCTGGTGGTCAACCCTGCACCACTTAGCTGCCCTTGTTATGAGGCTCAGACTTTTCCTACTAGACCTTCATAAATGCAGGGTCCTTAGCAGAACAGAAGAAGGAAAAACAAGAAAATCTGGTTGATTTCCCAAGGGTTGGTTATGATAGTAGGATCATAGATTTAAACTTGAAAGGAACTTCAGGTGTCACTGGGTCCAACCTACTCATTTTATGAGTAAACTGAGAGACAGAGATATCGTTTGCCCAAAAGTACAGCAGTAGAAGAGGCAACGTGAAATCAAGTCTTCTGACTCCAAGTCACATAGTCTGTCCATTGCCCCATCCAGGCTGCCTCTATTTCACACGTTCTGGGGCTATCTCTAGTTGTCCTGATCTATATCTGGCCACTGGACCCAGAGGGCTCTGGAGGAGAAAGTGAGGTAGGCGACTTTGTACAACCCTCCCTCACTCCAATTCAATTCACTTGCAAGTCATGGCATCCTCCTCCTGCTGTCATGACCCTCCTAGAGAAGAAAGGACAAAGAACAACATTTCACACATTCACTTTTGGATCCAAATCTTACAACAGACATATCATACAGATGATCTGGTGGGAGCCAGATATCTAGAGAGGATTTTTTATATAAAAGCCCTACTCCTATGCTGCATTATGGCATGACTTAGGTTCTCAGAGGCTAATTCTGTGAAAAACAAGCTCTGACAAGTTGGAAAGACCTCAGGTATGGGCAAATCAATTGTCTAAGGATCAATAGTCAATTGCCTCAGTTTCCCCTTCTGTAAAATTATGGGGTTCAACTTCTGAGGTCGTTCCCAGCTATCAATCTATGGTACTATGATTGTAAATGTGGAGAGACTCATCAACAAAAGGTTGGCCATCCAGGTGATGAATATATTTTGGCCATAGCAATTCATGTTGAGTGTGTTAGATCTGCATCAATCCAATAATCACCTAAACTGGTGAAATCATGGATCCCTAAATTATTGAGATGAAAGTGTACATATTACTTGCATGAATCTTTTATGGTTAGCAATGATCTACTCTCTCAACTGCTCTTCACATTCACAGGGAAATGAATGCTTGGAAGGGCTAATAGCTGCTCAAATCATGTCTTAAATTATGCAATCCAGTCAGAATCCCAACTCTATTTGTGTTCAATGTTTGCGTCCATCACCACTTAATTAAAAAGTCTTTTGCAATTTCTGAAACCCTGTCTGACTTTGATAAAATCTCATTAAAGTCTAATTAAGTGTTTCAGTGTATGCTAACGATAAAAGACCTATTCAGTGACCAAGCACAGGAATTTAGAATAATCCATTCTATTTTCAGAGAATCTAAGGTGGGGAAAGGAGTAAATTGATGTAGGTGATTATTCTGATGGAGTAAACAAGTTATTGATGTAACCTGCTCTCTCAAATTTATTCCTGAGGAATGACCTACCATTACAGCCCCCTTTTCTTTCTCTGAATAGTGATGAAACACCACACGGTGACATCTATCAACTTGACTGAACAGTAAATCATGAAAAGGGCCACTTCTGAAGGGTTGCTTCTTTGCCTGGGTACAGACCCTGCCAACTATAACCTGAGGGAAGTTGGGGAGTTTTCTTCTCCCTGGGGAAGATCTTAGCAGGAAAGTCATTGTCAATGATAGGGAAGCCTGACTTTTTGCATTCCGTATCTCATTTATCTTTCTTCTGTGGTTGCATTTCCCTGCTGGCAAAAGAGCACACTGCTGGAGGGGATGCATTTCTCCCAGGGATAGCACATGCAATTATGGGGCACTTTGAAATGATTCCTTGGTCAATTAACCCTATGTGAGATTAGAATCCTGGAATATTAGTGCTAATTGATGGGGGGAGAGTGGAGGGAGTAAATATACAGGAAAAGGAAAATGCATGGTCCTTTCTCTCAAGGAATTTACAATATAATAGAGGAGACATGGGACATATACAGCAGCATAGGAGATACCCAAGTGACTGTATGATTTATTTCCCATTAGATTTACTTCTTGTGTGACCTTGGGCAATACCTTTCTAAATCTCAGGTTCCTCATTTATAAAATGAGGGGGGTCAAAGCAGATGGATTTTCATTAAAGTATATTTAAAATTGCTTCCAACTCTATGATCCCAAGATCTCCTCCCCTCTCTTTATATTCTGAACAAAACAGTCTGCTTCCTATTCCTTGAACTCAGCATTCTACTCCTGGTGTCTGTGTTCGCAGAGATTGTCTTCAAGGCTTAGAATATATTTCCTCCCTTTTCACTTCAGCCTCTTAAAATCTTTAGAACAAGGATTCGATCCAAGGCACAACTCATTAACCTCTTCCCACAAGAATATTTTCTTGGTGTTAGTATTCTCTCGCTCTACAAATTAATTATATTTATCTGACAAATAGTTTTTGCCCCTCCCCCATTCCTTGAGGGACAGCACTGATTTTTACTTTGTAAGCCTAGAACTTAGCACTCTGAGGCTTGGTACATGGTAGATACTTGGTAAATGCTTGCTGAACTGAATTGAACTAAATGTATTCCCAGCTGTATGGCTTGCAAGGCATATGTATGTATTCAGGGGTCAGTAACCTGTGGACTCGAGGCCACATGAACATTTGTTCTGTGAAGTTTGGAATTAGTCAAAGGGCCGTACTTAAGGACCTAGAGGCCGCATGTGGCCTTGAAGCCACAGGTTCCCCATCCCTGGACATATTGTATAATATAGACCCCAAGAATTCGTGTATAGAAGTTAGGAGGAGAAGGGGCGGCCAGGTAGCACAGCGAGTAAGAGCACCGGCCCCAGAGTTGGTATGACCTGGGGATCGAATCCCGGGCTCAGACACTTAGCACCCACCCAGAAACACCTGGTTGTGTAACCTTGAGCAAGTTACTTAACCCCAATTGCTTAGGGGAAGCCAGGTGACTCATCGAGTAAGAGCACCGGCTCCAGTGTCGGGGTGACCTGGGGATCAAATCCGGGCTCAGATACTTAGCACCACACCCAGAAATAACTGGCCGTGTAACCTTGAGCAAGTTACTTAACCCCGATTGCTTAAAAAAAAAGAAGAAGAAGAAGTTAGGAGGAGATAGATCTATATGAGTGTCAAAGCTTCCAAATTCTTCCACCTGGACAATATGGTCTCAGCTCATCTATCCACTGCCAGCCAATGCAAGCCTTTCACTCAGGAGACCCTGAATATTCCCTGAATGTTTCTAACCTCCCAACTCCTAGGTTTCTTACATCATTTATTGTCTATATAACACACTGACTACTCTGTGAGGTATTGTCACTCGTCTTTTCCCATGTTACATCCGATTATCCCTTACCAGTATATAAGCCTCTGGAGGGTAGGTATGACATTTTCACATTATCCAAAGCACCAAAATGGGCACAAAACAAATGGTCACTATAGACTTATTGGCTGGCTGGACTTTTTTCCTTTATATTTCTCCTGGAAGCAAATTAAATATTAACTCAGTTAATTAATCTACAAGCATCTGTGGGCCAGGAAAAAAGCTAAGTGCTGAGGATAGAAAGAAAAAGTCTCTGCCTTCAAGTAGCTTATACAGTGTGTGAGAGAAACCACACAGAAATCTACACAAACAAGATAAATGCAGAGTCAACGGTAGCTGATTTTAGAGGGGAAAACACTAGTATCTATGAAAAGAAGGCAAAATTTCCTTCAGGAGGCAGTTCCTGGGCTGAGTCTTAAAAGAAGTCAGATAATCTAAACAGTAAAAGTTAGGAGGAAGAGCATTTCAAGTATGGAAGGGACAAGCCAGTACAAAGATACAGAGATGGGAGATAAAGTTTCATGTCTGAGGAGCATTAAATAAGTCAGCCAGGGAGATAATATGTCGACAGACTAGAGAGGCAGCTAGGTGGAACAGTAAATAGAGCAGGGGCCCTGGAGTCAGGAGGACCTGAGTTCAAATGTGACCTCAGACACTTAACACTTACTAGCTGTGTGACCTTGGGCAAGTCACTTAACTACCTTGCCTTCACCCCTCCAAAAAAATACTAAAAAAAAAAAGACTAGAAAGATCCTAACAATAATAGGGATCTCCTGGAGTTTATTGAGATCCAATTTTCTTACACTGTAAGAAAATCACTTTGGCAGCTGGGAAGTCAGAAATTCAAAGCAAGGAGAGATGTGAGGCAGAGTGACCAATTAGCCATATGTAATATGGAAGACAAGCTCTTAAAACTCTTTCTTTTTTTAATTTTTTTTTGGTCTTTATTAATTTGTTTGTTTACTTTTGGTTTACAAGATTCAGTTCCACAATTCCTTGAGTTTTAAATTTTCTCTCCTTCCCTCCCCTCCCCCCATGATGGCATACAATCAAGTATAGGACCTGCAGATACATTATATTAGACATTAGTCAGGTTATAAAGAAGGATTGTATCAGATGGAATGAACAATGAGAAAGAGGAAACAAAACCAAACAAGAAAAAGAAAGAGAGCAGATAATTTGCTTCAATCTGCATTCAAATTCTGTTCCTTCTAGTTCTTTCTCTGAATTAAAACTATCTCTTTCAAATAAAGTGAAGGCCTTTTTTCTGCTGGTACTACTTTATGAGTTTACAAAGGATTCTCGTCCCCAAGGGATGGTGTGACCATAATCAGAGACGTAGGTGTAAAGAAGCCTCGGGAGTCTGGGATTCAGACCATGCATCTCCATGCACTGACCTTCCTGTGGAACACTGGCTTGGTTCTGTGCTATGACTTTTCTCGATAGTAAGCCTTCCTCACTCCAAGAAAGTCCATGTGCACATGCATTCAGACATATAAAATTCAGATTTCAAAATCATTACTTTCTGTATGAATGAAGTTTATTACTGCCAGACTTTCCTTTCCTTGAAGTTCTGAAATATATTAGAAGTAAGCTTTTCATTCTTAGATACCAACACAATTGGTTAAAAAGTGGAAAGTTAATGCTTTTGTTCTGGCCAAAGAGTCAGTTATTTTTTTCCCCCATCAAATAGCTGGTTAGTGCAAAATGGACATACCATTTATGGGAATTGTCTGTCTACTCACAAAGGACACAACTGTTTGTTTGGTTGCCAAAGCTTGGGTCACCCTGATTTCAAAATAACTGCCAGGAAGATAGAAAATTCTATTCATGTACTGTTGGTTTTGTTTGAATAAAAAGCCTGTGTGAGTGAATTCACCAACTGTTTTAGCATTAGGGAGATGGAAATATTGGGCAATCTCAGGGGGCCAATTTGATCAAAGGAAGGCATCAGATTTTAACAGCATCATTGTCAAAGGATCCAAATATATATATTTTGAATTGTGACTGTGGCTGTACTTAAAAGTACCAGGCACAAAATGGTCACATTTAAGGTCATACTAATCAGAAAGAGAAAAATAAATTTAATTTAATACATATAATACTATGTACATATGCACACATACATTTGTGTGTATTATAAGGGCTTTGCAGTAATGCCATGAATATCTCTCCGATGATTCACTGTTCTTGCCCCTCACCTTCTCCTACCATTGTTTGCCTACATTCCTGGACCTCATTAAAACTTCAATAACATTTGCAAGACAGGGGCCTCATGGGATTTAAAAGGTCCAACAAAGATGTGTAGGTATTATATACCTTTGTCCAAAACCGCGGTAAAAAGCAATGAAAAACTTAATACCGTAAGAGGCACACGACCCATCTCTGAATCTTTGAAAGGTAAGAGAAAAACTAATCACTCTAACTCATATAGACTTGACCCTCTGCAGATAGAAGTGAGGGAGGGCCACATTACAACTTATTTAGGGTCTCCTCAGGGGACCAATTCAGGAGAGGTCTGAGGCTAAGAATCTCACAGAAGCCACCTTAGGTTTTTTCTCTGGCCATCTACATAGAGAGGTGAGGCAGGTGAAATATAAGGCAAAACATGACGGATAGCCTGGGTAGTCTTTGCAACAGTATTAACAACAGCCTCTAGGTATTTGGTCTGCAAGGTAGAATCTAAAAGATCACTTATCTAGAGCAAACATAGAGGAAAAGAGAAACAGGGAAAGGTAATGAAGAAGCATGTGCAGAGGCTCAGAGAGAGCTATGGAGGAGGCACTTTGGTGACTAGTACAAGAAGGTGGCTTTAGAATGGAGTGACCGTGACATCTCCAGAGTCAGAGCCAAAACGAGAGATGGGGGGTAGAACCAGCTGTGATCTTCAGTGGTGGAGACAAAGCTTCATCAAATGACAGCTAAGGATGTTCAGAAAAGTGCTTCAAAAATAAAACAAAGCACTCCTTCCTTCAGCATCTTTCGAGTGTGAATTCTTTAATAATCCTGGTTTGGTGTGGAAGTCTGTGGCAGATTTATTTCCTAATGGCTCATGAGGAATTAATGATTTTTTTTTTGCATGGACTATATACTTTGTTGGTTAAATTAAATGTTTGATTGTTTGATTTTTTTTTTTTTTTTGCTTTTTGGAGGGCGATTGGGGTTAAGTGACTTGCTCAAGGTCACATGGCTAGTTTTTGTGAGGCCAGATTTGAACTCAGGTCTCCAGGGCCAGTGCTCTATTCACTGTGCCACCTAGCCACCCTCTTATTATTTAATTTTTGATGATTTGACTGTTTTTTTGAGTGGAGTCTGCCCTGGATGGGAGCTGAAGTATTGAACCCAAGGGTAGCCTACACTGGTGCTATATATGAAATGCATAATGTATTGAAAATATTTTAATATTAGAAATTAAACACTCCACCCCCTACTCCATGTTGGTTAATGTTCCCTTTTTTATCATTATAACATTTTTAGTTTCTTAAAGGGTATAATGTTACTTTTAATCCAAGAATAAAAAAAATTAACTAATAATTTTTGTTTCTTTTTCTTAATTTAGAACTCAAAGACACCATGTGAAGCCCTGAAAGGTCATGAGGTAGTGGAGTTTTGGGATGGTGATTTCTAGTTCAGTTTCCATCAGTGTAAAGCCCTCTCTGGATGCTGTAAACACCACTGAGTAATTACTTTGAATATTAACAACTACTCTGGCAGCCACTGAGGCCAGGGGCTACTTTGATAGGCTGAGTACTGTTTGCACATTAGGGGAAAAGGAGGAGAGATTGCCAGTCAGGCAACGCTGATATTTGCCATGCAAGAAAACAGACTATATGTTGTTTGTTTTTTTTTCCTGTCATCATCTTTAAGCTTCCTTATCTCCAACTGCAGGACACAGTAAAGTAAAATTCAATTAGTATTTATCACTCTTTTTCTGGCTGAGTAAGTCAACTGCTTTTATTGCTTAAACTCATAAAAAAAATATGGAATTGCCACAGACCAGTGAGGACAGTTAGATTCTAGACTGGAAAGGCCTACGTTTTAGACAAAAGAGGCCATTTTCCTATCATGAAATCCTCTCATTGCAACTGGTATGAGAGATGACATTCAGATTATAACAATTACCAAATGCCGTTAAGGGAAGTTGCTCCACTCTCAGTTTATATCTTTAAATATCTTCCACCAGTCTCTCTCACATAAACACACACACATACACACACACACACACACACACACACACGGTCTGGATATGGTTCAGAATTAGCCTTTTAACTTCTTGCTAGCAGAGTTGGTCAGTAGAAGGTAGGGTAGGGTACTACTGGATTTGGAATCAGGAAATCAGAATTCAATTCCCAGCTTCATCTACTCATAATTATCTTTTATTTGGAGGGGGAAAGGCAGGGCAATTGGGGTTTAAGTGACTTGCCCAAGGTCACACAGCTAGTAAGTGTTAAGTGTCTGAAGTCACATTTGAACTCAGGTCCTCCTGACTCCTGGGCCTGTGCTCTCTTTACTGCACCACCTAGCCGACCCCTATTCTTTTTTTTTTTCTTAAGCAATCAGGGTTAAGTAACTTGCTCATGGTTACATGGCCAGTTATTTCTGGGTGTGGTGCTGAGTATCTGAGCCCAGGATTCGATCCCCAGGTCATCCTGACACTGGAGCCGGTGCTCTTACTCGCTGTGCTACCTGGCCACCCCCGCCCCCTATTTTTTTTATTATCTTTGTGACTTTGAACAAGTCACTTTCTTCCTATAAGCCTCAGTTAAAAGTAGAGAGTAATCTTTAAGGCCCTGAGAGTCAATCATTCTATTTGTACCTGAATCACTTAATAATATTCCCTTAACTTTTATCTGTCCTAGAAATGGCTTTAACTTAGCAATCTATAAGAGTTTGGTAATTATTTGTGAAAATCTCTAAAGTGCATAAGAATAAAGAAAACAGGCTATTTCTCGCCAAAAACAACCAATAATGACTCAGAAGCAAGCAATTTTTCCTTCTCAATCCATCACTGGCCTAACTTAGACAATCCACACTGGATTTTAGTCAATCATATTGTACTCAAAGCACAAACAATAGAACCAACTATATATAGGCCGATCAGACAGTTGCCTCATGGGGTATGATTGGAGGAAAATTGATGAGGGTGCTCTTCCCCAAACGTCAACCCATCATTAGCATTATTAGGAGCTTGCTGGCTTGACAGAGAGCAGGGCTTGTAACTGCTTGAGCCTCGACAAGTCACTTAACCTCTGTTTGCCTCAGTTCTTCAACTATAAAAAGGAGAATAATGACAATGATAAGACTTACTTCTCAGGGTTGTTGTAAGGCTCGAATGAGATTGTTAGTATGATTATGGTATAGTTATGATTATTTTTATTATTGCGATTCTCAATCCAGCCCTTTCGGGTCAGCATTGCCGTCTCCAAAGGTGTTTTAAAATGCAGATCCCCTTTAGAGCAGTAGTACATTAAACCCCTATCACCTCAGAGTGAGTAGGCTTAGCATATTTTCTTCTGTAATAGTATGAAACTAGAGATGCCTGGGTATAGTGGGGATGGGACCCCCTGTTGAGAAGGGGGACAGAAGAGGAAAGCACAGGGTACAGGGGCCAGACCTTACCTGCTTTACAACTGAGTTAAAGGTCTGCCTTCTGATATGGGTTCCTGCAAGAGCACTGGCCTGGGAGGCAGGACACCAGCCAGTCAGTTCTCCCTCAGCCTCTGTGACAGGACCATAGAATCTTTGATTCAGGAGGGCCCTTAAAATAACAACAAGTCTAATCTTTCCAGACATTACCTAGGGTTGTACAAGTCAATTAATTATTCTGGGTCTCTGAATCCTCAACTGTAAAAGTTAGGAAATCCACAGCTCTGTTTCTATGGTTCATAAGATCTCCTTGATCCTTCCTAAAAAGAGTTTTCTGTAAGTCATCTTCTAGTCAGGGTTTAAGATATTGCTTCCACCACACTCTTCCTATCTGTTCAATCTGGTTATATCAAGAGGTTCTATCATTGATATTTTCCTCTTCTCACTATAGTCTTTTTTTTGGATATTGCATTTATTCCCATAGTTTTAGTTAAAGCATAAAAAATAGCGTCTTGTGTGTGTATATGTTCATGGGCAGAGAAAGGGGCATTAAATGTGGAGGGGACAGGGGAAGAATCTAACCTGAGGTACAGGTCAGGTAGGGAAGAAAATTCCTAGAGCTTCCCATTTTAACTGAATAGACTTACCAAACAACATAAATATCTGATAAATGACTGAATGAACCTACCAAGAAAATTGTCTATGGCTACACGTTAGGGTAGTTTGACAAAGGCTCACACTTATTTACATGTGACATTTATGGTAGGCATTAAAAATCAAATAGAATTAGACAAAAGGAATATTTGCGGTCCCCTATAAATATGGGGGGAGGAGTTGACTTTAGGAAGGCTATTCATAGCTTCTTCTCCAACAAGGGAAGACTCATGTGCTAGAAGGGTCCTGTGGTTGAGACTGGCCAACAATTCTAATCTTTAAAATTAATTCAATTAGGAAGCAATATCAATTGAGTTGGGTTGTGTGATTTGGCCATTTTAAAATAAAGCAGATAGATCTTTAATTTAACCTTGAAGGTTTAATTGTTTTTACTTTTCCCTTGAATAAGCCTGTTATTAGTAGCACTAATGTACAGAAAGAATTTCTGGTTCTACTAGTATTCACCTTTTCATTTAATGAAAAAGGGAAAAAAGTGTATTGTATTTTAATTAAGTCCATGGTCACACAACCCAGCCCTTGCCAGGAATGTCATTTACTAAGGCAAACAGCTGGAACCTAGATAAATAATAATAATTTTTAAAGTTTGTATATAATATTGAACTTGGTTTAATAGGTCCTCTCTCTGCACCGTGGAAAGAATGGCCCATAAAAAAGTAATTAGTTTATATAGACTGTCAAGGTTCAGGGGGGACAGCTGGCCTTTGATGCCTAGACTGTGATTACAGACAGCTCAGAGTAGCTCTACAAGATAATAAAATTGGGCTCTGAACTGATGCCAAGGTATTAGCAGATCATGCTCTGGACATTTTGCCACGCTCAGTTCTCTATAAACCCCCATTTGCTTTCCCCTCCCTCATTCAGAATTTCAAATGAGCCTAAGATATTTTAGGCTCTCCCTTCATAGCCCCTATAGGCCCATAAAAATAAAACAATTGACCTTACAAATTTATGTTCATAATTAATATTTGTGGTAGTTTCCATTTTGTGCATACTCAATATGGTCTTGATAGTAAGCCTGAAAGATGGCTCCTGATAAGGGGTGTTAATGGACATTAATTTAATCACACCTGGCCATGAAGAAGTTCACTTACTGAAACACTCAACTGTCTTTTAATAATTTCTTATCTGATATTGTCAACCACAAATTTTGGCTCTTTTCAAATGCATTTTCTAGAATGCTTTCAAATGTCCCAACTTGCCACATAAAGTTTGTTAATACCCCCTTTACTCTGCCCCAAACATAAGGTTGTGAATACACTGACAAAAGGGAATCCCCTAAATACTGAATGATACATTGAGGGAGTGATAACAATGTGAGAATAGCATTAGCAGAGCATGATTTGGGGACCTAGGTCTGAATATTGGCTCCATAACTTAACTACTCTATGGGAAATACTCACCTATAAAATGATGATAGTAATAATTGTGCTACCTACTAGTCATGTGATTGTGGGAAAAAGGCTTAGTCTCTCTGAGTCTCAGTTTCCTCATCTGTAAAATAGGAATAGTAATTCTTGTACTCCCTGCCCTGGACAAAATGATTGTCCTATCTGAGTTCCAGTTTCCTCACCTGCAGCTTGGAGATAATATATGTCAGATTACTTACCTTGTAGAGTTGTTATGAGGAAAGCATTTCAAAAGCTATAAAATGTTGTAGAGATATGAATTGTTACGAATATGACAATACATTACATTAAATATAATGATAATAATTAGGCGGTTTGAGATTACCTAAACAAATATGCTGCTGTAGCACTATCCTGAGGGGTTAGTGCTACAATGTCAATGGGTATAAGAGAGTTCAGTTTTTTTTTCTTTTTTCTTTTCTTCCTCTCAAAGTGTGAATAGGTTGGTGATGAACTACTGTAAATGTGGTTGGGCAGAAAGATAATTAAATTAGCAAAGGTACTAACTCCATCATTAACTAGTTGTGTGACTTCAGATAAGACACTAGGGGCAGCTAGGTGATGTAGGGTATAGAGATCAGGGTGTGGACACTGGAAGAACTAAGTTCAAACATGGCCCTAGATGTGACCCTGGGCAAGTCACTTAAACTCTGTCTGCCTAAGTTTCTTTCTCTGTAAAAAGAGTATAACAATAGTACATACCATTTTTTTTTTAATAATAGTACCCTATCCTCCTGGATCGTGAAGATATATGTGTGTGTGTGTTTGTGTGTATGTGTAAATTTCTAGAACATTTAGCACAGGACCTAGAACATAGAAAATGCTATATAAATGATAGTTACTATTATTATCTCTCCAGATCATGGTTTCCTTATTTATAAAATGACTTGGCCTCAATCACCTCTAAGGTCACCTCCCATTCTGACAATCCATGACTGGTAATTATGTCTATTCTCTCTCACTCTCTCTGGTCTAAACTAATCTATAGCCAGTGACTGTGGATTGGAAACAGAGCTAGCAGGCCCACATGGGGACACAAGATCAGACTCATGACTTAGTCTCATTAGCACAGGCTCAATCCAACTGAGCAAACTACCACAGGCAACAAAGAAACTGCTCAAATGACTGGGTTTCTAAACTTTTTTTTACCCCAATCATTCTAGCATTGTCAGGTCACAGCTGCATATTACTGATCCATTCAATGGCCCCAGGACTTCTCTCCACAGGAAATGCACCCTATAGGTGGATTTGCTCATTCTGTCTCCTCCTCGTTGAGTCAATGACCATCACCTTTCAGTCTCCTGCTAAATAACAGTATAATCTAGATGGAGTTTGGCAACTCTTCTAGCCCTGAGGGTCCCAGCCAGACTAGACAGTGTTGCAGAAACAAGACTGAATTTTCCCAGAAAAGGAAAACAGAGAAATGGAGAGGGAGAAGACAGAAAAGAAGAGTGACTAGTAAATGGTTAATTTCTCAGCATTAAGATCAGAACAAGATGCCAAATAGCTGGTAAAGAAGTCCTTTGGGGGCTGGAGAAAAGTCAGTAACTCACCTGAATTCTCCTCCAAACCCCTTTAAATAATGCCATAAAACAATTCTTGGAGCTCAAGAACCCACAAAATGATGGGGTGAAACAATTTTCCAGCCAAAGACGACTTAGAAGGTCTGCAGCAAAGACCTTCTCACCTGGGTAAGAATCATAGGTCATTTTCCTTTTTGTTTTTTTTTTATCTCTTTTTGGATACAAACCTAGAAATGTTAGTGCTAGGTCAAAGGGCATGGTTTTATAGCCCTTTGGCCATAGTTGGATCTCTATGTACAAAAATATTTATAGCAGCTCTTTTCTGGTAGCAAAGTATTGAAAATTGAGGGTATGACATCAATTAGGGAATGACTGAACAATTTGTACTATGGAATTGTGGTGGAATATTATTGTGCTATAATAAATGATGAGCAAGATGCTCTCAGAAAAATCTGGAAAAACTAACAAACATGAGCTGATGCAAAGCAAAATGTATTGTATGCAAAGCAATAGCAACACTGTAAAATGATACTTAGCTGTTCTCAGCAATACAGTGATCCAAGGAATCAGTTTAAGCTAAATGCACTCTAAGGACCCTTCTAGCCCTGACATTTTGTGATTTGTATTGATCTTCACAGTAAAGATAGAAACTCTTTTAATGGTATGTAAGTAAAACACTGGCTAAGTAGTCAAAGTCAATTTTTTCAAAGAGAAAAATGTAAAAATAATTGGTATAATGGTTTGTTTACCAGGGAGAGAAAGAGGGCAATTAGATGGAAGGTTTGGGGTAGCAATTACATGGGACCGATATGGGATGATTGCATGTAAGAACTCGTAGGCTAGCAAAGCAACCTGCATGATATGTGTGGTAATTTAAACAGAAAGAATCCAGACAAGTAAGGGTGTTCTCAGCATTCTTCTATTCTCTTTTGGGATGTTAGTGGAAGAGTAAGAAAGGCATCATCTCTATCCTGAAATTCAAAGACTTTGGAAGCAAAAAGACACCTATTCTATTATAGCTTATTGAAAAGTTAACAACCTCCCATCACAACATGAACTGGCATCAGTTGTCCATCCATAATGTGCTCATCTTGTAGGATAGATAGGCTGCAGCAGAAAATACAGATAAAGGGAGGAGAAAAATGAAAGGGAGGTAGATTGGCAGTGAAAGAAAGATCCATGTAGTTATGAGTGGTGAAGGGAAAGCCACCAATTGCTTTCTCAGATGCTTGAAGAGGACCAATCACATCAGGAGGGTGATGTCTTGACTTCTAAGCGAATTGGATTTAAGTGAGGCAGGGCTGTTCAAAGTCACAAGCCCCACTGTCTTCTCCAGAGTCATTTGGAATCCAGTGGCAAGACATAGGTTAGGGTGACTCAGATGAACCTGTAGGTCCTAGCTCAAGTTACCATAGCTGGTTGATAAGAATGGCTCATGTCACTGAAGCAAAAGTCAGTCTGTGACATGTCACAGGCTATAAGACAAGACAAAAAGTTTTCCTCAATTTCTTTTTGCCCATGGCCTTATTTCTTTGTGATCCATCTGAGAAGTCTCTAATGCCTTCATCTGTTCCAACTACATGTAACATTTCAATTTATCTTTGGAGTTATAAAAAAAAAGCTTTGATAGAACACCCACAATTGTTTTATTTTTTATTATTTTTAAACTCAACTTCTATGAGCTGTCAATTTAATGGCAATAAAAGAGTAAAAACTGAAATCCTGATACCATATTATTAAAACAGAAGCATTTCAGAAGTAAAAGCCTTTTGCAAATTCCCCCATCCATCCCTGGTGATTAAAAGCTTTGCAATAATCATTAATTGTGGCTCTGTGCCTTGCTTCCTGCTTGTTATGTTCAAGGCAGTTCTGTGACACCATCCATTTCAGAAAATCATTTCTACCATTTTCAATCTCCCAGGGAATGGGTAGTATTGGGGGAGCAAGGAGGATCCTAGAAAGGCTCTATATGTAAACAAAGATTTCAGATTGGAATTTGTTAGAGACAGTGGTGAACAACTGTTCAGCAACATGGAACATGACCAAAGAATATTTAGTCTTTCAAGGATCTCAGGGAGCACAAGGGTAAAAATCAATAAGTCAAACAACATGTAACAAAAAAGGTATTTTATAGTTATAAAGAAGCATTGTATTGTATATTGTTTTACATGTTTTACAAAGTATATTGGTTTACATGTAGGAATCAATAGATGTCTGATCCAAGGCTGGAATGGCTGCTAAATGGTCTAAACTCAGGAAGTCTGGGATCAGGAATTCAGACATGGATAGAAGAAGACCAGGGACTGGAATATGAGGGTAAGACCAGTGGTTGGTTATTACATGTATGAATGGATAGCATCATTAACCTATGGATGAGGGAGGGTGTGATGTGAAGTCATCTATCCATAGGAGGAAAGGACTGAGGGATGGAAATTACATTAGCAAATTGTCTAGGCTAAGACCAAGAACCAGCATGTCTATTTAAAGATATCCACTGAAAGATAGGTAGGCAAAGGATGTTGGTTGACTTTGTGAGGAGGACGGTTGGTGTCAATGCCAAAAGGAGGAACTCAGGACTCACTCATGGGAATAGGGGCAAGAAATTAGTCATTAGAAGAGGGTGAGATGCCAGTCAGACAAATTCACTCATGAATTATAGAATCATATAATGTTAGAATTGGAATTTAATCCAACATGTATTTATTAAAGTATATAGTCAATACATTGTATTAGATGCACATGATACAAAAACTATAAAGAAATGAATGTAGGGGCTGCTAGGTGGAAGAGTGAATACAGCACTGGCCCTGGAGTCAGAAGGACTTGAGTTCAAATCTGACCTCAGACACCTGACACACTTACTAGCTTTGTGACCTTGGGCAAGTTGCTTAACCACAATTGCCCTGCCTTCGCCCCTCCAAAAAGAAAAAAAAAGTATGTAAATAAATATATTCTTGCCTTCAAGGAGTTTATATTCTTCTAGAAGAAGTATAACATATAAATTAGTAAGTCTATATTTGATTATTTGGAAAAGAGGGAGAGAGCACTAGCAACAAAGGGTATCAAGGAAGTCCTCCTATAGGAAATGATATATGAACTTAGCTTGAAGGAAGCTAAGGTTTCTAAGAGGTAGAAAGAAGCAGGGATAGCACTCCAGGACTACTTGAAAGCAGAGTTATTGGATATATATAGTCTCTAGAGTCCAGTGTTAGGGGCCCGTGGCATCAAGGCCATCTGTGGCCTTTTAGGTCCTCAAGGGCAGCCCTTTGACTGAATCTGAAATTTGTTCTGTGAAGTTTGGATTCAGTCAGAGGGCTGCACTTAAGGACCTCGAGGCCACCAGTTCTCCACCCCCAGCAGCCATCCCATCCTTGGACATTGGATAGTGGTTAGCACAATATCTGGCACATAGTAGGTGCTTAATAAATGTTGAGTTCAGTAAGAAGTTCAGTTTGGCTAGAACATAGCTGGCATGAAGGGTTTAGAAGTCATGTAATTCAAATCTGCTTTGTAGATAAGATATCTGAGGCACAAAGAGACTCTCTCATTATATTTGAAGAATCACCCTTCAAACTGAGGTCTCCCAACTCAGAATCCAGTATTCCTTCCATTGCATCAAGACTAAAGGACAAAGCAGGAACCCAGGTTGTAAGAACCTGGAATAAAATCTTGTTCAAAATATTTTTCCACGGGAACTAGGGACAAGACAGAATTTAATACCTGAGGAACTGATGTACCCAAAACAGAGTAGAACTAGCAATGAAACTCACAATCAATCAATCAATAAGCATTTATTAAGTACTATACTAGATGCTGGGTATATAGATACAATAAATAAAATAATCCGGAAACACAAAGAGTTTACATTCAAATGGGGGACAATTTAGGACATATATCAGTACATAAAGAACAGATATAAAGGGAATAAAAAGGGCAGCTAGGTGGCACAGTGGAGAGAATGGATGGAGTCAGGAAGACTCAACATACTAAGTTCAATTCTGGTCTCAGACATTTAATACAGTGTGACCCTGGGCAAGTTACTTAACCCCATTTGCCTCAGTTCCTCATCTATAAAATGAGCTAGAAAAGGAAAGAGTTGTTGTAAATAATTCTTTGCAAACCTTAAAGGGCTATAAAATGTTATTATTGTTATTATTAATTATATCATCACTACTTAAACCATCTATTGAAGCATTTAATGCTATGTGGTATAAACAGGTGACTGTGATACATTCTGTATGAAATCATTCCACAGGGATGTCCCCCCTCTACCAAGTCCAATAATTTAAAATCAAAAGTCTTCATCCGTGGAAGCATCATTCTCTACCATAATTCCTTCTTCAGCATACAGAATGCACAATGCATGGTGCTAGTAGCAGGACAAACACCCAGAGACAGATGCAGGAGGTGGCAATGCAAAACACATGAATGTCCACAGATTTCGCCAGCAAAGTAAGTGCAGCCATATGTATATACAAGAGACATAATTAGCTAATCCAACTAGGCCAAATCACATCCCATGTAATTTTCCTAGCAGCCTTCAAAGAGTTACCCAGTCTGAGAAGCCTGCCAATTGTGCTTGATCATTCTGCTCAACCCCTGTCCTTGCAAGAGACAAGCCAAAACATGCACAATGTAGACAAATGAGCAGTTCGATTATATTTGAAAGTTAAACTGATTTTCTTCACATTTAAAAGGCTCTCAAGTTGCCTAAAAGTCCTAAGTTGGACTGAGGTGAAAATTGAATTATTTAGTGCCCACCGAGCCTACCTGCATTATCACATGCTGCTTCTCTGTGGATGGGACCTTTGTAATACCAGTTAGACTATTTGTACAGGCTCCATACTATTGCTCTGTGAATGTAATTTTTTTTTTTTTCTGTAGCGCTTAAGGGCATAACCAGGAATTTGTCTTTCATTGGATCTTTACAGAAACTAGGGAAGAGTTTCATTACTTGTATTGGGTGCAATGACCCAGAGTAAAAAAGCAAAGTGAGGCAGAGAAACACAGGTCAATGTAATGAAAAACTCTTGAGCAGGGTGGCTAGGTGGTGCAGTGAACAGTTGAGCACTGGCCCTGGAGTCAGGAGGACCTGAGTTCAAATCCAGCCTCAGACAGTTAACACAAAAACGAGTCATGTGACCTTGGGCAAGTCACTTAACCCCAATTGCCTTCTGCAAAAAAAAAAAAAATCCATTGAGCAAGGAATTGGGAGACCTGGATCTCCATTTTGGCTCAATCACCAATTCATAGTATGATGCTGGGTCAATCACATAGCCTTCTTTTGAATCAGGTCCCTGGTCCATAAAGTAGATATATCCACAGTGACTTCATAGAGGCTTTATGGTCATCAACTTCATTGACCATTAAAAAAAAACGCTCTTATTAATAAAAGTACTTGCCATGCATAAGGCATTAAACTAAGGACTTAAAGAGATGCAAATATGTATAAGATATAGTCCTTGCTCTGAAGGAGTTTATAATCTAGTAAAGGACTGGAAATTTCAGGGATGTTCATAAACTGAGGAATGGCGGAACAAGTCGTGGTATATGATTGTGACGGCATACTACTGTGCTATAAGAAATTATGAACTCAATGATCTTACAAAAACGTGGAAAGACTTGCACAGAATAATGAAGGTTGAAATGAGCAGAACCAAGAGAACACTGTAAACAGTAACAGCAGTATTGTTGTAAGAACAATTTTGAGCAAATAAGTCATTTTGACTATAATAAATATCAACATTAACTACAGAGAACATATGAAGAAAGACACCATCTGCATGTAGAGAAAGAACTGATAAACAGAAGTATCTCTATAGAATAATTTTACCTATACCTATTTGTGTCTAAAGGTAGTCAACTTGGGTTTGAGCAGGGAAGAAGGAAAAAAAAGATGGTAGAAATATGGTAGAAAGAAAATATGTAACACAACTCTTATTATACTCTTGGTAAGTTAGTACTTAAAACATGAATTTTTGTTTTCTTTTGGCTTTTTTTCAATTTTTTTTGTATTTTTAGTTTTCAACTATCATTTCCATAAGTTTTAAATTTTCTCTCCCTCCCTTTCAAGTCCCTCCCCAAGAGGGCTTGCAATCTGATATAGGCTCCATATACACATTCCTATTAAACACATTTTCACATTATTCATGTTGCATAGAATTATAACGAATAGGAAAAACTCCAAGAAAGAGAAAAACAAACAAAACAAAACAAAAAAATAGTTTGCTTCGATCTGCATTCCAACTCCATGGTTCTTTCTCTGGATGTGACTGACATTTTCCATTATGTGTTCTTTGGAATTATTTTAAGTCCTTGCATTGCTGAGAAGGGCTAAGTCTAGCAAAATCAATCCTTTCCCACGTGGCTATTACTACGTACAACTTTCTCCTGGTTCTTCTCCCTTCACTCAGTATTAGTTCATATAAGTCTTTATAGGATTCTCTGATGTCTGTCTGTTCATCATTTCTTATAGCACAATAATATTGCATTGCATTCATATGCCACAACTTTTTTAGCCATTCCCCAACTGATGGGCATCCCCTTGATTTCCAGTTCTTGGCCGCCACAAAAAGCGCTGCTATAAACATTTTTGTACATGTGGGTCCTTTTCCTATTTTCATGATCTCTTTGGGATACAGCCCTAGAAGAGGTATTGTTGGGTCAAACTCCAAATTGCTCCTCAGAATGGTTGGATCAGATCACAGCTCGCCAATAATTCATTAATGTTCCAATATACCCACATCCTCTCCAACATTTATCATTTTTCTGTTTTGCCATGTTAGTCAATATGATAGATGTGATGTGGTACCTTAGAGTTGTTTTTATTTTCATTTCTCTAATCAGTATTGATTTAGAGTATTTTTTCATATGACTATAAACCGCTTTAATTTCTTCTTCTGAAAATTACCTGTTCATATCCTTTGGTCATTTATCAATTGGGGAATGATTTGTATTCCTATACATTTGACTCAGTTCTCTATATATTTTAGAAATGAGGCCTTTTTCAGAGACACTGGTTATAAAAATTCTTTCCCAGTTTTGTTTCCCTCCTAATCTTGGTTGCATTGGCTTTGTTTGTGCAAGAACTTTTCAATTTGATGTAATCAAAATGATCCATTTGGCATTTCATAATGTTCTATAGCTTGTATTTGGTCATAAATTCCTCCATTCTCCATAAATCTGATGGATAACCTATTCCTTGCTTCTCTAATTTGTTTCTAGTATCAGCCTTTATACCTAAATCGTGTGCCCATTTGGACTTTATTCTGATATATGGTGTCAGATGTTGGTCTATTCTCAGTTTCTGTCATACTATTTCCCAGTAGTTTTTGTCAAACAGTGAGTTCTTATCCCGGAAGCTGGGGTCTTTGGGTTTATCAAACAGTAGATTGCTATAATCATTGACTACAGTGTCTTGTGTTCCTAACCCATTCCACTGATCTACCCTTCTGTTTCTTAGCCAGTACCAAGTGGTTTTGATGATTGCTGCTTTATAATACAATTTAAGATCTTATAATACAATTTAAGACCTTCCCTAGCATTTCTTTTCATTAATTCCCTTGAAAACATGAAATTTTGGTGGGATTGTTTAACAGGTATTTTGGTTTTACACTATCTGAATAACTCATTCAAGGTTCATATTTTAGGTAAGTCAGGGCATGGTGTGGTTTTATTTTCCTAGTGATCCAATCTTCTAATCTCTGGGGAAGCCAGTACTGAGAAACCCAGGAAATTTTGAACTCCTGAGGTAACACTAGGCTTAAAAAGTCTATCTTCCAGGATTGCTGTTTGGTCCCCCGTGCCCAGGGAAAGAAATACAAAGAAGAGGTAGCCAGAGATTTGGGGTTTACATTCACAATTGTCTAAACTGTGACATGTGTTTACTGCCATGTGTGGGCAGTCACCACCAATGCCAGTCCAGAAGGGAAGAATAATTTCCCTCTTTTTAGTGATGGAAAGTCTAGCAGAGAGCTGTTGGAGACCCAAGTCACCCATTCAGAAAAGAAGGAGAGAGGAAGAGTAGAAGTTATCGCTCCTTCTAAATTCAGTTGAATGGGCAGTTCTTGTTTCCTAGTGCCCCATCTTTGGATACAGCCCCACTTTCAGTTAGTAAAGACAAGAAAGCCCACGGGCAAGAGCCAAAACCCTTTTTTCAAGAGGCTAAAGTATACACATTGCCAGAAGTGGCCAAGGTTCAGGCTTAGCACTCCCTGAGAAGTAGCCAGAATTCAGGTCTCTTCACAGACATGCTCTATGGAAAGAAATTCTAAGAGACACAAGTTGGGGGTAGCAGTAGGGTAATACATTCATGGACTAGGGGAAGAGCTGTGCATCATGTACAGATGGATAGAGGGCCATTTGTAAGGAGCAACAGGAAGGTCAATTTAGCTGCATTTGTAACATTCATAAAAAGAAGTAATTAATAATAATGTTGAAAAGATAGTCAGGTGATAAACAGATTTAAAAACTCAAAAGAGCAGTTTTATTTGATCTTAGAGGTAAAAAGGAGCCACGGGAGTTCATTCAGAAGGGGGAGTAACAAAGTTTGATGCCTCAGGAAAATCAAGTTAGACATAGCAGAGATTTGGGGTTAAGAGACCAAAAAGGATGCTATTGCTGTAATCCAAATGAGAGACCAGGAGGGCCTAGACCAAACAGGTGGCCTTTTGTGTGAACAGAAGGGGACAAATATGAGAGACTTGCAGAAAAAGGAGATGAAAAATAATAAATTTAGAAGTTAGAATAGTTATAGCTATAATGTATGCAAAACACCTGTAAAATATTATTTCTCATTTGATCTCTCAATAGTCCTGGGAGGTGGATGCAGTCATTATCTCCATTTTACAGATAAGAAAATTAAGGCAGACACAGGGTAAGTGATTTGTACAAGTTCACACAGCTAAGTCAGGTCTTCCTGACACCAGGCCCAGCCCTCTATCCATTGTGCCACCAACTGCCAAGCTGAGAAGCGTTGGCAGCTAAACAGCTGTGTTAGATGAGGGAGAATGGGTTGTCAAGGATGCGTCCAAACTTGTGAACCTGAGTGACTCTAAAAATGGTGATGTCTTTGATGCAAATAAGTAAGTTCATAAGACAGTTGAGTTTCAATTAAGTTTCAGCAAACATTCATTAAGTACTTCACAGAAGTACAAATTTTAAGAGACCGAAGGTACCTCAGTGACCATTTGGTTCATTCTATAACTGTAAAACAATGTGCCCTGTAACATGAAGAAAGTGGTCATCACCTTTGCATGAAGCCTTTCATGGAAGGGGAACACACACTTGAGTCAAGTCATTTCATTTTTAGATAGCTCTGATTGTTTTGATTTTTTTCTGTCATCAAACTTAAATTTGCCTTTTGGCAGATTCCTGTTCCTAGTTCTGCTCTTTGTGGTTAATGAAGATGATAAATATAATCCTTCTTTGAGGTAACACACTTTTAAATACTTAAAGATATCTATCATATTCTCTACCAAGAGTCTACTCTTCTTCTGACTGACCATCCTATAGCCTTTCCTTATATCACATGAACATGAGACCCTTCATCATCTTGGCAGCCTTTCCTCTTTTCTAATGACTTTTTAACTCATCAATGTCCCTCCAAAAGAATGGCTCATTAGAACTGAATGCAACGTTCCAAAGTTGGTCCAACCAGAGCAGTGTATATAACAAGGGTATCACTTTCCTAGTCCTGAATGCTTAGTGTAGTCACTGATCCCATTATCCTTCTTGAAAGCCCATTATTGTGTGCTGGCCACTGTTCAGGATACAAAAGAAGAATCAGGACATGGATTTCAAGACACTATTTGGAGATATAAAACATTCCTACACGGAGCAGCAAGAAAGAAAGAAAAAAGCATCAATTGGGTGTGAGGTTACATGGTTTGCACAGTAAGTCTAATAGAAGAAAGGACAGTTCAGTGTGTACTAATTTACTTGTACTGACCCTGAGTCAGTACCTATTTGCAACACTTTCAGTGAGATCATCTCATCTCATGTCAATCATGTGCTTCCTCTGAGGACATACTTTTCTACCTTCAAACAGAAGAGGAAACTGACCATTCTGGCATGCAGAATCCAAAACCAAACAAAGAAAAGCCCCCAAACTATAGTGCACCATTGCAGGACTGCCAACCAATGCCAAATACTAAACTATTCATTTCCCAGCAGGAAAGAGTGTGTGACCTGAGCAGCTTGAAACTAAACCAGTTTGGCCTGATTCTGAGTAAATCAAAGGGTCTCAATTTAGAACTGAAAGAGAGCTGCCTAGGATGATCCAGTCTCCTCATTGTAAAGATGATGGAACTGGGATTAGACCTTTTAGTGGGAGAGCCTTACCCTGTGTATGTTTATAACTCGTTTCTTTAAAAAAAATTAGTTTTCATCTCCTTCTTACCCTAATTACCTTGCATTTATTTTATATATGTATGCACACATATATGTGTATGTGAAAATATCAATTTGTATACACATTTCTCCCCTGTTAGAACAATCACTCCTTGAACACAGGGATTGTTTCATTTTAAAAATTTATGTCTTCATCCCCATAGCACGGTGACCTATACATTATAACTTCTCAAAAACGCTTGTTAATTGATGGGAGGGATGGATGGTTGCAGCTGATAGGTAGGTCATGTATTTTTTTTTCCATGGTGAAGGATGAAAAAAAAAACTTTCCAGCAGCCAGGAAATTGTACCATGTAGATAAATTTCTACTCTATGGGGTAACTGGCACAATTCAAATCTAAAGGTATCACAAAATTCTGCTCTCAAGGCATCCCAGTCATTTCACACACAATGTGGATTTTTTAAATAATATAAATATATAATTATGTATACAATACATTATATATGAAATATAATATATAATATGTGCAATTTTATATATGTAATATATAATCATATAGTAATTTTTTTTAATTTAGAGAACCCTAACATTTCCTTTGGATGCCTGTAATAACACCCTAAGTCCATAAAACATACTCTGATTTTGGTTTTTATTAACTAAATAGAGACATGAATACTTTATTTGGTCAAAATGATTTGCTATTTCACTAAATTCTAGCGAGGTACAGTGGAAAGAACCCTTGACCTGGAGTGAACAGATGTTGGTTTGAATTCTAGTCCTACCACCAAATAATATGGAATCATGGGAAAATCATGCTAATTTTTCCTGACTTTAGTTTTCTAATTAAAAAAAATAAAAGGTTGCATCAGGGTTGGGGAACTTGCAGCCTCGAGGTTACTTGTGAACTTCTAGGTTCTCGGTGCAACCTTTTGACTGAGTCCAAATTTTATAGAACAAATCCTTTTATTAAGGGGATTTGTTCTATGAAGTTTGAATTCAGTCAAAGGGCCGCAATTGAGAACCACACATGTGACAACAAGGACACAAGTTCCCTACCCCTGGATGATTACTAAGGTCCCTTCCAACTTTAACTTTCCATGACTATGGAATTTAATTCTATTAGTGGAAAGGAATTTGTAAGATCTTAGTGTTTAAAAAGTAAACTAGCAAAAATGAGAAAACAAAAACACAACCAACCAGTAAACACAAAAACGCCTGGTGCAGTCAAAATGGAATATAGGGTCAGAGGATCTCTGATCAAATCTTGGCTCTACTATTCACTTCTTGTGGGGCATTAAGGAAGTCATTTTACCTCTCTATCATTTTATAGATTATATTTTATTTATTTATATTTATATTTATTTTATTCTTAAAATGATGTGGTTGGGTTCAAAAGCCTTTAGAATCCCTTCCAGTCTTTCTATGAGCCTATGAAAATTTTATTCAGAATATATTATACTTTACACAAGGATCTAACCTAAAAGTAATCACTAATGGAAAAGATTGACAAATGAAATAAAACAAATAGCTACTGATAGCAAGAACCCAATGCCTATCACTGTCTAAAAGGGATAACGTTGACAAAGAGGAATTTGTATATTTCAAGGGAGGGATAGGGATCTTCAAGTCAATCTGCCACATTTTCTTTTTTAAAGATAAATGTTTTAAAATAAATATCTGTAGCCCAGATGGATGGCAGGAGCAAGTGTCTTTATCTTAGGCACCATCACAAATAACACCCAGAAAAAATGGCTTTTTAGCCATCCTAAAAGAATCCTTTTCAGTTTGAAGAGTAAGGGGGATTATAAGCTGATGCCTTAAAGCTAAAAGGATTTCTATGTGGCTGTCACTAGGACCAGTGAAGGGACACTGTCCTACTCCTTTACCTAGAAGTTATTATTGTTGTTGTTTTATCCTTTATTTTTGAAGAGGACAAATGGCATCCCAAGAGTGATGTCTTGACTCCTGAGTATACATTCAGGAAGAACTCATTTTATGTAGTGAGTCTATACCTGAGTACTTCCCTTCAAACAAGTATTCACCATTGAAATCTATATTTAATTGTACTTGAGAAGTTTGCTGTTTGAATGAAATCCTTTCCCCCCTCTATAAAGTAAACAATCTCTTCCTCTTCAAAGAATCTACTTATAAATTAAGATTTTCCTATATTGGGCAAATATATCTGAAAGACTCTCGTATCACAAGAAGTTAGAATGGATTTATTCAGTTTAATTTGATGCTAGTTTTCTATAATATATTAGATATATGATAGAAGGGAGGGCAGATCAGGGGAGGGGCTAGTCAGAAGCAAACATTTTTGAAAAGGGACAGGGTCAAAGAGGAGAATAGAATAAAAAAGGGGCAGGATAGGATGGAAGGAAAAATAGTCTTTCACATTGCCGCCTAGCTGCCCCAAAATTTGGTGATCCAAGACAATTCCAAAGGGTGAATGATGGGAAAAGCTTATCCTCATCAAGAGAAAGAACCATGGAGTCTGGATGAAGATCAAAGCATACTATTTTAACTTTTTTGCTTGGTTTTTGTTTTTGGTGCATTTTCCCTTTTGTTCTGTTTCTTCTTTCACAACATGACTAATGTAGAAATATGTTTAACATGATTGCATATGTATACCCTCTATCAGATTGCTGGCAGTCTTGGGCAAGGGGGAGGAGGAGGAAGGAGAGACAAAAATTGGGAACTCAAAATCTTTCAAAAACTGAATGTTGAAAATGATCTTTATATGTAATTGGAAAAATATTGTTTACAAATAAAAAGAAATATACCTTTAAACTTGCACAAAGTCATAGAGTAGTAGTCTCCCAAAGAAAAGATTATTTGCAGGGAATTTCTCAGAATTGGAAGAATCCCAACCTTAAACATAGATGCTTCAAACCTATCAGAGCCACTGTCCCTCATAATACAAATGCCCATATGACTTATTCCCTTGTATCCTTAGAGTACTTCCTCACACTACATAGGAAATTTTATGTTGTTTTCCATACATAAATGCTAATTCTTCCATTAGCCCTGCCCCCTCATACTTTATAATCTTCTCTAATGAAAAGAAGAAAAAAGGCTTTTGCAAAGCTTTTCTGTTAGAAGTGCAAAAGAGCCATTTTTTTCCCTGCCCAAGTAGCTCATAATGTAACAGACAAACTGTCAGAAAAAATAGACTTAATAATGGTAAAAAACCTCGACCTGGCATACATCTATCATAAAGCAATCTTCCAGAAATCTTGAAAACCTTCATTAAATTTCCTGTCTTGCCCCTGACAGTTATAAAGTGCTAACAATATTACTCATGATGCAAGTGTCTTCAGAAATACCTTATCATTTTTTCATCATAACCTTTTTCTTTCTTTTCTTTTTCTTTTAACGCCTGCCAAAGAGTAGGGCACATTCCCATTTCCTGCTAGTATACTCCTTGGAAGGAACTGAGAAGACAGTCAATGGTGGACTTCTTCTCATCCATCAAGATGACTAAGCAAATCAACAGCCATAAGTTATAATCAGAGAAAATAGCTTACTTATCATTGTATTTCTATAGCCCTTTCAAAAGTTATATCAAATCCCCATTCCCCATCACCCCAAACCCCAATAGAGGTCAGTATCATAAATTGTGTCTGGTTTCTTTTTCATCAAAATCTACTATGGCAAGCACCCATAGCTATTTCCTATGGGTCACTAAGAACAGGAGAGCTCAGACTTTTTGGCCCATGAACCATTCCACTGAAGCAAAAGATCCTATGAACTCTTGTCTCATCCCTTATACCAAACTTTATATGACTTTTGTCATTCTCCTAAGGGAGATAGAGAGAAAACAAACACATGAGAAACCAAAGGAAAGAGATTATCCAAGAATAACAAAGTCTCTACAGGAGACTAACACACAGGTTCACCAGGAAGACTCTTGAAAACCATCAAGGCATGTGACCATTCCATCATATTAGCTGATTAAGATGTTAACACTTAATTATATAAGGCACTTGATTTTATAAAGTTGACAGTTCTCAGACTGACATCAAGAGTAAGCCAATCTAAATAGCCCCCTCAGCAGGGTGTCCTACCTGCAAAGGGAACTGGAGCATCCTTATCCAGGGCAACAAGAGGTGGATCCAAAATGACAGTGTCATTGTTCTCAGTTATGACTCCGTGGTATGAGGTTTCAATCCATGGTTTGTGTTTGTTCACTGGAAAAAAAGATACAAAATGTAACTGGATGAGTTGAGTATTCCCTGTTAGTAGCTCATTCCAGCATAGGTCTGAATCCCTAAAGGTAGATAAATACAATTCAGCAATTAATAAGATACCTTAAATACCAGATATGTCTTTATTATATATGCTACTACATCAAAGCTAAACCAATCCACAGTCAGGAAATTAGGAGCAGTTCTAGCAACTATTCTATTATTAAGGGATTTATTTTTGAAGGGTTGGGGGAGATTTTAATGTTTCCTGAAACTGAACCAAACATATATTTAATATCTAGTATAATAAAATTGCTACCTGAGCTCATAGCTTCATTAGCTTTAGCTGAACTAGAGAAAGTGGGTTGTGATTAACCCACAGCTTCCATAAAATAACAAAAATTCAGGCTGTTAATTGGAGCAAAGCAATTTGTCATTATTAAAAACATGAACCAATCACTAAACGTTTATTAAGCACCTACTATGCGTTAGGCATTATGACGTGTGCTAGGGATAATAAGACCCAAATCTCTGCTCTCACGGAGCTTACATTCAATCAGGGAAGATAACATGTACATAGGTAATTATATATTAAATAAATACAAAGTAAAAATGAGATATTTTAAGGAAGGTACTAGCAGTTGTGCATAGGGAAGAGAATTCAGGAAAGACACTGCTTATAAGATGATGCTTGAACTGAGTCTTGAAAGATATAAAGTAGCCCACAGAGAAGAAGTGAGGAGAGAGGGAGTGCATTCCGGGCATGGAGGATGGTCAGGACAAAGGGAATGGAGATGGAAGATGGAGTGCCATGTGTGAGGAATAGAAAGGGCAGTTTATACAAAACACTTTTCACACAAATCAAGTCAGATCTAAATAACTGGAAAAACATCAGTTGCTCATGGCTAGGTTGAGTTAATATAGTAAAAATGATGATTTTACCCAAATTAATTTACCTATTTAGTGGCATACCAATCAATCTACCAAAAAATAATTTTACAGAGCTAGAAAAAATAGTAACCAAATTCATCTGGAAGAACAAAAAGTCCAGAATATCAAGGGAATTAGTGAAAAGAAATGCTAGGAAAGGAGGCCTAGTCATACCAGATTTTAAACTGTACTATATAGCAACAGTCATCACAACTGCTTGGTACTGGTTGAGGAATAGAGTAGTGGTTCAGTGGAATAGGTTAGGTACACAAGACACAGTAGTCAATGACTATAGTCATCTACTGTTTGGTAAACTCAAAGACCCCCTCTTCTGGGATAAGAAATCACTATTTTACAAAACTACTGGGAAAACTGGAAAACAGTATGGCAGAAACTGGGCATAGACCAATATCTTACACCGTATACCAAGAATGGACAGTTTAGGGAGACTGAAGAGTGAGGAGTGGGAGTAAAATATAAAAAAAACTGTCAAGGAAGGTAGAGGCCAGGTTACAAAGGGTTTCACTCACAAGAATAAAAGGTTATATTTTATTCTACTCACAATAGGGAGCCTCTGTAGTTGATTAAGTAGGGGAAGGATATAGTTAAACCTGAGTTTTAGGAAAACAATTTCAACAGTTGTGAGAGTTGGACTAAAGTGAAAAGAAAATTGAAAAGGAAAACATCTGCTTCTGACTCTCCATTCTTCCCCAGCATATGTTCTTTGTGAATCCTACCTGGCTTTGGACCTGCTGTTGCCCCTAAATTCAGACAATGTCTTTGTAACTGCAGGAGATAGTAGTGTGCTAACCAGTGAATTCCTGACTTTGATCTCTGGTTTGTAGAGCAGCTTTAAGTTGGAAATCTAGTATTGCGTTCAGATTCGACAAGCTCTATTTCCTATTTCTATTTTAGACTATGGGTCGAGACTTCAGTCATCATTAGAGGATTTAGAGTAGGAAAGGATTTTGAGGATCATTTAGTCTTAACGATGGTAAATATGCCTCTTGCCTCTTGGCAGGGGGTAGAGAATGAGGAATACATTATCAGGCATAGCTAATGTAATGATTTGTTTTGCTTGACTACACACATGTATGTGTATATATACATATATGTAACCATATATATTACAAAGGAGGGGTCTATTGTGTGTGTGTGAAACAAGGAAGATTAGTAAGTCACTGGGAAATAACAGGAATGTAAAATAAGAGAAAAACATAAATAAAAGATTTAAAGAGAAAAAACAAAAGATCATCTAATCCAGCTCCCTCATTTTATATATGGATAATGAAACTGAAGATAAGACAGGTAAGTACTATAAGACATTTTTGTGCCAAATGGGTAGTAAGTAGTAAAGGTAAAATGAAGCCAGGATACTCTACCCTAGATCCCAGTGTTCTTTTACATTACACCTTGGTGTGCCATATACAAATATGAAAGGGAGAGGTACTGTGGTATAGTGTGCCACAGTGTCAAGAAATCCTGGGCTCAAGTTTCATTTCTGAAAATATTGGCTGTTTGATCCTAGGCAAATAATTGTGACCTCTGTGTCCCAAGCAATTTTCCAAGCCTTTATATTGTGGAGAAGGTACAGATCATCAGCACCTCCATGAGGTGGGGGCACAGTGCCATGAACATAATATGTAATTAATAAATGTTTGTGGGATGAGAGTAGTACATAACTTTTGGTCAGTTGTTTAGGGTGCTTAAGGTTCCCTGTCTTAATCCTCCCATCTACATGGAAAGATAGTACTCCTAAGATTCCTCCCTGGAAAGAGTCCCAGATGGTCAGTCTCTCTCTGTCTCTGTCTCTCTGCCTCTTTCTCTCTTTTCATTTATTTTTTGAGTTGGAAATATTTTGCCCTTTCTCCAACCCCACTCTCCACTGAGAAGGCAAACAATATGATCACATGATCTCTTAATTATATTATTACCAATTTTACAAGTCAACACTTTATGTGGATATTGTAAGAAACTTAGTTAAATATCGTTCCAAAATCCAGATACATCCATACCAAATGCCCAAGGCATTTACCTTCATCAACTACTCAATTAACCCGGTCAAAAAAGGAAATAAGGTTAGTTTGGAATGACTCTTTCTTAACAAACCCATGCTGCCTTGTAGTGATTGTCTTTTTCTAATGCCATAGTAAGTACTCGTCAAGGATGGAGATGTTTTCAGTAGACTGGTATCTATATTTGTGACTATATCTCTAAAGTCTTATCTGACAGTTCCAGTTGCAAAATCATTTACAAAGGCAAGTTTGCTTCCTCAAAAGAGCTAAATATTTTCATATAATAATTATAATGTTCTGATACACTAAAGAAAACAAATCCTGCCTTTCTGTTATTCAAAACCTTCTATTATTTTCCCCTGACTTACTTTCCAGCTTTATTTCATATTACTCCCTTTCATGAATTCTATGTTCCAATAAACCAAATGAGTAGCTCTATTCCTTGATCTCAGCCTGCCCTCTCCAGCTGCTTTGCATATTCGAGGCCCACACCTAGAATATACTCCTTTGCACAATACCATCTGCTGAAATCCTGTTCTTCCTTCAAGGCTAGGGGCTATGTTCTTTGTGAATCACTCCTCAAAATCTCCTCCCCAGCTCAAAGTGACTTCATTCTACTCAAATTTTTCCTAGAACATCTTATGGACTTGTTCTTTGTTCTTTATACACCGTATCTTAAACAATATACATGTCATATCCCACAAAGTAGACTACAAGACCCTTGAGGATTAGCACAGTGCCTCGTACATTGTAGATATTTAATAAGTATTGATTTGTTGAATAAAATTAAATTATAAATCTTTTTGGATACCATTCTTTCTCTTGTCACAATGGGCACCAACTACTTAAAATGATCATGAACATAATTTCTGGCTCAAAACCGGAGGGCTTGAGAGGTTTGAGGTCACTCAGAACACCAAAGGGAAATCTTTGTCAAATCAGGCAGTAATTTCATGGATGTGTCTACTTGACTTCAATGTAACTAGTCAAGTCAATGAATATAAGTTCAGGTAAAGGGACAGATTTTTGTTACAAAGCAGATATGACCTCAACAAATGGTCAGGGACTCTGCTTCTGCCTCTATGTTCTACTGCTTTTTCACTTGCTTTTCATGGGAATATCCTTTTGGATACTCTGAATGATGTTTGCTCCATGTCATTTTCATTTCTACTGGTCTAGTGATACAGAAAACAGAAGAAAGAACACTGGCAATTGTCTCTGGTAATAATGCAAAGCTAAACTGTAAGAGGGGGCCCTCATATTCTTCTCTTGTGTCCCCCACAGTATCAAGCACAGGACTGGGCACAGGGAATGATCTCTAGGAATGGACTCAATTGGCATGGTATTTAAGGGACAGCTAGGATTGTACAAAGGATGGGAAGGCATGGGTAAATTGCAATATTATAGGAGGGACTATCAACACTGGATCACAGATTTGTTTGAATACTTGAGTCCAGAATCCCCACAGAAACAATGATTTGGGAAACTTTATAGATCAAGTAATCATAGTTTCTTGAGAATGGGAACTTGTTTTTGCCTTCCTGTCCTTAGTCCCAAGCACAACACCTGGGATACAGTAGACACTTGAGAAATGTTTGTTAAATGAATGAAATGTGACATACCATGTATATTTTTATGTACACTAAAACTTGAAACAGTTTTTAAAAAGCCAGAAATTCATGGAATAGAACTTGTGAATGTTACACATAGGAAAGAGATCCTGAGACACATGCATAGCCAAGAAACCACCTGCTAAGTCTTTGCTTTGATTTTCATGCAAATAAAAGCACTTTAAAATAGTGCTCTGAACTTTCAAACACACTAATAGTTTTTAGGTTTTACTTTAAAGAAAAAAAGTATCAACACTGTTGTTCCTGAGTTTCCTTAGGGAAGGGCAAATGACTGCATTTACCTGATTCTACTCCATTTAAACACTGTCTCCAGAGATAATAGTTTTGTTGATGTGGTCTATGCAGGCAAAAAACAAGGCATCAAGTTTACAACTGCCAATCACAAATCAAAATCACAGGATAGGAATTTCAGAGGTTGTCTCCTCCAAACTGAACCGAAATGAGAATCTTCCTTACAAAATATCATCAAGTCTTTGTTTGAAGTTCATGTAAAGGGGAATCCACCACCTTCCATGGCATTCTTGGATAACTCATTGTGTAAGAAATTTCTCTCTTGCATTTGTTTTAAATTAGCCTTTTCATAACTTTTAGCCAATTGCTTCTAGTTCTGTCTTCTGGAGCCAAGGACAAGTCCAAACCCTCTTTCTCAGCATAGCCCTTCCCAAAGTGCTCTCACCATGTTACCCATTCTAAAACAGCTGTTGTGTGCAAAGAAAATTTCCCCAAACCTCTTAAGCAATCCTCACAGGAGTGTGATCAGGCTCTTCACCATCTTGTTTGCCCTCCTCTTCTTTAGCTTCTCAGAGTTCTTTCTAAAATACAGAGGCCAGGTCTAAGTACAATACTACAGAAGTGGTATAGGTGATTTTGCCTCTGGAGCTTTTGACACTAAATCTCTCTGACTACGACATAAGACTGGGTCATTTTCCTTGACTTCTGTATCATGTTGCTGATTCATATTGATCTTATGATCCATTAAATGAAGAAAGGAAACAAACGTTTATTAAGTACCTACTATGTGCTAGTCATTTTACAAATACCTCATTTGATGCTCACAGAAACCCTGGGAGGTAGGTGCTATTTTTCTTCTCATTTTATGGTTGAGGAAATTGGCAAAAAGTGATCAAGCAACTTGGCCAAGTTCACACAGCTAGCGTGTTTCTGAAGGAGGATTTGAATTCTGGTCGTTCTGACTCCAGTCCTAACATTTGTATTCACTGTGCCAACCAGCTGCCTCCCCATGTCTTTTTCATCTACAGAGTCTGAGGGTTTATCCATGTGAAGATAGTCCCCCCCCCCAAAAAAAAACATGCATAGGAAAATACTTATTAAGTTACTGAAGAAGGCAGATAGTAAGTGACTGGCATCTTCTTGACTCTGGAATAGTTTAACTTTCTCACTAAGTGTGTTAACGCCTTAAATCTAACTAAGTAGAGCAAACAACAGATCTGAGTTCCTCATAATTCCCTCCATGTATCATTTACTTCAAAAAATGATGATGGATAATTTGTATATCCCACTCTGTGGTTTACAAAATTATTTCTGTGCAACAATCCTACAAAGCAGAATAGAACAATTATTATTATTATTATTATTATTTTTGGAGGGGAGAAGGCAAGGCAATTGGGGTTAAGTGATTTGCCCAAGGTCACACAGATATTTAACTGTTTGAAGTGTCTTAGACTGGATTTGAACTCAGGTCCTCCTGACTTCACGGCTGATGCTCTATTCACTGTGGCACCTACCTGCCCCGGTACAATTATTATTAAGCAATATTTTGGATATGAGGAACCTGTGCCTCAGGCAATTTCAATAACTTGACCCTGGTCACACAGCAAAGTAAGTGCCAGGAGTGACCCTTGAATCCAGATTTTGTTTTGAAATCCTGAAGCTAGTGATCTTATCATTCCACAAAATAAATAAAGTGAATTGAAACATTTAGAGTGTAAAATGTCTTCCTCTCCTCTCTCTCCTTTCCTTTTCTCCTTTCCAGGACAAGAAGGTTGATTTCCAAACATCTGTGATGCTGGAACATTCACAGATACAGACTACAACCACTCTATTACCTAAGAGTTTCGTGAGTTTTCAATATATTTTGTATGTACTTATTCATATTCAGTTTTTTTCTCCCCATAGAATGTAAGATCCCTGTAGTCAGGGACTGGTTCATTTTTGCCTGGCATCCCTAAAACTTAGGAAAGAGACTAGCACATAGCAGTCATTTAGCAAATGATTTTGGGGGAAAAATCACTATCTAATGACCAATCTCCTTATCATGATTTAATTTTGTTTTAGATTTTATTTATCTTATTCTGAATTTAAAAATAAAACAACCATGATTTTTTTTAATTTTGGCAAGTTCATAATGGACATTTAGTCCTGATTCTAATAAATAAAAAATTCTAATAAAATCTTTTCTAGTTTGATAGCACTCATGAGAACTCTTCTTTCATTAGCAGAGCCTTCAAGAGCCAAGGAACAACTCCATGTTGGAATACAGCCTTAACGTAGAACTTTATTGAAAAATTAGATGCTATCTAACTCTCACCAATAGGGGAAAACCATCCAGTATGGTAAAAAGGAGATTAACAAATGCTAGTAGGTGGACTGATGGACAATTCAGATATTGAAAAATTATATATAACATATGCTCAAATAAATTCAAATTTTATCTATATGCCCTCTCCATTCATTAAATTCCTGAATTCACATAACCTCTATCTCTATTCTACTTTAATTATCTACAGGAATGTTTAACCTAAGCCCCACTGTTACCTGAAACTATATACTAAAATCCAAAACTATGAAATTCAATTCTCTCCTAATAGTCTCTGGATATCCTACCTCTTCCATTGTAACACTTATTCTGAAACTGATTTTTACTTACACTGTGACCTTTAGTTCTTGGTCTCTGCCAATTTTCTCTTTCTTCTTTAGTTTGGCTTTCCTTCCCTCCCTTCAAAATATTGACTTTATATGTTAGTCATTTCGACAAGGTACTATCCTCTGCCCTTTAATCACCTTGCCTTTCACTATTCCCAACACACTAATCCCTAACTCTGGGCCATCCTCACCATTTGCTCTATTTCTATTCCTGAGGTGATGGTGGTGGATAGAAAAAAAAATATGGGAAAAAGGTAGAGAAAAGAAGAAAAAAAAGTTACATGATAATTCTGTTATATATTTTAAAAGAATAGAAAATTGTATATAATAGATTTGCAGTTTCATGTGCAATCATCTTTTTTCCATTCTATTCTACTAGATTATGGAATACTTATTTTATTTCTTAAGTTCAGGATAAAATAAAATAAAAAAACACAAAAGAATTGTTTTGAGTATGTCCACCACCATGATATCTAACTTTAATTGAGCTCTCACTGATGAGTTCTTTGGATTTCTAATAAACTTTCTATCACATTCTCTGGAATAACTGTTCCAAAACTTCTAGTTCCTCAAGCTTCCAACTCAGAAGATGGTCTTGACTTCTAATTTATTTTGAACACACTGAAGATAATATCCCTAGCTTTCTCATGTCTCCTCTTCTACCCTTTTAAATCCCCTCACCTTCGCTCATCTCATCCTTTACTATATGGTATAGAATGTGACCTTCGTTGCCAAAGCTAATTTTTGTACTTATTCCTTTGACATATTCTCCTACTCTTGCCTAATCTTGCTCTACTGATCATTCACTCTCTTTCCCTATTATACAAGCTCTTTCTGTACTGGCTTTTTACCCTATAATTGCAGACATGCTCCAGACTCTCCAATCCTCTCCTAAAAAATAAATTCCTTTGAGCTCATTACCACATCAAGCTATTGTCCTATATCTTCCCTCTCTTTCACTTCTAAACATCTAGCAAGAATAATCTACATTCACTTCCTCTACTCCCTCACTACCTATCCCCTTTTCAACCAGGTTGAAAAGATAGTTTTCATTTCCTATGACTATGTTGAAAGGCTTCTCTTTGATAATCTTTTAACTGCCAAATTAAAAGCCTTTTCTCAGTGCTTATCATTTTTTTACTTCTCTGAAACACTTGACCCTGTTGCCAACCTATCATTCTTGATAGTCTTTCTTATATGAGGCTGTTATTTCCTATTTCCTCTCCTACCTCTCTGTTTCTTCTCAGTCTTCTTCACTGGTTTATCTACTTCAGCCAACCCTCTAAAAGTATGTTCCTCAAGGTTCTGATCACAGTCTTCCTTTATTCTTTCTCCAGACTTTCTTCTTTGTTGACTTCCCACAGCAGCATGGTAGAGCGAACTTTGAGATAGAGGACCTGAATTCCAGTCTTCACTCCTCTATCTGTGACAGGTCTTTGGCCTTTCCTTATCTATAAAATGAGAGTTTTGGACTAAACAGTCTCTTAGGTCCCTTCTTCTTCTACGTCTATTTTCCTAGGAAGACTGAAATGAGGATGAGGAGAAGCAGGAAAAGTTTAATTCAGATAAGATACCTCCTGGGCTTCCTTGGCTTCATGGAGTTTGGGGTTATGATGAGGAGCCAGAAGAGGCAATATGTTCTAGTGGAAAGGACAGTGAATGTGTAGTCTGAACACTGAAAGTTTTCTCATCTTTTAAAGAGGGATAGTGATGCCTGCCTCGACAGAGAATGGTGAGCACCCAATACAATCATGAGCTTTGTAGACTGTGAAGTACCATATACAAAAGCAAGGAATTACTAAGGATGAACAGCCATAACTAAATTAGGCCCTTGTCCTGGATGGTGATTCAAAGTCTGCATCCCACAAGCTAACTGCCAAAGGAACAAGACTGGAGGACACAAACTAGCGTTGACCATAGGTGTTTGCAAACTGTCTCAGAAGCCGTATTTCCACTTCTCACTTGCTTTATTTGCGGTAAGCATGAAGATGAAATGCTGTGAACAAGCAGCAAAATTGTTTTCTCAGTTCTTCTGGTAGCTGAGCCCTCTTTCTGCATCTTTCTGATCGAATTTCACCTGGAGCACAGAAGCAGGTTTTCCCATTAGGGGTCTGAATAGGGCAGCAGTATAGTCAATACTCTAGTTTGGGCCCTTAGTACTGTGCTTCATGATGGACCCCAGAAGAACTATAACGATACCCTATATTTTCACTATACCTCTTAGACGGATTGATTAGCCACCAGCGTAAGTGCAATATAAATAATCTGTAGCTGCTAGGGCAAGACAATAAATCTCTCTCTTTTCTATCAGTCACCCCAAATATAATTAGAGATCAATCTATTAACAATGTGTGTGGAACAGACCAAGTGCTCTAGGTCTTCACAAAACATTTCAGATTCATTGTCACTGCTTCCCTGCTCAAAACCATTCAATGACATCCAGTTGCCTTGTATTCAAGGACTCTGCAAAATGGTTCATTTGCATTTCCATCCTTATCTTCTTCTCTAACCAGGAGGTCCTAACCTTTCCCTGAATCACCTTGTGCATTCCCATCCATATTTCTTTGACTATACTATTATTCAGGCATAGCATAGCTTTCCTCTATGTTTTGTCCCATCTTCAAAGGCCTATTCAAATCCCAACTTCTCTATAAAGTTACAGCTAGTAAAATTTGAGCTCTATGAGAACAGGCACTATGTTTTACTTAATCTGAGTTTCTTCCCTAGTCCTTAGCACAGAGATCTGTAACACCGTCCACTATATCCTCACTAAATTCTGGTATCAGACACAAAGTTTAGTGTGAGAGTATTTTAATGCAAATTTCTGATTAAGTGAAATTGGCCTATTTACTATTCTCCATCGAGGACATTTTATCTTCACTTGAGATTGTCACATAGTAGGTATTTAATAAATACTTGATTGGTGGTGATGGGTTTTTGGTATATCAGTAACTAAATCCTCTTAGCTAAGTTTAAGTTCAACAGCCCCTAGCTGAATGAATGAATGGATAGAAAAGCACTTACTGAGCAAGGAGTAAGTGAAAAACATTACACTAAGTGGGAGGAATGCAAACAGAAATGCAAGATGGTTCCTACTCCAAAGAAGTTCACATTTCAGCAGTTAAGGAAACACATAGGGGAGATCAGATAGAAAGGCTTTTGGAGCAACAGGAAAACAGTAACATATCTTCTTTAACCTCATTTTCACTAATAAAATGCCACTGGTTACTTATCTTTACTCATTTGGCAGTGTCAAGGACTTTGGGGTTAAGAATTTTTATTTCTGGGTCTTCGGTATGTGGTTGCTGATGCAGTCGGGACTGGGACACCTGCAGAAGCAACGGCCTGGTCACACCTCCATGAGTGTATGACTCCACACCTTCCTGGAATGATGGATAAGATGTTGGGATGGAAGCAAGCCCAGTGGTTTGGTGGGGTTGGGGAAGGGTGGGGAGGGAACTGCCCATCCCCCAAGCTCTCTGGCTTTCTTGTCCAATGGTAACAGTTGGTAGGTGGTTGGTGGTTTTGGTGAAAGATATGGATTCCTTCTTCCTAGTTATAGCTCTCCTGGATGTTGGTTGTGAGGGCCAAAATGGAAGCAGGGATGGTGATCTGAGGGGGACAGGGGATGTTATTTTCTTGACTATAGGGTCCTGAACTATTTCCAGTGAGGTCTGGGGAAAGACACTGGTGATTTTACTCATCTGGCAAATTCAGATAAGCTAGGTTGCCCATCCTGTGAATAACAGCAGGCAATTGGTAGGGGTGGATGGTCCCTGCCCTATAGTAGTCATTTCCCTGGATGATGACTGTGGGGACTCCCATAACTGTAGTATGGGGTCATACCCATGTAGTCTCCAGCTTTTAAATGTGCTAAGCATCCCTGACTCCCAGTTGAGTCTTCTCTGGCTCACAGACACCCACCCTTGAGAATTTGGAGGGCATCAGTTTATTTGGGAGCTTGTGAGCCAGAGTTGGAATTTCCTCTCCCAACAAATTACTTGTATTTTTATGAGCCCCATGAATATTTCTGGGGCTTCTGACTCTTCTTCCTAGATTTCAGGAACAAACCTCCCTTAGGGGTGGTACTGTGGGATGAAAGCTTTGAGAAACATGACAAGGACTAACTGGTTATTACTCATCTTTCCCATGGCATCTGCACTGAGAGGCATGAATCACCTGAAGATGTTTGGTGGGAAGTAGAAATACAAATGAGTTCAAGATAACAGAACTGGTGCGCCTCCTCTAATGTCCTCAGGACTAAAATTCAGGTTTCCCGTTCAGTGCTTTTCCTACCAGTGCTGTTGAAACAGTTTGCTGGGTGTTTTTGTTTATTTAAACTCACACTGCCATGGTGTAGTCCAGGAGAGAGTAAACAAGCATATGTGCTCTAGCTCACAGTTCAGGAAGCTAATGGAGAGCAGTGTCCCCTGGCCTGATGATTCATAGCAAGCAGGTGGGTAGGGGCCACAGATCTGCCAGTAGCAAACTCATTCTCTTTTACTCCTTCCTCCCCTTTTCACAGTGAGGCTTTCTAGGGGATACTACCAATCAAAAATATGGATCCAAAAATAATAGAAGCTCTTTTGGAACTTACTATCTGAATATTTTGGGGGCAGCTAGGAGATATAGAGATCCTAAAGTCAGGAAGACTCATCTTCCTGAGTTCAAATCTGGCCTCAGATACTTCCTAGCTGTGTGACCCTGGGCAAGTTACTTAACCCTATTTGCCTCAATTTCCTCATTTGCAAAATGAGTTGGAGAAGGAAATGTCAAACCATTCCAGTATCTCTGCCAAGAAAACCCCAAATGGAGTTACAAAGAGTCAGATGGGACTGAAACGACTGAACACGTACAATAACAACAAAATCTGAAAGTCTAAAGATGATTTCCTGCGTATTAACTGCCATCAGGACAAGGCTTATACATACAAAGGCCTAACATGTGATCACCTACAGAGTGATTCTAGGAACTTTGGACAAAATCCCATGCTCTGAAACATCTGAAATGCCACCATTAAAAAGTCATTTCTTTGAATCTTAATGTTCCGACTAAATTACAACACCCTTGGGAGAAGAAGCATGTTAGGCTAGTATCAGTTATACCTAAATAAAAATTGGCTAACAGATGCTAAGTACAAGCCACTATGCAAATGCAAAAGAGAAGGTTAAAGTATAGGTACTGAGCTGAGGAGAAGGGAGAAAAGGGTGGAATTAAAGAGAGGATTAAGGACATGCCACAGATAAACTTTCTTAATTTCACAATTGTGCCAGTTACTGGCCTTTCATCCCCTTCAAGATGAATGATTTTAGAAAGGAAGAAAAAAATGAAGGCCATGGCCTCCTAGAATCTGTTCTTTCCTGCATTTATTTTCCAGGTGATACATAAAATGATGGATCAGAGTTGCATCACTCAGACAGAAATCCTTTCCCTCTTTTGGGAATGTAGGGTTTTCTCTGAGACCAAGACATGGGACCAAGGCACTTGAGATTGTAAGCAAATATAAATTGTGTTGGAGGATCCTGGACTTTTCCTGACGTGATTAATTACCTGACATACCATTGATGTATCTAATCTGATAGGCCTTATATTTCAGACTTTATAAAACAGTACTTGGGCCTAACAGAGGGGCCTGAGAAGAAGTCATCCATGTGTTTCTGACATTCTGGTCTAGCCACTTCACCTTCAACTGCGTCTACATCTCCAACCAAAGGTGCTGAAGCATTCTGTCCAATTTTTAGGGGAAGGAGGACCCACATGCAGAGCAAAGCATATGCTGTCTCACCCACTCTCTTTGAAGTCTGGTGAATTCTTTTTTTTTAAAGCAATAGGGGTTAAGTAACTTGCTCAAGGTTACACAGCCAGTTATTTTTGTGTAGGTGCTGAGTATCTGAGGCCGGAACCGATCCCAGGTCTCCCGACGCTGGGGCTGGCACTCTTACTCACTGCACCACCTGGCCGCCCCTGAAGTCTGGTGAATTGTACAATTTTTTACATTTAATCTAGAGGAAAAGAGGAAGCCTGCAGTTATGGGCCAAATTAATTCAATAAATATTTACTGAGTGCCCGCTGGGGGCACAGTTCTATGCTAGATGCTGTCAAAGGTAGAGAGAAGGAGGAAACATGTGTCCTGTCACATGAAGCTGTTTAAGAGGAGGCAACAGTGGCAAGGCCTCCAAGTTTGGAGACAGAGGACCTGAGTTTGATTCTCTGATCTGCCACTTACCTCTTGTGTTACTACAGAAGGAGATGTATACTGAATTAACTGAGAATGACTGAATGTGTGACTAGCCCACACCCCTAAAAACCCCAAAACATTTCCTTAACAAAACATGTCCTCCTGGCCACCTTCGTTCTGAGGCTTGATACTGGTCAAGTCATTTAATCTTTCTCAGCCTCAGTTTCCTCTCCTGTAAAATGGAGATAATACCACCTATTTAAAAAATTCTGTGAACATCAAATGAAATAATATATGTAAAGCACTCTAAAAACCTTAAAGCACTACGTGAATGTTATTATTTTTAAGAGAACTGAAAAGTAGTTTGAAATTTTAAAATTATTTTTTCATTCATACTTCATACTTCAGCTTATTTTATTCTTTTAAAATTAATCAGTGTAGGAAGTTGGCAGGTGAGGAATACCCTTTACTAATGCAAAAAATGTCATCTATTTGCATTTTAAAGTCTTAGAGATTTGCCTGGGGGCATCAAGAGTTTGGGAAACTCACCCAGGGTCACTCGGCAAATATGAATTAGAGGCAGGGACTTGAATCCAGTTTAGCTATTTCTTATTAAGCTTTGGCTAATTGATTCTCCCCCACCCCTTCTCTACAGACAAACTTTTGGCTTTTTATTTCCAAGAATTTCCAAGCTCTGACTAGCTTATGTTTTATTTTTTTTCAATCCATTCCAAATTCTATTCAGGATAATTTTCTTTTCTTCTAGAACATCTATTCTCAAGACCTAGTCTATAATCAACACACCATCAATGGCCTTTTCTTTTCTCTCTGTTATTTGTTTTCTTCCCTCAACATTGTAGTCTCTGGAAATAGCTGCTTTTAAAAAAAAATTTCACACAGAGAAAATATCAATATGATATTTCCTTTCTATGTTAAGACAAATTAAGGTTTGCCACCAACTGAGCTTTTAAAACTAAGGTGTGAACGATTTCCCCCCCTCAGGTATATGGTTTATTTCTTTTTAAAAATTATTATTTTAAAAACATTTTGGGATTAACATTGGGATTAACAACAGGAACTTTCATGAAGCATTTGAAAATTTTCCTTCCTGTTCTGCTTTTCTGCCTTCATCCTAAGCTAGATTCCCCTTGTGTCCCATGATTCAGGATCCTATAGAATTCATGGCCACTTGTTGCTTACCGAGTAGAAAGGAAATTCTGTCTCTGAGCCCCAGAATAGGGTGGAACATGGACCCCTGGCTGGGATAAAGATGCTATGGCTGCCTTTTCTTCCAGGAGTCCTATATTAGACTCCTTGGGGAAAGCTGTATCTCCTAAGGAATCAGTTTAGATTCAAATGGAGGAGACAGTGGAATCACATCTCTGGAACTTGGCTTAGTGTAACTCACAGCAATACCATGGCAGACGGCAAACATAGCAGGCCTTTGGCAGCCAGAACAGGTGGCTGCTGATAAGGTGTGATTTCAGGAAACCTCCCAGAACAAGAATGTCTTCCATGTCACTATCACTCACATTTTAAATTTTTTAATTCTAGATTCATTCCTTTAAGGCATTCTTCCTGACAAAATCTAAATGTACCTGGAAAATATCCTTTGCCCCCTAGACAAGATTAGTTTATCAGATCCTTTCCAAACTGACAGCTGACTAACAGCTGGATTTGAAAAGGGGAAAGAGGACCAAATGGTCAAGAAAATGAAGACTTAGGGTAGCAGGAGATCTTGGGCACGTCCGAGTAGCATTAGAGCAACAGATGCCTATTTGAGGAGGAGAAAAAAGAGGAGGGTGAAGACCCCAAAGTTAAACTATACCCACTTGACACTTCTAGTTATGGTAAGCAAAGTTGGCCCAATGTAAGTTAGGGCAATAATACAGTAGACACTGACCACAAAGTCATAGGTAAGCCTAATGACGCCTGAGCTGAGAACTTGTGAAGGTGGTAAGTCAGTGCTTACTGCCTTCAAAACTTTGTCAGGTGGCAACTAGGGCTATGTGGGGGAGAAAGTGAGGATGTCAGCAAAAAAAGGAATACTGTTGATTTGCTGTCACTTAATACCTCTAGATTTTAAAAATCTTATTCTATAAGATATGTTTGTATTGACATCAACAAAAAAACAACAAAAAAAAGTTTAGTTAATCATCTATGTTGTTGAAGCCTCCTGCATACTTCAATAGGTAACTGTTACTACTTCTCCACAAAGCCTTCCCCTCTAACTTCGGTGGTATTCTTCCCCCACATACAAGGGATCTTTCCCCTTGAATTTGCACGGACTCTTCCTTGGCACCCACTCATATAATAGTTGTTCATGTTGGTGACTTTCCCACATACTTGATCAGGTTCCCTTTACTTTGGGTTCATGAACCTTCAAGGTATGCAATTTGGATGGGAAATATTAAACATTTATTTAGATATTACTGGTTTCCTTTACAATCTCTGGATTTTCTTTTATGCATTTAAAAAGATTTTGAAAAGGAGTCCAGAGGTTTCGTCAGACTGCCAGAGGGGTCTGTGGCGCCAAAAAAGGTTAAGAATCCTTGAATTAGTTGGCAAACTCTGCAAAATCATGATCTCTGTCAATTTTTGGAGCCTCAGGGCTTCACACAATGCTTTATACATTATAAGCACTTAAATGCTTGCTAAATTAAATTCATATTAAACAGGTGCAATCCAAAGGTGAAAAGAGGATCTTACATCTCTGATGGCCATACATGTTTTGGATTGAGTTGGAAGAAAAAAGATTATCCAGCCCTGAGAGACTTGTATGGTCCTTGGGCAGTGTTTATAGGATGTCAAACAATCTGGATGACATGAAACACTAAGAGTGCCCAGATCATTTTTACTCATATGTGACAAAGCTTGCCAAAGCTTACTAAGAGGCATGCTGGCCTGTGCTAAGGACCTGGATTAATCCAAGTCTGATTTAACAGCCAGAAACGTAGACTTACAGAAAAAAAGAAAAAAAACCACCATTCTTAACTTCAGTGCCTTGAGGATTAGCATACATCTACTGGGTAGTCCTAAAGCCATTCAAAAGAAGATAGTTTAAAAATGTGAAAGAAAAAAAAGTTTTGATATTCTAATGTCCCTATTCAGTTACTGGAGGCAATTCATTTTCCCATGCATGGTATTTCACAAGGGGAGCAACTTTGTTGGAATAAAGTGTTCACTAAATTGTTATATCTATAATTCCACAGAATTGTCATTACTTTTATATTTCCTACTTCGATGCATTTAAAACATTTTTTTTCTTATAGCCAACTCTCAGTTGGTTTGGGGATTAATATTAACAGACTATATGACTCCAAGAATTACTTCTTTCTGCTCACACCTCAATCAGAAAGAAACCCTTTCTTGTTTTTTGGGGGGGAATAGACAGAGGAGTCTTGAACCTATACAAGTGTATAAGTCCCTTAAAGGCAAGGGCTGTTTCATTCTTGTCTGTATCAAAGATAAACAAAGGCCACGTTTTCAAGGAGTGCCTCCTTCAAATATCTAGTTCAGATTTTTAATATCATACATGACCTCCATGAAGACTCCAGACTCCTCAAAATCTTTTTAAATGCCTAAAAGAAAATCCATAGATTACAAAGGCAACCAATTATATTGAAATAAAGGCATAATATCTTCCCATCTAAATTTCAGACTCCTTGATCCCTATCCATACATAACTTATGGGTTCATTGCCTCAAAGGTTAAGGACACCTGAACTAAAAGATGGAAAAGTGACTAACATAACTATGATATGAGTGGTATAGGTGCCAAGCAAGAGTCCAAGTAAAATGCTAGGAGAAATGCAAGGAAAGACATCTCTAGCGAAATGCCCTACACAGGGTAGGTACTTACTAAATAACTGCTGAGTTACACTAAATTTGTACAGTAATGACTACCAGATACCAATACAGATGAATAACTTATCTCCTTATGGGCAGCTAGGTGGAAGAGGGCTGTGCCTAGACTCAAGAGGACTCTTCTTTCTGAGTTCAAATCTGGTCTCAGACACTTACTAGATGTGTGACCCTGGGCAAGTCATTTGCCTCACTATCATCACCTGCAAAATGAACTGGAGAAGGAAATGGCAAACCACTCAAGTATCTCTGCCAAGAAAAAGCCAAACAGGATCATGAAGAGTCAGACAAGATTGAAGAAAACAGTGAACAACTTATCTTCTCAGAGTCACTAAGAAGGAAGTTAAGTGTCTTACCTAGCCAAAAAGACCCAATTTAATGTGTCAGAGCTTGAAACCAGGTCATCACAATGTCAAAGAAAAAGAGCTTTATACACTACTAGTTTCCTCTCAACTCTGAGCTAGCATAGTTATTCAGGACTGATACATCAACAAGCATTTATGAAGTATGTACTGTGTTCAACCCTATGCTTAGGCATTCTGGGGGCTACAAGAAACTGATGGGACTCTGTCTTCCCCTCAGGGAATCTATGGACAATTTTTTATCTGAAATTTTAAGAGATTTGATACTATGACTAGAATACTCCTTTTCCCCCAGACTGGAGTATTTATGTTTTTTTAGGTGTCAACTGGAAAATTGTCTAAGGACTTTGGAAATAAACTTCTGTTTGGAGGGTGGCAAATTAGGACCTGCTCCTCCCGTGCATTCCACTTGGGGCTTGTTGTCATGAGATGTTAGCAAGAAAAAAAATAGCAATTACCTTTTTGACAGTGTGTTAATTGCAAACTGATCATCCCATGCTTTTTGCTTCAGAAAAAATACTGGCAGCCATTTTAACTTGTTATCTATGATCACAATTCCCTATGTTTACAGGGGTTCTGGTTCCTGGTAAGTAGTAGTCTACTAAGGAGGGGAGGAAAATGAAATGAGGATGAGAGGAGGGGATAAATATCTCTAATACCGTGACTACCAGTCCCTGAATCAGATTGAAAACTTAAAAAAAAACCCTACCACCTAAATTATCACTGTGGTTTGGTTTCTTTCTCTCTCTCTCTTTCTTTCCTTCCCTCCCTCCCCTCCCCTCC
>NW_027187285.1:797562-818279 GCF_028583685.1 Petaurus breviceps papuanus
CCTCCCTCCCTCCCTTCCTTCCTTCCTTCCTTCCTTCCTTCCTTCCTCCCTTCCTTCCTTCCTTCCTTCCTTCCTTCCTTCCTTCCTTCCTTCCTTTACAATGTTTCAGATGCCCAGCTTTGCTTTGATGACTGACAAAATAACTAGCAGAATCTCTCAGTTTTCAGCTGGATGGGTTGGATTTTGCAGATGATAGTAACTGACATTATACAGCACTTCATGATTTATAAAGCACTCACATGCATGCATGACCTCATCTGATCCTCACACAGTGATCCTTTTTGAGATATTATAGATATTATATTATAGCTATTATAGATAGCACCATTTTAGAAATGAAGAAACTAGCTCAGAGAGTCTAAGTGACTTGTCCAGGATCACACAACTAAACTTCCTGCCCAGGGCAGCATTTTTTTCCTATTCCAGAGTGCTTCTAGATAACATCCTTAATATAATCACAGCAGTGGGAGAAAGTAATTGAAATTTGTATCAAGGTCGGTTGATCCCAACTCTGGTTTGAATTTATGTGGACCAAGCAATGCTTGATGGAAGAATTAGTTCACTTTAAATTCATCTAAGTATCATGTCAACACAAGGAGGGACCTCTTTTCAAAAGAAAAAAGAGAGAGCACCTTTGCAGTTATATTAACTCTAGTGGAGGCCATCAAGAGAATAATTGTCTGAAAACAAAATCCTCGTATCTCTCACAACCTAGTCAAGAAACACAGTCATAAAAGAAACAAACTTTATAAATCACTCCCACAAAAGCCAGCAAAGTTTAAAAGCAATGTGATGTATTTCTGAAATAAATTTGGACTCCAATATTTCAGAGTATTTTGGAGCCAACTGTCATGACTCAAGTGAGACATCTTGATTTGGGCTATTTTCGAGGAAGTTCTGCTGTTGTTGTTGTCTATTACGACAAAAGTCGATGAAATATGTATTCCCAGGATGGAGAGGTACTCCTCATCTTGGGATAGCATCATTGTTAAGAGAGAAGCACATATTGTTTGAAATTCCAAAGCACTTACTGCCCATATCACACACTGTAATGCTGATGCTCACTCATATCTTTCTTCGTGTCATTACTTAACTATGCCATGTTTATTATCTCCTGAACTAGACTGAATTTTTTGAGGGTGGGGATAATGACTTCTAGTATAATGCTCAACAAAGTGTAGTTGACTAGCAAATATTTGGGCTATTTTTAAATGTCATTGATGGGACTTTCTAATACTGTAATGACTCTGCACATAAATTTCTCCCTTACAGCAAAGAGAAACACTTTAAGTAAAACCCATCAATATATGAAAAAGTCTGCTTTTGTGTACTTTTCCTCCTAAAACCTCTAGTTTTTCTGGCCTAGTCTTTCTCTGTCCAATAAAAATCTCCCTTTTATCTAATACTGCCACCTTTATGTTCTGTCCCATCTCTGAAGTTACTTCTCCCATATGGAATTGTTTATGGCAACCTAGAAATGTGCAGTTTCTTAGCTAATGTGTATCTTCTTACCTGTAACCTCAGGGGTGGAAAATGAATCAGATATGCCTCAGCAGTACTCTACCATTCTCTATATAACATTTGAGCTGGTCTGACCTATAGACTAATATCCTTGAACCGACAGGTTCTGGCAATAGCCTCTAGATGACCATGATTGCCCTCTTCCTTTATGTCCAAGGTTCCTTGGCTATATCCAGTTCCAGCGCTTTCCCAGATCGACTTTGGAAATGCTAATCCCAGCTTCAGTGTGAAGGGGTTTATAAAAGTTCTGGGCTTGGAGGTGCCATTCAGTCCTGGTCCCAGAGTTAGGAGCTTAAAGGTTACCCTGTTGTCGTTCCCGTGATGTTTACACTTTGGATGTTTCCAGCTAAGCTCTGTAGGCCTACCACCTGATAGCCAAACCAACACTTTCGTCTTCTCTCTCTCTCAGCATACTAGTGCCCCTCTTCTCCCCGATCCATGCAGAACATTTGTTTACACATCTAGATCTCATCCCAGTCTCCATCTGCAAAGCCCCTTACTTAGGGGAAACGGCTCATACAGCTTTGAGTTTAATGCGTACCCTACGAAGGTAACTTTTGTTTTTGTTTTTCTTCGTTGGGAACTTAGGAAGATTTTCCTGCTAGAAAAAATACAAGACCTATATAAATATATATAAAAAATATTTAAATATATAAAAAATATAAGACCTATAACTGCAGGTACTGTTTCCTGTTTAAACTTTGTTGTTTCTCTCTCTGGCTTAGCACAGTTTACTTAATTTGAAACTTAATCGAAAACTGCATGACCTTGGGCATGTCATTTTACTACTCTGGGTGTCAGTTACCTTCTTTGTAAAATGCTTTAGATAGCTTTCAGCTCAAAGATTTCTATGATTCTCAGCTTAGAAAGCCTTTGAAAACCTAAAGGAATGAGGATAATGGTGAATTCTGGTTACCAAGAAAGGGTGGCAGAGATATTTAAAGGCAAAGGTTGTTTTCTCAGAGGACCTCAAATTATATGATATAGTTGGCTGTACCCTGTGGTTGTCCCATTATAGACTCTTTTAAAGGAAGGGCTCCAGGACTGATCAACAGTAACATTTCTTTTGTCCTGATGCAAAGAAATTAAAATAAGGAAGATCACTGGCCAACAGCCAGACCAGTTTCAGAAGTATATCACCACCATTCAAGACAGAGGGTGAGAATGGTGACTAACATAGGTTAACTTACACTTTATTTTCTAAATGACCCTCGTGGGCGATAGAGCACCCTTGAATACATCCCCACCACCACCTCCCCATTGTCCCTTGCCTGTATTCTCATGAAGGACTCACTGAACTGATAGAGACTAGGGCCAGGGGCCTTCATGTATGCAATGGCCCTCAGCCTTCAGGCCTGCTGGCTGCCGGAATACAGGCAGGCCGGCTGCCAAGGCCCAAAGCAGTCACCCTCATCACATTTCCATCTCATTTCAGTACCTGCACAGTCCCCACTGCCAAAAGACATTTTCCTTGACAGTTTTTATTTTTTTTCCCCCAGAGTTCACTTTTCATTCTCAGTGCATATGGAATCACTTGTCATTCTTCTCCCAGCTCTTTATAAGCATTCTCTGTTTAGGTACTCAGTACAAGTCAGGGTCCAGGCAAATGAGAAGGCTGGCACTGGAGGTGACTAGAAGAAACAGTTCCTGGAGAGATGAAAGCAGAAAATCCAGCATCCCTTCAATGGGATTTTTACAAGCATCACGCCGTGTCTTGGCATCTCATCTGCTTAAAACTGTCACAACCTCATTGCCATTCACAGGCTTTTTCCTCCTTGCAGTCTGGCCAAAGATCTGGACCGATATCAGTCCAGCCTCCATAGTCAATGTGGGAGCAGGACAACTTCAGAGTCATTTCTGATTTCTCCCTATCACATACAATCAGTTCACAAGTCTTAATGACTGTACTTCCACAGTATCTCTTTCACAGTGTCCCCTTCCTTTTCCTAGGCTGCCACCAGTCCAGTACACTAATGTCCCCCTAACTGCTCCCCTAACCCCTGACTTTTAATAGTCCCTTTGCTTTCTAAATCAGCACTGTTAGTAGAAAGTGCAGGAGATGCAGAATTAGAAGAGCTGGTCTCAAGTTGCCAGTCTTGTTTAGTCATTTTTCAATTGTGTCAAACACTTTGTGACCCATCAAGGGTTTTCTTGGCAAAGATATTAGAATGGTTTTATATTTCCTTTTCCAACTCATTTTACAGATGATGGAATTGAGACAAATAAGGTTAAGTGACTTATACAAGGTCCCACAGCTAGTAAGTGTGTGAAGCCAGATCTGAACTCATTAAGTCTTCCTGACTCCAAGCGAAGCACTCTATCCATTGTTCCATCTAACTGACCACAAGTCCTTAGTTTACCCCTTACTAATTGTAAGTTAAAAAAAAAGTTTATTGGCCCCAGTTTCCCCATCTGTAAAACTCAAAATTGAAATGTATTTTATCTACCTGCACAAGATATTAGTGAGGAGAACAATACTTTATGGATTTAAAGCACTATAAAATATGAATTATTGTCCAACCATAACACTACTTTCAGGTTAATTTTCCTTTTTTTTTTGTCAGGGCAATTGGGGTTAAGTGACTTGCCCAAAGTCACATGGCTAAGTAAGTGTGTCAACCGTCTGAGGGTGGATTTGAACTCAGGTCCTCCTGACTCCAGGGCCGGTGCTCTATTCATTGAGCCACCTAGCCACCCCTTCCCTTTAAAAAAAAAACATTTTTGACTTTCTAATTGATTAAAATTTTTTTGACAGTTTAGACACTTCTCAACAAATATCAAAACAAACTCAACTAATTACATCTCCTGAAAAAGATTATCTATTAACAGAAATGAGGATTGTACTATTCAACTTTGAAAGTATTCCACTAACATTGACTTTTATTGAACAGAATTTTGTTACCTCTCCTAGTTGACAATGTATAAACAATTTGCCAACTTTTGCCAGATTAATTTTCCTGATAATTTTCCTTTCAAAATGTTTCAGTGTCTCCTCACTGTTTTTCAAATGGAGTTCAACCTCCTTTAGGGATCATTCAAAGCCCTGTACAATCTAGCTTCCACTTACCTTACAGTCTTTATCATTCACTGTTCCTTAAAGAAAACCCAACCTTACCTCTCTCCCTGGTCATGTCTCACTTTATTTCCAGCTACACATGCCTTGAACAGGGAATAGCCAGCCTCTCCTTCACATCTTTTCAAGATGCCTTTGGGCCCCAGGAGTTGGCTTATCCCTGTGGATAAGTGGCATGGCATCCAACTATGTATATGAGGATCTGTGTGATTCATTTATGATTTAAGATGAAACAATCCCCAAATTGAGTATTATTATGTTCTTATCCCTGGAATGGAAGTGAGACACACAGCTCCCTAGACTCAAGGAATCTGCAAGTTGCTTAGTGTACTATAAGCCTAAAAATATACATAAAGTAGAGAACACCACAAGAAAATAGATGGCCAAGTTAATCGACATCAAGGACCTCAGTTGACAAGAAGGTCCATCAAAAGGCCCAGTGCTACAAGACACCTGTATTGAGGAGATGAAACTTGAATTGATCCTTGAAGATAAGACCGGAAAAGAAGGCAGAATAGATAACAAGAGGGAAAGATGGCATTTCAGATGGGAAAGTAATGAGAGAAGTCATGAAGATAGGAACAACTATTATGCACAGGCCAATGGAGAGACTTGTCTGCCTAGAGCTTAGAAAAACCCATCTCTCCTCAAATCTCTCCCTCTCTGTTTCCTAATCATGCTACTCTTCCACTTCTACCAAAGACCCATTATTGGAGACATTTCCATTGAAAAACAATGAACAGACTATCTCAATGAGTCCTCAGATGACTTGAACTCTTCCAACTTTTCTTCTGACAGCTCCATTGAAGTCACCTGCTTTTATTGCTCAAGGAAACTCGGTAGTTGAAACAGTTTTCTTTGAACAGTTTAGTCCTGAATATATTAAACTAATTCTCTCAGCCCCTGGACAAGAAGCCATTAGACATGGGCTATTACTTGTATTATCATTGCATTAGTGGATCATTGTGACAAATAAAAGTTCTCATCAGCATGAACATGTATAAAGTGCAGTGATATGAATCTGCAAGCCTCCAATGTCTGAAACATTCACATCAAACATGGCGAGGAGCAATTTTGAACCAAACAAGGTTAAAACATGAAGAAATTCCATTACAAAACAGATTCAGGTCCATCAACCACTTAGGAATCCCTACTTTGCAAGCTGGGTGCAAATCCTCTTATCTTTCTCAACTTCTCTGTAAATTGCCTTCCCTTTTTTTTAATCTCATCTTCAAGTTGGGACCAGAAAGTCAGGTTAAGAAACTTTAGTCTCAGAATTCTTACCCTCAGGACAAGCCATAGGCATGTGTTAACAGCCCTTATTTTTAGCCAACACAAAAAAATGATGGGTAGGTGGGCACCCGCACATCTGTCACATCACCAGACATTCCACCATTGGTGCTTTCAGTTTAAGATGTTTGTGGTAGAATAATACCCGGTAAAGTATTTACTGGAACATTTGACTACATTGTGGATGCAGTGCACAATTCCACCTAAATTCATTTTCTCAGAAGTGAGTTTTCTCTGAATTAATTATATGTCCCTCTGCTTCTAGAAAAGCTTAAATAACCTTTGAAGGGGAGGAAAATGTTTTCTCTTTTTCTTCAATTTGGTGCATATGTCCACAAAAGCTTTTTTATTTCATTTTTTCAAAGATGCAGAGCTTATTTCTTTAGCTGTGTGTGTGTTTGTGTATGCACCTACCTACCACTTATGACATTCAGTAATATCCCAATGACTGTTTGCTGAGCTTTCTCTATTTTCCTAATAGCCTTTCCGTAATAAAGCAACCCGAACGGTGTACAGCATCTTAACTATTCCACTCATTTCCCCAACAATGAAACCACACCTTCTCACTGCACACTCAGCACCTTTGTGGGGTTCTCAGTTATTGTAAGTTCTTGTATGCTTACTTGAACTTATTAAATCCTACTTGTCCTCAGATCTATTTTGTTTTCATTTTCTATAGTGAATTCTATGGACCCTCATAAATATTTTACTAAAATGTAAGAAACTAGGGGCTGTGGAAGTAACTGGAAATGATTAAGGGATGCTTGGAAAATATCCAAATAAGTGTCACTTTGGTGTCCCCAGAACCTCCTAGGGAATGCATGGATTATTGGATCATAGATTATTGATTCAGAGAGGGGGAGAAAAAAAAAACATTAGAGATCATTTAGTCCAGCTGTTTGCTTTTTACAGATGAGGAAACTGAGGATCTTAAAGGTAGAAGGGACTTGTTCAAGGTCACATAGGTCAGTATTTGAACCCAGGCCTTATGACTCTATACCCAGCACTCTTGCCTCTCACAAAGCTCTCTTTTGACTATTATAAGCACTCACAGTCAACTTCCTGGGCTAGCAGGCAGGCTGAACTTCCATCATCAAGTGTGACTTAAAACAAACAAGCATTGGTTAGAGTTTGGAGATCTTGCTTAGACAATATTTTCATTGTATGGAGAAATGTTGGAATAGGATCTGACCTGCACAGGAGTACAGTGTTAAAAGAAAAAAAAAACTAGCCCTGGAAATTATTTTCTTTTGGCTTTAAAAATACTTCCAAGGTGGTAAGGCCTCCTAGAATCATGCCTGGGAATTATTACAGAAGACTGAGCAAACAAAGCAGATAAGACTCAATCAAAATCTGGAAGGATATTTTAATAAAACAATAAAAAATGAGTGATATCTTTCTGAATAATCATCTGAAGAAATGACACACTAATTGTAACAATGCTGTTTTTTAACAAAGTTGGGGAAGAGGGAGGTATGGGACTTTACAAGGGAAATTGCATTCACTGAATATTCTAATATTATTTAAGAGAGGCAAATCTTAGGATTTTAAGTAGCATTTAGAACTAAAATGGAGAATCTAGTCAAGTCCTCTCTCTTTACAAATGGAAAAAAAAACTGGATTTCAGAGAAAAAATGTGACTTGCTCCAAAGCCAGTCACTTCTCTTTCCTTGATGTTCTTCCCAGTGGTTCCGGAATTGTGGGCTGCAGTCCCCTGGGAAAACATGAGTTGCAAGAGGGTCAGGAAATCTGTATTTCGTACTAAGAAATGTCATGTCAATCTTTATTTAGTTTCAACGAAATATGTGGCATGATTCAGTATAATAAATGAGCAGACATACCTTCAGTAGACTGAATGAGTAAAATGTTTTTCGCTATTATTATAGTAATATATTACTATTTTTTCAAATGCACATAGATGCTGAAACTTATATAATACAAAGTCATTTAAAATATTGAATTCATAGTAGCTTGTTAGTAAATATTTCTCAATAAATGGCAACTAAAAATATAATTACTAAAATATGTAAGAGATCCTCATACTTGAAAATATTGGATATTATTGGTTTATAACATATAGGCATATCACCTGATTTAGGTCCCTGCCACTGTCATCTACCTACTTTATCTATCCATTACTAACTTTAATATCTGGCTTAAAATCTTTGTCACCAATCCAACCTTTGTCATTGCTCTTGGTGATTTTAATATTCATACTCATGACCTTAAAACAATATGGCTTCTCAGTTTGACTTCATCAAATCTCAAATATTCCATCTCCACTGTACCTCAATTACTAATAGGGTAGTAATATTTTTGTCATCTTTCCCTCTTCTCTCGAAACTATTCCACTTCCAAGATCAAGGATTTCAAAAATCTCCTTTCTGATATCAATCTTCCATCCTACCATTTCCCATTAGTTCAAACGATTCTTTATCCTTATCATGACTTCTAATCCCTCCATTCTTCTCTATTCTTCTACTTTATTACCCTAGTTCTGGCTTCATACACCTCCTTTCACAGTTTTCACTCCATTTTCAGTCTTTTCTCAAGTTGTTGTCTTCTGTCTTTGAATTCCTTGCCTCCTTATCCTGCATCACTATCCCTAATCCTTGTTCCTTCCTACACACCATCCATCTCACTTTATATCAATCTCCCACCTGCATCAATCACTCAGTATTAATTGAGGATGTAATGAAATCATGCAGACTCTAATTCCAACTTGGCCCTTCTCAATGAGTGGTCATCCTTTTATTGATTGACTTTCTATTACAGTCCCTATGATGTCTTTTCCAGACATTCTCTCTCCTCTAGCATTGGCCTTTTCTCACCAATCATATCTTTTAGCAAAAATCTTTATATCCTGCTTTCCTGAGAATATGGAAATTTTCTCTCTTGAGGCCTCCCCCTTCCCCACCTGGCCTCATTCAACCCCTGAAGCTTCCCTGTGGATATTGTCATTCACTCTCTTCCTTATCTCTGATCTCAGAGGATGAGCTGGTCTTTCTTGTCACACCAAGACTTCTACTGGTGTCTTGGATCTCGTCTTCTTCCACAGCTTTTGGAATCTCTCTCCATTGATTATTTATCTTTTTTTCTCATTTTCATTCCCTTCCTCTCCATTTGTTCCTTATACACTTTCTACAAACTCATTAATGTCTTCACTGTCCTTAAAAAGAAAAAAAAAATCCCACATACTTTATCCTTGACAGGAAGGTAACATCCTAGATATTTGTTTTCTTAAACTGTTAAACTTCCACATCTAGGCCTGTATGCTCAAAGTTTCCACTATTTCAGCACTCACTCCCTTACTCTTCAACCCCTGATACCTAGTTTCCATTTCAACCACTCTAATGAAATTCTCCAAGGTATCCAATGACTTTATAATAACCAGATTAAATGGTCTTTCTTCAGTTTTCATTCCCTTTGAACATTTTGTAAAGCTTGACACTCATGACCACCTCCATTCTGATAGGTTCTCTTCCCTTGGCTAATGTGACAATGTGATCACTTGGTTCTTCTACTTTTTTGGTTGCTTCCTCTGAGTCTTCCTTAGCAGTTCATCTTTCTGTTGAGCCCCAACAGTGGGTATCCCTCAAAACTCTGTTCTTTGTCTTATCTTTTCTTTCTATAGTGTCTTTTTAGTTAATCTTGTCTATTCCAAAGGTTTCCTTTATTACCCATTATATAGATGACTTAAAAATCTAACTACCAATCCTTGACTTCTTCCTAGAACTTCAGTTTCTACCTTTCCAATTTTCTCATGACCACTCCACCTAGATGTCCTGATGGAACCCCAAATCTATGTGCAAAATGGACACAGCATCTCCCAAACAAATCAGTTTTTTTTTTTTTTATGTTGATGTCACCATCATACTCTCTATTACTCGGGACTGAAACCTTTAAGCTGATCTTTGACTTTTCCAAATCCCTCACATCCTACTTCTATTCAGTTGCCAATTCATGTTGATTCTACTTCAGTAATATCTTTCATATCTATTCTCTTTTTTTCTTTTCACATTATCATCCCCCCCAGTGATGTCTCAACTGAATTATTTTGATAGTGCATGTAACTGGACGTTGCACTCACTCTCTCTTACTTCACAAAAATGCCAAAATTATTTTCCTATTGCATGAGGAGGACACATTTGAGAAGAGAAGGCATGGTCTCCACTCCCCAGAAATTTGTTTTAGAGTGACATGAATCCAGTACTAGACTATTCGATTCTGTAAGTACTACGGAGGTCAGAGAAGGGTGAGAACTCTTAGAGTTAAAGTGCTTGGTAGAGAAGCTTCGTGGAAAATCTAGACATTAAATTATATTTTCTGTGTCATAAGCATTTCCCTGATTGTATTCTGCAGATTCCTGGTGCTTCATATGATGTGAATAGGGGGGGTATTATAGGAAAATGTCAATGCTAGCTATATTTTTCCCTTTATAATATTAAATACAAAATTATGCATGTATAAAACACTCATTATGTCTGACATTTTGGCGGAAATGAAAAAAGATGTAATTCCTTATCTTTATTTCCAAATTTCAGTAACCAACCTTTAACCCATAGGAATTCCATCTCTTTAAGCTCCCTAGCCCAGTATTTATGGATTCTGTCAACATATTTCTTGCCTCAAAGAGTTCTGTGGCCAAATTAAGTTGGAAAATGCTACAGTACAGAATCCTTAGCTGTCATCAGAAATATCTAGTGAAAGTACCCATTTCTGTAGCAGTTGTGAGGGAAATTTGTTGATGAATATCCAGTCCCTCAATTGGTAATTTTGTTGTTGTAACTGCCTTTCACATGGATTGGAAAGCTCTCCTGGGAGTTTCCCACAGATGACTGAGAACGAAGAGGATGGTCTTTTTAATTTTATCTGGCTGAAGAGTAGGGGAGATGGAGGTGCTCAAAAATACATCCATTAAGTTGTCAGTTATGCTAAAATTTGCCTTAAAACCCTGCCATTAACTGACAGACAACACAAAAGCATTTTGGAAGGACAGGCAGCAAGCTAATTAGCAGCATGCCAGCAAAGCTCTCTAACTTGTTAAGAGAGCAGGAACCACAACATGTCCTTCCTGAACATTTATTTTAGTGATTCCAAGTAAAGAAGTGATCAGCAGTTCATTATCAAAGCATCCGCTCCTATACAAATGACTAGACATACTGCCTCTTAGTGGAACCTGTCCCACGTGAGAAGGGCTGTTATTACTTAACACTGCAGAGACAAGGCTGACAATCTGAGCCAACGTGGATGAATCTAGTCGCTAAGACACTGAGCCTGGGGGATCAACTTCTCTCTCTAGGAAGTGTTGGGTAAGGCTGAAACAACAGCACACGCCAACAAGATAAAATAGCTTATTATAGTTAATAAATTTGGTCTTTCGTCACTGGTAGGACATATTGTAGGTGGCTTATTTATTACTATTACTTCTTATTTTATTGTTTCATTTGCTTTTCTATCTATTGTATCTTTTGATCCTTAGTAAAGGGTAGCAGGACATATAACCCTGCTTTCCCCCATACACCGTCCCCTACTTCATAGAAAAAGAAACAAGGGGGCTCTCAGAGACAAAGGAATGAATTGCTTTAAGACCTAGATAGTGACAGATTTATAATTCAAACCTAGGGCTTCTGACTCCAATCTAAACTCTATTCACCAGATTGCTTTAGGGTATATCAGTATTAACCCAAGTCTTTTAGACTAGAAGGAAATTCTAAGACAATAATAGAATAAAAATATATAGGGCTATAAAGTTTACCAAAAAAAAAAAAAACTCAACACTTTTCATGCATTGTCTCATTTGATATGCACAACAATCCTTTGAGGTAGAGAGCATAGTTCAGTTCAATTGAACAAACATTTATGCTTCTGATAGCTGCTAAGCACCATGCTTGGGTTTGGAGTTTTGTTTTTTAATGGAGGTGGGATGGTTAGTCAGGACCTGCACAGAATCTTTCTCTATTAAAGGCAGAGTGGTACCTGTTTTTTCCTTTCAGTAATTTGTAGTCTTAAGAAACAGCCTGGGGCACTAAGGATGTGAGTGAGTTGCTCAGGGTCACATGTCCAGCATGTATCAAAAGAAAAAAAAAATCAATCTAGGCTTTCCTGTCTCTAAGGAAGAAATTAATCTGCTGAGTCCTGCTTCCTCTTTAGCTGGGGATACAAATAGTGTTCATTCCCCCCGTGGGATAGATATAACATATACATGGATAGGTAAATACAATGTAAACTGAGCAGAGATAGCATGGTTAAGGCTGGTGCATCACCTTTAAGAAGTAGGACTTGACAAGCCTTGAGGGAAGTTTAGTGTTCTGGGTTGTTTATTCATTTCAGTCCTGTCTGACTCTGTGATCCTATAAGGGGTTTTCTCAGCAAAGTTGCTGGAAAGTGGTTTGCCATTTCCTTCTGCTCCTTTTATAGATGAGGAAAATGAGGCAAACAGGGTTAAGTGACTTGCCCAGAATCACACAGCTAGTAAGTGTCTGAGGCCAAATTTGAACTCAGGCTTTCCTGACTCCAGATCTGGCGATCTATCCACAGTGTTCTGGAAGGCAGAAGAAGAAAAAAGAAAGAAAAATTTTTTTAAAAAAGAATGTCTTCTAGGCATACCATTCAGTCAGGATGTGGAATATTGAATATAGGAAGTATTACTATCCTATTTCACAAACTTGTATATTAAATGATTTCCCCAAAGTCACATGACTAATTAGTAGCTGACAGAGTCAGGATTAGAATCCTTGATTAGAATAAGCACTTAAGTATTACAGTGGGGGAAAGAAAAAAAACCACTCTGCCTGGAGTCAGGAAGACCTGAGTTCAAAACTGGCCTCGGATACTTAGCAGCTGTGGGACCTTGGGCAAATCACTTAATCTCTGTTTGTCTCAGTTTTCCCATCTGTAAAATGGAGATCAAAATAGTGCCTACCTCCCAAGACTGTTGTAAGGATCCATGGAGAGAATAATTGTAAAATGTTTAGCATAGTACCTGGAATATAGCAGGTAAATGTTTCATTCTTCCCCCTCTCCCCTAGAAATGATTCCAAGTTCAGTGCTCAAAAGAGAATGAGGCTGATGACTTTGAGAAGGTCTGCCCCATTTAAATCCAATTCACGCCCAAGTTATGACGTCACCCATGATATCATTGGTCCTCCTGGGGGGAAAGACAAACAGCAATGGCAACAACAACATGAATCCTTCTTGGTCTCATTCCCCAATGTTGTTGTTCCATTATCTTCATTACAACAATAAACAGCACAGAGCAATCAGAACGACCTCCATCCCAGCTGGTCGTGTTCTTTGATTATGAAGTAGAATAGACTACTTGAAAAAATATGAAGTCCTGATTCTGGCAATTAGTTAATAAGGGATCGATGCATCCTAAAATCTCTACTTTTTATTTTGTTCTCTTTAGGCTCAAATTCTAATTGAGTTTTCTTACTATTTCATTGCAGGTCTCTACAGAACATTAAGCCTTTTTTTACATAAATATTTCCCCTTTCTTCATAGTATGTCTTGTCCCCCTGCTCACTGCCCTGAAAACTCTGCTTTCTAAGCTACCCAGCAAGATGAAATCTAGGATTGCAGACCAGTTAAAATGCAGTATGTCCTCAGTTAGCAGGCATGGTTCAATTCAGCAGATAATTGTTAAGCACTGGTGTGTATCAACAGTAAAATATCATGAGGAAAGCACTAGGTAAAAAGTAAAATTACCACTGTATACAAGGATTGGGCTGCTAGGTGATACAGGGGATAGAGCAACAGACCTGGAGTAAAGAAGACTCATCTTTATGGGTTCAAATCTGGCCTCACACACTTCCTGGATATGCAACCCTGGGCAAGTCATTTAACCCTATTTGCCTCAGTTTACTCATCTGTAAAATGAGTTAGAGAAGGAAAGGACAAACCACTTCACTATCTCTACCAAGAAAATTCTAAATGAAATTAATAGGAGTTGGACATGACTGACTCAACAATAATGTACACAAGGATTATAGGATCATTGATTTAAAACTGGAAGAGTCCTGAAAGGTCATCTAGCCCAATCTCCCTCATTTTTCAGATGAAGCCCAGAGGGATCAAGCAATTTGCTGTCACAGAGGTGGTAAATAGCAGAGAGAGATAGGGTTTAAGCCCAGGACCTCTGACTTCAAAATCAGTGGTCTTTACACTATACAATGCTGCTTCTAAATGTGAACTTGTAGTATTTTCTTTACATTATGTATATGCTGATATTATCAATATTAATTGGATATATTGATTATATTAATATAACTGATTCTTTTATTAGTGTTATCACTGATACACTCAAATGTATGTGTTATCTCATTAACACAGGTATTCTTTCCAATAATTCAAATAACAACCCATTGTGGCCTCTACATTATTATAACTAATAATGATGATATATAACTACTACAGTGCATAGATTTTCATAAAGGAAAACACACTAAAATATATAAATAACTAAAACCATAAGGTGAGCTTCCTGTTATACACATTTGATAGACCAAGCAACCATATCCCAGGATGGTTAAGTAACTTCTCCCATGTCACACAGAGAATAATAAGACAGAGTTGTTATATGAACCCAGGTCCTATTTTCATATATAGTGTATTTTGTGTAAAAGGGCTCACTTGCTGTGGGTGGGGGATAGTACGATAAAGTCAGAAGACCATTAAACTAGAAATCAAAAGATATGAGTCCGAATCACACAGCATACCCCTATACTAGCCATGGACCTTGGATGAGTTACTTCAGAGATTCAATTTATACATCTGTAAATGGGATAATATTTGAGCTACCTATCTCACAAGGTTTCTGGGAGGATCAAAAGAGATAAAGTGTATGATTTCTTTATGCTTAATTTTATAAATCCATAAATTTGAGATTGGAATGAGAAGAAAACATACATGTGGGACCATGAAGTTAGATTGATTGAGGGGAAAAAAATCTTGTTGGTATTTTATGAAACACCTCATCTAATGAAGGCCATTGTCCTTTTCCTTTTCAGTCTAAGCATAGCACAGGCAATGAGAGTTATATCAAAAAGAGAGAGGGTTTTGGCTCTCAGCAACTATGACAAAAGCTCCTTCCTGAGATAGACAAATCTCAGAATCCAGAGTAAGAAGATGCGCATGGCCCAAGGTGAGCTCTTCAAGGAACAAATTCTGAAGGGAAGCTAATTGTCTTCTCTTTCAGTAATGCCTCTTCTCACTAATGTGGTAATCACCACAGGGTGATAAACTGCCTTTATTAGCAGTTCATAGACAGCTGCTCCATTCAGAGTTCAGGATCTTTCTCTCTAGTTATTAACATCGTTACTCTTGGTCAGACATGTTCCCTAGAATGCCCGTGGGATGCCATCTTAAACATGTAATCAAAATTATTCTCAAATATCTATCTCTATCCTCTAATCAAAGGGGGCTTCTGGTGGTACCTTAGTTCAGTGTTTAAAGGATAATAAGGACCATTAAGTTCCTTAACTCTATAAAGAATAAACATATCAGCAACCAACAATGAAATTTAGTGATGTTCCTGTCCAATCATGGAATACTGGATCCTGATTTCCTATAGGATCCCCCTGTGGAGAAATAAAGTGCTTGAGCAAAATGAATAGACCTGCCAATAACATTGGCATTCAAAACTCACAACAGTAGAATTTAAGTGTGGGGTGGGGAGGAGGCCTCCATCATTAGGTCATCAATATGACCTAAACAGGGTTTTTCCCTGAACTTTCTACCTCCCTCTCACTCTGAACATGGCCAATTCCTACAACTCTGGGTTGGTGGCCAGATAGGAACCTTCTCTATCCAGAAGCTATGGCCAAAGCTTTTGCAAGGTACAGAATATGGAGAGAAGATAAGGGAACTGAAAGCTCTCTCTCTCCTCCCTTCCAAATATATATATATCTTGTTAAATTTTTATGAGCCAGGTCAAGTCTTCCTTCCTCCATGAGGTCTTCTCTGACTAATCTAATCTTTACTGCTTTTTCCCTTCTCTGAATCCCTGAGTTAATTAAAGAATGTTCCACTATTTGGCATTTAATCAGATAAAATTTCACCTAATTAATGTATGTATATATGTGTATAAACCCTGATTGTTCAATTCTATTGAAATCTCATGGTGGGAATACACCAGAAATGTTCTCAGCATTTAGCATGAGGCTAAGCAGCAGGGAAATATTTAAATACTTGTTGAATGAATAATTGATCTCCAGCTGCATGTGGTCAAGACAAAAAGAACTCGGGAAGAAAAGTGGTTCAGAGACTAACCTCTAGAGCAGCTGTGTATAGCTTAAAAAAAAAAGAATGGATAAGAGGTGAATGTGGTCAGTTGGCTTTAAAACTAGATGATAGTGCATTACATTTAATCCAATTCAATAAGTATTTATGAAGTGCCTACTATAAAGGGAGTACATTACTTTCCTTAACAGTAGCCATTCCATAAATACTTGTGTCAGAATATGTTAAACATGGGTTAAGAACTGTATTTCTTTGAGTGGGGCTTCTGTTATGTGAACCATCTTCTGTTATTGTTGGCACTCACACCAGAAAATAAGAAAATGAGTGTTTAATCACTTTAATTATTTAATCACACCAACCTTTCAGCTTTGAAAGAGTAAGTAGTCATAATCATTATTTTATGAGTTATCATTATATAGGAAGTTATCTTATTTTTCAGCCATTTACAAATCTGGTCTCTATTAAATTCCTCTTCCATTGCTTCACTATGTTGGAGAGGCCACACTGGATTTTTGATGCTTTGCTCACATAACATAAGCTCTGGAAGGACCGACCAAACTAAAAAGGTTTCAAGTACAGCCCTGACAAATAAAAGAATGGTGGTCATACAAGCTCAAGACTGGCAAGTTTAGGTCTCCTAATACACCTCCCTTGCCTTGCTTTCCCTCTGTGCACCTTCTAATATACTTTACTGATACTCTTTCCATGTCTACCACTACCCACCAAGTCTGTCTCCCTATCCCCATAGAAACTGACCCTTACGAAATATATGTATATAGTCAAGCAAAAAAAAAATCAATGCATTCAAAATATCTGAGAATATATGTCTGATTCTGTACCTCTAGTCCATCAATTCTCTGCCAAGAGGTATAAAGGATAATCCATCATAAGTTTTTTGAAGTCATCCTTGGTCACTGCTTTGGTCAGAGTTCTGTTATCTTTCAGAGTTGATTACCCTCACATTACTGAGGTCACCTTGTAAATTGCTTTTCAGATTCTGCTCACTTCACTTTCTATCAGTTCATGCTATTCTCTTAATATTTCTCTAAATCAGTCATATTCTTCAGTTCTTATGACATAATACATTCCTATTACATTCACATGCCACAACTTTGTTTAGTCACCATCCAATGATGGATACATATTTGCTTTTCAGTTCTTTACTACAACAAAAGTGCTTCAATAAATATTCTATACATAGGGGTCCTTGAGACCCTTTGAGATACATGCCTAATAGTAGTAAAGCTATGCACAATTGGGTAACTTTTCAGGTATAGTTCTAAATCGTTTTCCAGACTGGTTTCTCATTTCTCATCTCCAGCAACATTTTTGTACTATGGTGCCCCTCTTTCCATAATCCCTTTTCATTTTTTCTTTTTTTTTGTGGTCTAAGAGTAGCTGGGTGAAGTGGGTAGAGTGTTAGACTTGTGTTCAAATCTAAATAAACATTTACTAAATAAACATTTATATATATTTACTTTAATAAACATTTGTGTGACGCTGGGCAAGTCACTTAACTTCTATTTGCCTTAGTTTTCCCATCTGTAAAAAGGTGATGATAATAGCACTGATCTAGAAAAGTTCTTATGAGTTTCAAATTACATACTATTTGTAATGTGCTTAGCAAACCTTAAAAGAGTTATCATATAAATGCTAGCTAATACTATTGTTATTATAAATAATTATTACTGTCTTTGTTTATCTGATGTGTGCAAAGTGAAGCCTCAGAGTAGTTTATGTTTGCATTTCTACTATTATTAGTGATTTATAGCATTTCTTTCATGGTTGTTGAGAGTTTGACTTTTTTTCATTTGAGAACTACTTGCCTGCTCATATTCTCTTAATACATGTCTTTAAAAAATGTTTTTGAGGGAATGGTAAATCTTATCAATTTGTGTATACATGATTATGTATTATATTTATGTATCTCATCCTTACATAGTTTATAGGTCTCTTGTTCTTATATATTTATATAAATTTATATTATAATAATTCTTTCATATTAGAACTTTCTCAGAGAACCTTCCCAGCCTAAATTCTGAGAATTTCATCATTTGGCTTACAGAGGCATTAGTTTTTCAGTTATAGTAACTTTCAAAGCCCATCTATACTAAGTTGTATAGTGGTGGTGAACTCTTTTATCTAAAAAGAACTGATACCAACAAAATCAGTGGTCCTTAAAGCACTGAATAAGATAAATCTGGCATACTCTCCCCAACCATTCATTAGTGCCTAACATATATATACTATTCATCCCTTTGAATGATTAGAAATGGATACCTAGTGTATATTGTTGCATAGACTGTTGGGTAGAGTCATTACATCAATTCAATTGTTAGACTGTTTTTCTTTGTTATGAGGGTTGATGAAGAATGGACCTTGGTACAACAACAAGACATCAATAAATATCTACAACAAAACAAAACAAAAGGTGCTCAGGGATATTACAGTAGAAGGCCATGGGTTTATTGGGGTGGAATATGGGGTCATTATAAATACTGCTCTAATTGGCATTTTAGATGGATATTGAACTTCTATATGTATATAGATTTTAAGTCTATGTTATTTATCATGTATTATTACTGTTATCTATTCAGAAGAAAATTTCTGATTGGAATCACTGTGATGGAAAACCAGTTGAGTATTTGTCTTCTAAAGATTAACTCAATAAATTAAAAATATCTGCTTCTTAGATGTGGTTGCTGTGGTGGTAGTTTTGCTTAACTGTTCTTTGTTATTAAAGAAGGCTGAACATGGAAAAGTGCATATAATGAAATAAAGGTGGTATCAGTAAGTGGAAATAAAGCTTTTTATAAAGAAAAAAAATGAAACAGATACTTAACTCCCAAGGATAATTTTGACATGGATGACATGGTTTCTGGGTTCTCTGATTCCAGGCCTCTTATGGCCAGGCATTATCTCTAATCTTCATCACAAAGTGGTCTCATAATGATCTGTTTCTCTAAATACTTATGGATCCTATTTCATGCCTTGAATGTGGATAATTTTTCTCTTTCCATTTGTTCCAACCTTAATTCATGGGGAGGACCCTTGATGTCCTGGTCATGCCTTTTCTGGAGGCTCTTTCCCATTACCAGTGCCCTGTATCTTGAGGTAATTATATAGCCTTAAGACAGTACTAACATTCCCTTAATTATAATCCTCTTATAGTCTGGAGTACACTACACTGTCAAACTCAATGTTTGGGTTGCTTCCCAGTGAAGGAAATAAGGGTCTGAACAGATACAAACACACACATTAAAGTGACCTCAGCTAATGGAGTCTTGGAGAAATTGGTTTGAATTACACAAGAAGAATATTCCCCAACATTTGGATTTACATGTAGGATATAACTGCCTCAGGGAGTCTATCTGGGATGGGATGACCCACATAAAGATGAAACTCTGCTCAGGGACCATTTAATGTTCCCTCAGCTCTTCCACTGAGTTTACTAGGTAGACAGGCACTGATGGACAGGTGGAACAGCTCGGCCAATGGTCTAGTCTCATCTATTAGAGCTTTTAGAAAATTTTCCAGCTTCCCAAAGCCAATTGGTTAACCTGAGCTGGATAAATCTGAAACACTCTGGTCATTAACACTCTAGAAAAATCTTCACATATAGCAGAGATAACTTCTTTTATTCTAAAAACTAGTAGCAACTGTAACGCCAAGCAAAAGCAACTTCCAGGTTCAGAATTATGAGCAAAGTAACTCTCATATATTCAGTAACAAATTAAGGCAAAATATTCATAGAAAAGAGAAAATCAAAATACAGGGTAACTCAGTCATTTAGTAAGTTCTCAATTCAATCACAAAGTATAAAGTCAATGTACTCCACCCTTGGATAGTACATTCATTTAGTCAATCACAAGTCTCTCTTCTCAAGTGGAAATTAGTTTCCAATCATAAACAAAGTACATTCATTTGGTCAGTCACAAAGGATAAAAATCAAAGTACTCCACCCCTGGATCACAACTGAATTATAATCAGTTACCACTAAGTACCTTCTCAAAGGGGAAGTGTAGAGCACAAAGGCCATCCTTTCCTAATACACAACAAGGTTTCAATATCATCACAGCATTCAATACCCACGGAGAGGTCTTTTCTTCATCTTGACCCAAGTCAAGTTCTCAGTAATCTTTGTTCCTGGGAAGACAAAGCTTAACAAAGCCACAGTACACATTGCCAGTGTCCTCATCAATTCACTTTCTGACTACAGAACAGTCTCAGGACCCCTAAAAACATGAGCAAGACCCTCCTCCAGGATTTCTGTAAACACACAACAAGAAAATCCTCCTTCAGGGCTTCTGAACCAACAGCAAGGTTCTGCAACAGCAGCATTGTCCTTTACCAGCAGACGAATCTGACAAAATAACATCAAAACAGACAGGCAAAATACCAGAACCACAATCATGCTTCTTCAGTTCTCAGCATCTCCAGGTGGCAGCTCTCAAAAGTCCTGGGCAGCTCCAACTGGCCCTCAGCAGTCTGGGTGACTTCGGCTGGCAGTTCTCTCTCTCTCATCAACTCTGGCCCCAGGCAATTCTCTCTCTCTCTCTCTCTCTCTCTCTCTCTCTCTCTCTCTCTCTCT
>NW_027187285.1:818289-847981 GCF_028583685.1 Petaurus breviceps papuanus
TCTCTCTCTCTCTCTCTCTCTCTCTCTCTCTCTCTCTCTCTCTCTCTCTCTCTCTCTCTCTCTCTCTCTCTCTTTGCCTCCATGATACTGTTCCCAAAAGTTCTTCTGGCCTCTCTCTGCTGGGGCCTCTCTCTAAATTCACAATTCCAGCTCTTCCCAGTTCATCCCCCTCTCTTCATGTCAACAAGTCCATCCCACAAGTGGGATTCACAAGTTCTGGCTTTTAACACTTAACCCAAAAACCAAGCCATTACAAGGGGATCTTTAAATTCTATTACCATTACAGGAACTTAAGTGGAAGTGATAAAACGTCCTTTTATCTTTGTCCAACAAAACATTCAACATAAGGGAAAAAATCTTCCCTCCCCCCCCCACCTCTGCTATTTGTTACCCATGAACAGTCATTTCACCACACTCTGAGCCTCAGTTTTCTTATCTCTATAGTGATAAATTTGGACTGGATGATCTCAGAATTCTCTTTCAATTCTCAGTCCTATAAGAACTACTATATGAAGGGGTGACTTTCCTGCTTCTGGCAGTCTCATGAGAGGTTAGATAAGCATTTCTAAGGGGTGTTAGGAGTGTTGTGAGCAGCATGTTCACGTTGTCCAAGAGGCTAGACTAGGTGACTTGTAAGGTCTGATTGTTATACTAACTTTTCATCCCCACTAATTTTTTTGCTTATTTTTCCCCCTTTTCCATCTGGATACACTGATGATATTTTGAGTTTAATGTGTGAAGTCAACCTATATACATATACATACATACCTATATATAGCTTTGAATCTAGGACTCTAAGCCTGGCTTATGGAGGGCAATATTCCTCTGAGTCCACAGCTGTAATGATAGTCTAAAGTAACCAAGCAGAAATCTCCTTAAAAAAACCAATCATCCATCATTCAGGTCAGTCAAACCCTTGGCCAAATTAAGTTAGGGAGGCTGGCCTTCAATCCTCCAGTTTTCTTTCTGATGTCTTTATTTTTGAGGACATTTTAGTTCCTTACCACTCACTCATTAATTCTCTCATTCATCCATTAATTCACTCATTAATTCTCTCTCTGTCTCTCTCATAGGGGACATAAGCATCTTAAGCATATTATGGCAAATTGTAACAGGAAAGCTTTCTTCCTTGTCAAAGGAATTTCAAGCCTCAAACAACAAGTAGAAGTCGGGAGGAAGGGAGTATTTTAAAAGGTGAGGGGAGTCTTCTCAGTACCTTTGAAAAATACCACTTAGAATGGCCACCTGCTTTGGATCTGTGTAAAGATAGCCCTAGGCCCACATTATTCACACCAGTCATCTCACATCACATCTCCTGCCCAACAGAACAATTATATAGATGACCTCAGTAGGAGGTAAGGGGAGGCTATTTGATTTCTTTTATCACAAGTGGATTTGACTATTGATTCAAATACATTTTGCCAGTTCTTTCCCTAGTCCTGTTGATTCTAACACAAAAGTCCTTTCCCATGGTGTCTGATGATCAGATACCCTGGAATGGAAACACGATGACCATTATATGCTTCCCACAGAAGAGCAATTTCCTGCCAGGAATGAGGAACAGAAGGACTGCGTGACTCTCACATTCCAAGTATCAGTTGTTAGTACTGCTTTCCAAGATGAATTACATGCCATGCAAATAGACTGACGGAGCTCTATAAACCTAGTCAAAACATGCTATATTCATGCAGCTCTCTCAACCTTTTATCACAGAAGGGAAAACTGCCAAATGTAAAAGACCAGTTTGAAGTCTGGCTGTCCTCATTCAAGGCATTCCAATATTTGCCAGTCCCCGAATAGGGTAATGGATAGAACATTGAAGAGTGAGTTTGATTCCAGGCTTTGCTACTTACTGTGTCAACCCTGACAAGTCACATCATTTCTCTGGGTCTCAGTTTCCCTGTTGAAATTTCCTGCTTCTACTGTCCCTTCCACTTCTATCTTCAGCTGTAATTCACTTGATCATTTGCTTATAGTATTATATATAATATGTAATTATATATACAGATACATATTGTATACAAGTTCCATCAGCTTATATTTTTCTTGAGAAGTTAAGGTCAACCTGTGTGACCTCTGCCAAGTCATTTAACTTATCTAGGTGTTGGTGTGATTATCCTTCAAATAAGGGAGTTGAACAAGATTTCCTCGCAGGCTGATGGGTATTGTGTATCTGCAGCCCCTTAGGCAAGGGATTCCAGATGCTTAAGACTTAGACCCTGGATTACCAAGCAAGACTTGGCCAAAGCTCACCCCTTCTTTTACTAGGTTAAGAAAGATATATATTCTTTCAATTTATAATCATTGCAATGAAAGCTATGAATAAACTTTAGTCACTGATTTTGTCTAAAGCTCTAAATTGTGAATTGGTCCAGTCATTCTGAAAAAAAAAAATTGGAAGGATGTTAAGAAAGTGACTGAAGGGGTCGGAGTCAAGATAGCATAGTACAAACTGGACCTCTGTGGGGCCCAGCTCCCACCACCTCCAATTCATGTAAAAGGGGACTCTAAACTTTGGAGCTACAGAATCCACAAAATGACAGAGAAGCTAACCTCCCGCTGAGGACAGCCCAACAGGCCAGCAGGAATCGGCCAGTGCAGCACTCTGGGAGCCAAGCCCAGCCCCACTCCAAGATTTTAGCCCCACGGCCGGCCTGACCAGCTGCCAGATGGAGGGACTCCAGATCACCAGCAGCTGTGGCGCTCCAGAATTATCGACACGTAGATGCTAAGGACAAAGCGAGAGGTCAGTGTAATGTGGACTATAGGACCCAGTAGGTGGGAGTGCGTCGGCTTTTGCCCCCGGGGCAAGAAGCAGCTGAAGCCCAGACTCCCCCATGTGGCAGCTTCAGTAACTGGCCTGCAGAGTATAGGGGGACCAAGAGAAGGATGAGAAAGGATAAACAGGGAAAAGAAATCATAAGGAACTTATCAAAGTTGAACTATTAACATTCGTACATGGAAAACCGATAATTGTACCTGATGAAACATTTCTCAGTATGAAAATAGTTGAAGGGAATATAAATATATATATATATATATATATATATATATGTCTATATCAGAGGGTATATGGGCTTATGAATACATGAATGTGTGTATATATGTTTACAGGTATACATAGACAGAGGGCACAGGACCAATTGAATAGGAAGGGATGATACTTAAAAGGTGAAATTAAGAGGTGAGAGAGGAATATAATGAGAGGAGATGGGGAGAGACAGAATGGGGTAAACTATCTCATATAGAAGAGGCAAGAGAAAATGGCTACAATGGAGGGGAAGAATAGGAAGGCAAAAGGGAATTGGTCAACCTTATTCTCATTCATTTTGGCTTGGGGAGGGAATGACATACACACTAAATAGGCTATATCACCCTACAAGAGAGTAGAGGGGACAGGGATGAGAGCAGTGATGATGGAAGGGAGGGCAGGCTGGCAGGGAGAGAAGTTGGAAGCACCCACTTTAGAAAAGGGACGGGATCAAAGTAGAGAATAGAACAAGTGGGAGGTGGGATATGAAGGAGGGAAATATAGTCAGTCTTTTACAATATATCTACTATGTTTTAGGTATATATTAGGTAATGTTTTACATTAGCTACACATGTACAACCTATACTTAATTACTTATCTTCCCAGTAAGGGTGGGTGACAAGGGAGGAAGGGAATGAATATGGAATTCAAAGTTTTAAAACCAAATGTTTTTTGGGGTTTTTTTGTGCCTTTTGGAGGGCAATTAAGTTAAGTAACTTGCCCAAGGTTACATGGCTAATTTTAAAACCAAATGTTTAATATATATATATATATATATATACACACATATATATGTATATATATATATATATATATATATATATATATACACACTATTATTCATACTATTTTACATGTAACTGGGAAATAAGTTATAGAGGTACTGGGGCATAGAGATCCACCATGCCTTACTGGAAAAGACAAAAGGGGTATGGGAGAAAATATGGGAGAGAGCAGATTGGAGGAGGGGATATCCTGTGGGACTGCTATTTTGGGGCAGTGGATAGGGGAAAAACGGGGAGAAAATTTGTAACTCAAAATCTGGCGGAAATGAATGATGCAAATCAGAAGTTAATAAATCATTTGAAAAAAAAAAAAGAAAGAATGTGACTGACATATCCATATCATTTGAACTAGATACCCCAGGGAGGTCAAAGACAAAAAGAAACATCCTATATTCATTGTAGCATGCTTTTTAATGGAAAAGAATTGGAAACAATGTAGACGTCTATGGACTAGGGAATGGACAGAATGAGGCAAGTGCATGTAATACAATAATATTAATCTATAAGAAATGATGAATATGAAAATACAGAGAACCATGGGAAGGCTTTTATGAAATGATGCAAAGTGAGTAAAACCAGGAAAACAATACACCCAATGATCACAATGCAAATGGAAAGAATAGCAATAATAAAATGAAGAAATTGAATGAATACTGTGATGTGGCCTCCAGCAGTTGATGTGGGAATGTACTCTGAAGAGGCAGGAAACTACTGGTATGAAACATTTTACATAATGTTGGTCATGGTTAATATGTTGGTTAATTTTCTTAAATGCTTTTTTTCCCCTCTTGCTTATTCTTTGTTATAAGGGATGATTCCCTGTGTGGGGAAAGGGGAAGAACAAACTAGGATCATGGTATCAAAGGACCAAAGATTTGGGGGCAAAAGGAACCTCAGAGACCATATGGTCAAACTCCCTCATTTTACAGATGAGGAAACTGAAGTTAGAAGAGGTTAAGTGATTTGCCTAATGTCCAGCAGATAATAACTGACAGGATAATTTGAATTCAGGTCTTTTGACTCCAAGACCAGTGTTCTTTCTGTTGTATTAGATGATAGAAAAACAAAGATGTAAATAAAAATGCAAAAGAAAGCATGGACTTATTATCAAACTGAAAACAGTGAGATTATGCCACAGAACTATCAAAAGGACTATTTAGTAAGTCACTGAATAAGCATATACTGTTGCTATTCTGTCACTTTCAATCATGTCTGACTCCTTGTGACCCTGGATGTGGTTGGTGATACTGGAGTGGTTTGCCATTTCTTTCTCCAGTTTGCTTTATGATGAAGAAACTGAGGCAAACAGGGCTAACTGAGCTGTCCAGTTATATACAACTAGGAAGTATCTGAGGCCAGATTTGAACACATGAATATGAGCCTTCCTGACTCCAGACCCAGAACCCTATCCACTGTGCCACCTAGCTGCCCATAAACATATATTAAGTGACTACTATCTTCCAGGCACTGTGCTAAGTGCTTTGTATATAAAGAAAGGCAAAAAATATTCCCTGCCCACAAGGGTCATACTTTCTAATTGGGGTGACAAGATGTAAATAATTAGGTATATACAGGATATATGATGAGTAGATAGAAGGAAATTTGAAAGTTCCATTTCCATGTCATTCATGCAATGAATAAATATCGAACAGGTGACTACAATGGGGCAGAGAACTGTTCCACAACTAGCCGAGATAATAAGATTTAGATTAGGCCTATACAACCTATGGGCCATGGGCATGCCAAAGGATTTCGGGTGGCCTGTGAAAAATATAGAGGAAAAAAAACATCCTCTACAATTTTTCACAGGCCACCTGAAATCCTTTGGCAGGCCCCAGGTTGTACAGGCCTGGTTTAGATCAAAACAAGAGCTGGCATTTAAGTTTTAAAACTTAAAGTTTAAAAAATCATTTTCATAATCATTTTATATGACTTTTGCAACCATCTTGTGATATAGCTAAGTTAGTTAACTTGCTCAAAGTCACAACCAGAACTCAAACTCATCTTTGCCAAGAGTTATTCATTGCCTAATGAACAAGTAGGCATAAAACAATCTGTTGTCAAAAGAATTAAAAACTATTAGCAGTCATATGAAAAGTTGCCCGAAACCACTAACCAAAAAAGATCTATCAAAAGTAACTCTTGAGTTATGAGGTATCACCCATAGCAAAATGGCAAAGGTTACAAAAGATAAACATAAGTCAAAGTTGGAGTGACTATGGGAAGATGGTCACAGTAACACATTATAAATATAGATGTGAATTGGTCCAATATTTATAGGGAACAATTTGAAACTGTGCTCAAAAAGTCAGTAAAAATTCCCACACCCTTTCACCTACAGATCCCAGTGCTAGGAATACATGAGGTCCACAATCAAAAGATAAAAACATTCATAGCAGCGATTTAGTGGGAGCAACGATCTAGAAATATACTCACTGTTCATTGACTGGGTAATGGCCAAAATAATTTTGGTATGGTGATGTAATGGAATATTACTGGGCTGCAAGAAATAGCAACTATAAAGAATTCCGAGAAGCATGGAAAGACATATAAGAAATGATACAGAGAAATAAGATGAGCCAGGAAAACAATATCCGTAACCATGACAACAAAGAATGAACAACTCCCCCACCAAAAAATAAATAAATAAAGGATATTGAAGGCCAGGTAGCTATCAACAAGACCAACTCCTTCCTTCCCTATTTTTTTTTTAATGCTGAGGTGTGGGTCCATGAATGTAGAATATTGCTTAAAGTATAAAAAGAGACTGATGTATTGATTAGTTTTGTTGAACTGATTTTTTGTGTGTCTTCCTGGGTAGGAGAATGGGGAGAGATATATTTGGAAATAAACATGATGTAAAAACAAAAGGTCATAAAATAAGGTTTGAAAAAAATATATATTTTATGACTCCGAGTCCAATTTTCTTTCCACTATACCAGGATAGATATACATTTTGGGGAAAGGAAAAAGGTTTGGGGGTCAGTAGGTAGATTTATGTTTTCATCAGTTTTGGAAACTCCCAATCAGAAACTCCTTCCACTTACTGATGTAGAGTATTGGAAATGTGCTTGGGTGTGCTAAAAGGTTTAATGATTTACCTATGGTTACAGAGCTAGCATGTGTCAGAGAAAGAACCTGAGCCCAAGGTTTCCTCTTTCCTAGGAAAGTCAACTAACACATACTGCCTTTCTCTATGTGAATTAATTGATTTAATTTGACTTGTTCTTTGATTTATTCTCTTCATTCCATGAACCCACTATAGAACCCATCTTCATATAATGCACAGTTTCAGGACCTCAGACTGCGCAGGTGGGAACCATACGGAAGAACAATTTTAGGTGTGAACAGAGGGGGGTATGGTGTCTAGAAAATGGACAGTTGGAAAGCGAGAACTTGTCAGCAAGTCCCCAGTACTGTCCAGGGAAGATATACCCCAGATTAATACTTGGGTACTTTAGCCTTTGAAGCAAGAATAACCCTAAAGAAAGGTAACCCCAAATGAAATAAACTATTAAGAAAATAATGACAACAATAACAAAAACCACCAACATTTATACAAAATTTTTACTATGCTGAATGCTTTATAATTATTATCTCATTTTGACCCTCAAACAGCTCTATAAGGCTATTATTATCCCAATTTTACAGATGAAGAAACAAAGGCAAACAGAGGTTAAGTGGCACAGGCCGTATTTGGTTGAGTCTGGATTTGAACTCAGGTGTTCCTGGCAGCACTCTGTGCACTATGGTGCCACCTAGTAGCATAACTACATCAAAGGTGCCTTTTCTTTGATTCTGCATTTTCCAATGGGCTTTCACTGGCCTTCTCAGTTTCTTTAACACTGGGAAATGAGTGGCCTGACCAAAGGAAGTAAATATTCCAAGTCAGTATTTCCTTGCCATAGTGAATGAGTAAGTATACATATGTTTTACAAATTGGTTTCATTCTACTTTGTATAAACCATTCAACACATCCAGGGGTGAGTTGATTATTAATGGCCTTAACTTCTACAGCTGATCCACTAGGACTTAATCCAGATGTAGCAGCCTCTGAGAGCTAAACTTAAACAATTTATTTCTTATTCATATTCCTGACTACTTGAGAAGCTACTATGTGCCTTCCTTTATGCAAGATGCTTGGAAGACTGAAAAGAAGAATCCTTTCCTTCTGGCAAAGAGTTTGCAGTCTAGAAGGGGGAGAAAGTTCATATATATGGAAATACTTTGAGTAGACGGGTTTCAGGAGCAAAGATAAGAACTGTCAATGTTTTTCAAAGAAAAATTATTTTTCTATTAATTTTGACTATTGCAAGTGATAAAGGTTTAAATTATTATAGCAGCGTAAACTCTCCAAATCACTTTGGCAATGCTACAGTTGGGATAATTAATTAGCATAATATTATAATAAGTTCTGAAAATGACTCATTAATGAAAAAGAAAATGAAAGTGATTTTACCTGTGCCATACTGGGTCCTAAACCTTCAAATTTTATTAAGTCTAAGATAAACAATGACTTTCACCCATCTTAATCCTCCCAGTCTTCAGCTTAAATCTCTAAATTTATGCCTGCAATTCACCAAGGCTGTCACGATGGAGTCAATGGGATGTGTGGAAGAGAACCGTATGTGTAAAACGTGGTTCAGTATTACACGCATTTGGATAGACTACAGCTCACGTCAAGTCCAGAAAATGTAACAACTCCAGATGGTAAGGGCCCTACATAACAACAGGAAACCTCTAAGATAGTTCTTAGTCTTGTCTCCCAACACTAGTGTTATAAAGCAGTTTCACTGTACTAATGTTTCCATTATTCCATGCTAACAGCCCAATCTTATTTCCCTGGGTATTGTCACTTGCCATTCTTTCACTCAGAAGGTACTTCTTTATACTGTGCTTGTTCAAAACAGGGAGCCATACGGCTGCCCATCTGTGCCCTGGGAGAGCAGTTCTCTCTTTCCCTTTGGCAGTCTTTTCTTACAGTTACTGGAAAATGTAAAGACTTGCATTTTCCTTCTGACTTTTTTTTCCCATGAGTACACAGAGAATTTAAACATATTATTCAAGCCACAATGAATCAGTCCAGTGATCCCTCCAACTTACGAATCTCTTTAAGACATCAGCCTAACTGGAGGGTTGCAGTATGGTGAAGCTGTGCCCCAAATGTCTCTCATTTCCCTTAATAATTCATTTTGTACAGATAGCTTACCCATGAATGAAACTCCACTCTTCTACAAGGGGGTTTTCTTTCATACTCCACAACCTTTTGAAGTCATTTGGGGGAAAAAAAGATTTTAAAATATCATATCTTCTGATTCCAAGGTCAAAGCTTCCTACCTCTGCCTTTCTCCCCTTCCCCCAGTGTCAAGAATGACCATTGTCATTTATATCACAGAGAAAATTCCTCCTTTAGGAAATGGTTGGACTAGGTCAGCGGTATTAAACCCATCATCACCTGTCCCCATGTGATGCCAAACCAGACTAAATATTTAACAAAATAATTAAACATAAAATTGTACATGTTGCTCAGTTCTGTCTAACTCTTCGTAATCCTTTTTAAGATTTTCTTGGCAAAGATCAAGAGTGGTTTACCATTTCCTTCTCCAGCTCATTTTACAGATGAGGAACTGACATAAACAAGGTTAAGGGACTTCTCCAGGGTCACACAGTCAGTGTCTGAGGCCAGATATAAATAGAAATGCACAAGAAAGCCCAGACTTCTTATTATGCTGAAAACAATGAGGTCATGACACAGAACTATACTTTCAAACAGAATATTCAGTCAGTCACTGAATAAGCATATATTGTTGCCATTCACTCATTTCAGTTGTGTCTGACTCTGAGACCCCATTTGAGGTTTTCTTGGCAGGTACTGGAGTGGTTTCCCATTTCCTTCTCCAGATCATTTTACAAATGAGCAACTGAAGCAAACAGGGTTAAGTGATTTGCCCAGGGTCACACAGTTATTCAGTATCTGAGGCCAGATCTGAACTCATGAAAATGAGTCATCCTGATTCCAAGCTTAGCACTCTAGCCACTACACCACCTAGCTGCCCAAAACTGAACACAATTTATACTAATACATGATTTTCTAAGTCAGCATGTGGCCTCAGGGAGCTTTATGTGTGGTTTAGTGGTCCACTTTATTTGAATTTGACATCACTGGACTAGATGACTTCAAAAGTTCTTTTTGATTCTGGGATAATACAATTTTATGTCTTTACCTGCAGAAATAGCAGTGCATTGCATCAAGAGGCACAGCTCGGTGCTCATTCTGTCACTTACTAGCTGTGTGACACTGAACGCGTCAATTGGAATTTCTGTATTTCAATTATGTTTTGTTTTCAAATCCAAATGAGGACAATAACAGCACTGAAAATTTTGATGCTTTATTTAATTATGGGTTCATGATCAAGTGTATTCCCTAAAGAAAGAGAATTTAAGGAAAGTTTCAGGTCCCTTGATCACGCGATGATGCAAGGATGAGAATATTTTTGATTCTTTGGAGTGACTTTGGACTAGTCACTTAGGTTCTTGGGGATTTAGCTTTCTCATCTATAAAATGAGAGGGTTGGATTTGAGGGTCTGAAGATCTACTCTAGCTCTAAATAGAAGATGTGTGATCTATTTCTCTGCCTCCTTATGGCATGTGGGAGACCCTGGCTTCTGAAAAGCTAGGCAGAGTATTGTTTTTGGTAAGTCTGACCTAGTTGGAAGAACTTCAAGAAGAAACACAATGATGGGTTATGTTTTTATTGCTAGAGTACCAACCTGCCTAAATAAATAGGAGGTAATCACTAGTGGGTTGGCCACTGAGTGATTTATTTTTCTTTTTTAGATAGGGAATTTCATAAAGCTCTCTACTATAGTGGGAGGAGTTCTGATCCACACAATTGAAGAAAGCACCAACATAAATGAAGTCTTAGTTTGTTTAAGTGAAGCTGAAGGAATGTCAAGAAATATTTCTTTCGTATTTCACCTGAACTTTTGGGTTGAAAAACTTCATGTGATACCCGCCCCTCCCCCACCCCAGATCTGGGGTCAAGGATTTGGTGGACAAGTTTATTATCACCCTCTTCATCACTTTCACTATTTTATAGGCTTGAAAAATTTGAATAAAGTTTACATTTATGTAGATGTAGGTTATCTAGTATATAAAGTGATTTTTAGCATTCATCTGAAGGGTTTCAGCAAGATATGCTTACAACTAACAATCTGGTCCAAGCTGTCATTTACTAAGCTAAATAATAAATAGATGGATGTTTGGTTTTTGTTTTTTACTGTATTAAAGTCAAAATCATTGATAGATTGTGTCATTGTTTATTCGGTTGCAAAAACCTCTTGAAAATATTTTGTTCTAATCTTCTTCTCTCAGAAACAGTCCAGTCCATCTCTGAACCCCTTTTGGACTTGGAAGGAGTCCAGAATCAGAGGAGCTGGATTCAAATAATGACTTTGTTATTTAGTACTTATGAGTTCATGGGCAAGAAACTCAATCCTTCTGGGCTCCTTTTTTTCCAATCTGCCAAATGAAAGTATTGGACTAAACAACCTCAGAGACCCCGGGCATACTAATACTAGGGTTCTCTTGGAATCAGAACCAGGCAGTTCAGCACTTAATTGCTCTCTCTTTCATGTTTCTCAATCTTGTTTCCTTACCAAGATTATTGGGAAATGAGGAAATGAGGTTAGATTGGTGAAAACTGTTTTTGATGAAGTCATTTGGCTCTTAAGAGTCACCATTTACTTTGATGTGTTCATAGACAATCTCTTAATAATATGTGCTAGAATTTTGCCAGTAAAGGGAAGCTCATCAGCCTACACATTACAGATTCCAGTCTTCTCTTCAAAAAAAATGGGATAATGTTTTACCATCTCCAGTCCTGAAGTACCTGTTTTCCATGACCTCACAAAAATCACTTGACAACAACACACCCATCACATACACCTCTGCTGACACCCAAAGATTGTCACAGAAACTCCAAATTAGGCAGAAGCTATTAAACCATCTAGCTCAGCCTGTTCACCAAGTAGGAATCCCCTCCATGAAAGGTACTCTTAATCTTTTGTGAGTTAGACCTCTTGGACAGTCCAGTGAAGCTTATAGGACCACTGTCACAGTAATATTATTAAAGGCAAAAAAAAAAAGATTACAAAAGAAACCAATTACATTGCAACATAGGTTTTTTGTTTGCTTTTAAATAAGTTCATGGTCCCCAGGTTAAGAAGCCCTGCTTTGTGGCATCCCTAACAAACATTCATCCAGGCCCTTCTTGAAAATCTTCCACTAAAGGGGAACTGGCTATCTCCTCAGGTGGCCCAACCAACTTTTGGATATCTCTCATCATGAAGTTTTCCTTATGGAGATCCTAAATTAACCTCTGTGAAAACCTCAAGCATTTTTTACCAGTTATGCCTTCAGTGACAAGTAGAACCAGTCTAATGAATAAATAAAAACATTTATGAAGTCCTCACTATGTACATAACTCCATGCAAAAGCTTAGGGGATCCAAATAGAAGAACAAGGCAGTCTTTGTTCTCAAGGAGCTCCAATTCTCATCCCTCTTGCATATTAAAGGCTTTCAAATACTTAGCAATCATGAGGCTCAAGTCTTCTCTTTTGCAGAGTAGTCATTCTAATTTTCTTATTTTAGTTAAATTTTATGTTTATTATTAGTTTACATCATTCATTTCCAAAAGATTTTGAGTTACACATTTTCTTCCCATCTTTCCCCTACCCACCACCCCAAAAGAGTGATCTCATTGAATACCCCCTCCCCCAATCTGATCTCTCCCATTTCTTCCCCCATTCCTCCTCTGATTTTCCAGTAGTGTAAGATGGATCTCTATGCCCCAGTGCCTGTATATCTTATTTCCCAGTTGCATGTAATAATAATAATAATAATGTGTATATTTTTTAAATGTTTAATTTTAAAGCTTTGAATTCCAGATTCTTTCCTTTTCTCCCTCATCACTCACCCTTATTGGGAAGATAAGCAATTCAATATAGGTTGTACATGTATGCAAAACATTTCCATAATGGATATATTGTAAAAGACTGATTATATTTCCCTCCATCCTATCCCCCCCCACTTGTTCTATTTTCTACTTTGACCATGTTCCTTTTCAAAAGTGGGTGCTTTCAATCTCCCTTCCCCCCAACTTGCCCTCCCCTCCATCATCTCACCTCTCATCCCCTTCCCTTCCTACTCTGATACCCTATTTAGTGTGTATGTCATTCACTCCCTAAGCCAAATTCAATGAGAGTAAGTTGACTCATTCCCTTTTGCCTTCCAGTTCTTTCCCTCCATTGTAAGTTTTCTCTTGTTTCTTCTATATGAGATAATTTACCCCATCCTGTCTCTCCCCATCTCCTCTCATTATATTCCTCTCTTAACTCTCAATTTTACCTTTTAAGTATCATCCCTTCCTACTCAATTGGTCCTGTGTCCTTTGTCTATGTACACCTATGCACATATATACACAGTCACACATGTATTCATATGTCCATACAGACATATATGTATACATATATACACATTTATATTCCCTTCAACTATTCTCATACTGAGAAAAGTTTCATAAGTTACAATTATCATATTTCCATGTAGGAATGTAAAGTTCAACTTTAATAAGTCCCTTATGATTTCTTTTCCCTGTTTAGCTTCTCATGCTTCTCTTGCTTCTTGTATCTGAATGTCAAATTTTCTATTCAACTCTGGTTTTTTCATCAAGAATGCTTGAAAGTCCTCTATTCCATTGAATGACCATATTTTTCCCTGAAACATGATACCCAGTTTTGCTGGGTAGGTGATTCTTGGTTTTAATCCCAGCTCCTTTGACCTCTGGAATATCATATTCTAAGCCCTTTGTTCCCTCAGTGCAGAAGTTGCCAGATCCTGGGTTACCTTGGTTGTGTTTCCACAGTATTCAAATTGTTTCTTCTTGGCTGCTTGTAATATTTTCTCCTTGATCTGGGAATTGCAGAACCTGGCTATAATATTCCTAGGAGTTTTCTTTTGGGGATCTTTTTCAGGAGGTGATCGGTGGATTCTTTTCTGGTTCTAAAACATCAGGGCAATTTTCCTTGAGAATTTCTTGAAGGATGATTTCTAGGTTCTTTTTTTGATCATGGCTTTCAGGTAGTCAAATAATTTTTAAAATTCTCTCTTCTGGATCTATTTTCCAGGTCGGTGGTTTTTCCAATGAGATATTTCACATTGCCTTCTATTTTTTCATTTGTTTGGATCTGTTTAATGGTGTCTTGATTTCTCATAAAGTCACTAGCTTCCATTTGCTCAAATCTAATTCTGAAGGAATGATTCTCTTCAGTGAGCTTTTGAGATTTTTTTTTCCATGAGGCAAATTTGTCTTTTTAAGGCATTCTGGATTTTTGAGCCTCTTTTGCCATTTGAGTTAGTTTATTTTTCTTCAGTCAGGTTGTCAACTCTCTTTTCATAATTTTCTTGCATCATTCTCATTTCTCTTTCCAATTTTTCCTCCACTTCTTTGGTTTTCAAAATCCTTCTTAAGCTCCTCTATGGCCTATAACCAGCTCATATTTTTCTTGGAAGCTTTTGATGCAGGAGTTCAGATTTTGTTGTCTTCCTCCTGTTCCATGCTTTGATTCTTTTTATCCCAAAGTCAGATTGCTGAGATTGCTTTGCTTTCTTTGCTTGCTCATGTTGCCACTTAATTATTTGACTTTTGAGCTTTTTGCCACAGTAGAACTTTGTTTCCAGAGAGGGTAGTTTTGTCCCAAATTGCTGGGGTTTTCTCAGCTGATGGAACTATTACTTGGCTGCCCACTCAGAAGCCTCCACATGCTCTAGCAAACTGGTCACTAACCCCAGGACCTCCACCCCAGACAGTGATCCAGATCCAAGCATGTTAAACAAGAGCAATTACCCCTCTGAATGATCACTTGGTCCCCCTACATTCTGCAGGCCAGGAGCTCTCAAGCAGCCACGAGGCAGCGGTGGCCGCTGCACCTCAGCCACTTCTCCCTTGACAGGGAGGCTGGACCACACTCCCGGACTCCCTGTTCCCAAATCCACTGACCTCTCACTTGGTCTTTGGCATTTATGGGTTGATAATTCTGCAAACCACCACAGCTGCTGGTGATCTACTCTCCTGACTTCCCTCTGGGGGTTGGACTTCCCTCAGGGATAGTCAGGGTTCCCTGAGGCTAAAACCTTGGGCTCACATGGGGCTGGGCTCGGCTCCCAAAACACTGCAAAGGCCACTTCCTGTAGGCCTGCCGGGCTGTCTTCAGCAGGAGGTTAGTTTCTCTCTGTCACTGTGTGGGTTCTGTAACTATAAAGTTTGTTTATAGTCATTTTTTACATGCATTGGAAGAGGTAAAAGCAGGAGCTCCATGGAAGTCCTGTTTCTACTCCACCATCTTGGCTCTGCCCCCCTCATTTTCTTTGACCCACACATGGCATCTCCTCAAAGCTTTTTACCATCCTGGTTGCACTCCCTTAGAGGCTATCATATCAGCATCTTTCCTTAACATAGGCTGTTGGAGCACAAAGTTCCAGATGTGATTATAGCAGAGTTGAGGCCAGTGGACCCACTGAATCCCTCCTTTGGGACATATTACCTTTTTCAGTGCAGTCCATTTGGGGCTACCATATTGTACTAGCTCATTTAGTGACTATACTAAAGCTCTCTTTTTTTTTGTAGATGAGTTTCTAGCTAGTCATGACTACCTCATCTTATACTTGTGAATTTTACTTTTAAAGCCCAATGGCAGGACTTACCATTTATCTCTTTATATTTTATCTTAAGATCCAGGAATTCATGAATATCATCTTCATTTGATTCTGTGTTCTAAAGTGATGAAATGTTTTGGGATCCTATCAGCCAACATGTTAGTTATACTTCTTACCTTTGTGTTATCTTAAAATTTAAGAGGCATGTCATTTATGGTTCCATCTAAAACACTGATAAACATAATAAACAAGATGTGGCCCAGCACAGATCCCTCCCTGTACAACTCTAGGAACTTCCTTTCCAGTTGACATTTAGCAGTAAGGACCATTCTTTTTATCCATACATTCAATAAGTTATCCATCTATTATCATCTACTTACCCATCTGTATCTTATCTACAAGGAAAGCACAGATGACTGTCAAATCCTATGCTAAAATCTAGGTAAACTATGTCTACAATACTATCCTACCATCTGAGTCACCTTGCCCACAAAAGGAAGATGGGTTAAGTGTGGCATGACTTGTTCTTGATTAAGCCTTTCTGACTCAGCTATTTTTTTCCTTTACTAGATGTTTGTGAACCATTCCTTTAACAATAATTTCTAGACTTCTGGTATAAATTAAAGTCAAGTTTATAGCTTGTAGACTATATTCTCCTTTCTTGGTAGAAAATTGAGTCATTTACATCATTTCTTTTTTTTTTTTTTGTAAGCAATCGGGGTTAAGTAACTTGCTCAAGGTTACACGGCCAGGGTGTGGTGCTGAGTATCTGAGCCCAGATTTGATCCCCAGGTCATCCTGACGCTGGAGCTGGTGCTCTTACTCACTGAGCCACCTGGCCGCCCCCACATCATTTCTTTAGCCTTGAAGTACTGTCCTATTCTCAAAGTGCTTTCCCAGATCACTTTACAGAGACTCAGAAATCACCCCCACCAATTCTTTTAGTACCCTGGATTGTAGTTAGTTTATTGCTGGTGATTTGAACTCAACAAAGTCAGCTTTGTACTCTTTCCCTACTTATCTTGGGTTTCAAATTCCTGTCAACCATATTGATTCTGTTCTTTCATGTCCAAAAATCATCCTCCTTGGCAGCAAAAATAAAAGCATTCCTTTCATCATCCATTAGCATTGTCCCATCTACCCGAAAGTCATGCATATCTATTTTCTTTTCCTTTTGTTGTTGTGTGAAAAATGCCCTTTTGTTTTCCTTAGCTTTGATAGATATGCTCAGCTCCTTGTAATCTATAGCACCATTGATACTATTGTTACAGAGTCCCCCATGCTTTTGTATTTATCCTCCATTAACCAAATCATATTTGGTTTAAATGGCAGTGAAAGAGCCAAGTGATTGGCATAAAAAGTTCATTTATAAGACTTTCCCCCCTAAATTTTCTTTATGCTGATTACATATATTTAGATCTTCAATTTTTTTTCTTTTAAACTCATGCTTACTGGTTTACATGGGTGAGGAACCAGGGAAATGAATCATCAATTCATGGTATTCTCCTAAATTTTCATTTTTCATGTTAATGTCCTTCTGACTAATGAGAACTGCCTGTGATATAGTGGAAAGAGATCATAAGTTTAGAGACCCAGAGCTCAAGGTACCACAGAGGATATCTAGTCTAACCTCTCATTTTACAGATGAGGAAACTGAGGCCCGGGGAGTTTAAATGATTTGTCTAAGATCATAAAGGTAGTGAGATTGAAAAGAAGGATTTGAAATACAGTCTTCTCATTCCACAGGCAATATGCTTTCAAACATACCATGTTGGATTTGGAATGATCAGACTTGCCTTAGCTCTGCTGCTTGATGGCAAGCTATATGATGACACAAATCATTTGTCCCCTCGTAGTCTCAATTTTTAGCAGCTAAATGGCACAATGGATAGAACACAGGGCCTGATGTCAGGAAGACCTGGTTTCCAATCCAGCCTCAGATATTTAGTAGCTGTGTGATCCTGAACAAGTCACTTAACTTTACCTCAGTTTCTTCACCTGCAAAGTGAGCTAGAGAAGGAAACGACAAAAAAAAGGAGTCATCAAGAGTCAGAAATGACTGAAATTGACTAAACAACAACAAAATCCCAACTTTCTTGTGGTAAAACGGAGTTAATCGTATCTGTCCTTAGTATTATTGTAAGGGTCTAAGGAAATAATTTTTATAAAGCATCTTGGAAAACATGAAAGCAATTTATAAATGTCAATTGTTATTACATATAATGACATCAAGTATCAAAAGCTTATTGTTCATGAGAGTTCAGTGGCAAAAAAAGGAAGCATGGTGAGCAACCCTTTTCATCTAAAAATGATTGAAAGTCAGAAAGACCTCAAATTCCATTTAATAGTCTTACTAGCTGGGGGAGCCTAGGCAAGTTGCTTACCTCTCACAGGCCTCAGTTTCCTCATCTGCAAAATAAGGTTAACAAGAGGTGGCTAGGAGGCACAATGAATAGAGCACCAGCCCTGGAATCAGGAGGACCTGAGTTCAAATCTGGCCTCAGACTTACTAGCTGTATGACCTTTGGGTAAGTCACTCAACCCAAAACTTCTCCCCTCCAAAAAAAAGCAAAAAAAATAAAATAAGGTTAACAATCTCACTGATGTTACAAGGTTTTTATGAGGCTAAACAGAGATAAAATATGTAACATGCTTTGGAAACCTTAAAATGCCATAGTAATGTCTATTGTTTTTACTATCATTGTTAAGCTAACAGGTAAACACCTAGAATATATTACTCTCTAATGGATCTAGAGGATAGTGGAAGATATGGCCCATAAAAAGATTTTCTACTTCATTTAGGGAATATTAGACATCATAGATGGAGAGCGGGAAGCGGCCTCAATAAATTATCCAGATCAGCCCATCCGTCTAACAGAGGAGCAAAGGAAGGCCAGAGAAGTTAGATGGTGACCCAGGTTGTAAGCATCAAGCAGAGGTCAAATATAGGTTTGAGATTGTGTTCTCTCCACCATGACTTTTTGCGCCTAGTAGACCAAGTACTTGAATTCACAGCCATGAAACACAAAAGCTAGAAGGGACTTCGGGGACAAACTATTCTAATCCACAATCCACTAATGCTCCATTTACAGTTTTATATATAAGGAATGTGAGGCCCAGAGAGGTTAAGTAACTAATACAAAAGGAGAGGCACTAAGTATGAGAACTGAAATTTGGATCGACATGCTGACTCCAGATCGGTTATTGGTGACCCCGTACACATGGCTTCCCATGAAGACCATGAGCACATTTTGAAGGTGAACTGAACAGGATGCTCACTCCAAAACTTAGTTCTTTCTACATCCCACAACATCTGAACTCTGAGCAGTAGATAGTCATTCCTTTGGATCTAGAAGTCTTTTTAGTCTTCAGAAGTAGTCATTAAAATCTAGTAACCACTGCCCACCCACCTCCAGAGAAGTAAAACTTCAAGCACTGTTAATCATTAATACCTTTAAAAGTATAACATCAATTTTCATTTGACAACATAGATAGAGGTTCTGAACAACTAAAGAACTACTTCATCTCTTATGCCATGGTGGTTACTCCTACTTGCCTTACCTACCTACAAGGCCACCCAGCTGTCATATCCTGATCTGGCCCTGGAAGCTTTCTGCTGTGTCTCTGAGATACTGATTTTTAGACAAATATATTCCTTGACTGGTTAGCAGAGCAAAAAGGACTCATGCATCTTGGGAGCCCACTGGCAACTGTCTACTGAGCTCCTGCCTCCCCACCTGGAAGAAAACTATAAACTACTATAGCTTGGTGGCCCCCATGCTGAATTGGGGAAAATTATGAAAGAGGAAGCTCACCAAATATCATATGTTATCTGTGACGGAGGCTGATGCTGAATGATCATTTCCTCCTCTCCAAAAAGAACTGATTAAAACCTGGGCTTTCTCAGCTTCAGCACAAGCAGGGTTTCTATGGAAACCTTATTTTAAAGGGAATGTCTTAATTTAGCTCTCCAGGCCACTTTTGTGGCATTGTGGAAGTGTGTGTGTGTGTGGAGCGGGGAAAATGGGTGTTTCTAGCCAACTATGCCAGACAAAGAGTAGGGATGTATTGAGCCCATCCTAGCCCAGAAAATATGGTTGCTTTATTCACAATTGTCAAAGTGACTACAGTGGAATCGCCCAAATTCTTCATGTGGCCAGAGAACAAGAATGGTGTTCTCAAAGGGGCCTTTGCTTACAGAGTCTGATGCCATTCCTAGAGATCCTCTCAGCATGTGGGAGGCTGTTGGACACGCTTTGTTTCTACTTCATTCCCTTTCCTTCACATTCTCCATTTTCCTATACTGTAGCTTGACAGGTCAGGAGTTCTTGATAATCTTGTCATTCAAGCATTCTTCAGTTGTGTCCAACGCTTCATAACCTTCACTCTTATTGGTCACCCCTATGAGTCTAATAATAAGCTAGGTATTGTATGGGAGATGAGGACAGAAGACAGTTCATTCCCTCAAATATCTAATAATTGAGATGAGATAATAAACAATTATACAACAATATAAAATATATAATCCAATGTCTGATTGTGTTTTTAGATCTGTATCCCAGTGTTAGAGAGTCTCTCCTGACCCTGGAAACTTTGGAGACCTGTCATCCATCTCTGAACCATTTTCCCCTACACAGGTAAGAAATTTGGATTTTCAGTAGATGACTCCACCCTCCCACAAAAGTGGCCATCAGTTCTCCTTAAAAAGAGGAGTCATCAATGGCAGGATAGGTTATATTTATAAGTCAAACAACTAAAAAGCTGATACCTGATTCCACAGAGAGTCAAGAGATCTCATTCCCCAACCTCAGTGGAGATCTGTTCAGTTTCTGGGACTTATAACACAGCCTTGGGTGGGGCCTCAGCAAGGGGTACCTTCTAGGTCTGCCTCTGCTGGTTGCCAGGCCTTTTTTCTCTGCTCCTAGATGCGGTCCTAATCTTTTTTCTGCTTTCTTCTTTCTCTCAGCCACACCTGCCTTTCTACCACCAGGTCCTTTACCCAGTGTTCAGGCCTGCTTTCTAGCAGTTGATCCTTCTCCCCTAGAGATATTAACTATTGAGCAGTGGGGCCATGGAAAGAGTCTACTGAAGCCTCAGCTGGCAGCGTCACAAGTCTTACATATGCTGGGAAGAATCCCTCTGGGCTATTTTATATCATCTGGTCTTTCCATTCCAGTCCCCCAGCCCTACCCCACCAACAAGTGAATGGCCTTTTCAGGAGCTAAGGATGGAAAGTTTCTCTTGTTGTGATTGCTCAGAGGTCTTTATATTTTCTACTCCTGATCCATCATCTAATTACCTCCCCCATCAGTAGTCCTGGAGTTTAGGATTCCTTCACTTGGTTTTTGCTTTGGGCCTATAAGAAATATGAAAGGGGCAATTTCAGAGAAACCTGGGAAGACTTGTGTGAGCTGACTGAGAATGAAGTAAGCAGAACCAGGAGAAAAATTTAAATAATAACTACAACACTGCAAAGACAAACAATTTTTAAAGACTAAAGAACTCTGATTAATCACCATGACCAACCAGAAATCTAGAGGACTTATGCTGAGGAAACATGAAATCTAGAGGAAACATGCTACCCAGTTCTTAACATGGTAGACTCAGGGTACAAGATTGAGGTTTGTGTGTATATATGTGGGCATATGTATACACACATACATCATCAATATATACACGTGTGTATACATATAGGTATGCATGTGTGTATGTATGTATGTGTATATGTATGCATGTGTATGTATGTATGCATGTATGTAGTATGTGGAGATGACTGATGCAGGACTTTCTTTTGCTTGACTAAGCATGTTTGTTAAGGGAGGCTTTCCCCCCCGCCTCTTTTTTTGCAGGAGGAAGGAAGACATGAATCAGTGATATGGAAAAAAGGGGGATTTATCATTCATTGAAAAAATAAAATAAAAAATTAGCCTAATTCTGTCCATCCTCCCCTTTAATATTCTATATGGTTGCTATTTACCCTGGCAAACAAGGTAGGCCAAATGGACTCCCTACTTCTGAGTTACCTCTTTGTTTATCCTTAGAAATTAGGGGATTTTCTAGGCCACTGGTCCTGAGTCATTATGATTTTTGAGCTAAAATGTACTGAGAGAAAGGACTGCAGGAATTCTGGGGAAAACCCTGATATATGATGGCTGAATGGACAGATTCTCCATTGGCCAACCATCTTAAAAGCCCTCCATGCCTTTGATCCTTCCTCAGAATTTCAGCTTCAAATAGAAAGAAAATAAAGAATAAAAATCCATGTCTTCCAGAGATGTTGAAGACAAGCCATCCTCACATCCTAAAGTAATTTTCAACATGTAAGTGCTTTAGCAATAGGGTGCACCAGAACAGTATGTCCACCTAACTCCTATAAAGAACAAACGGCCTCTCGGGGAAAGAGTTATTTTTAATCAGTGTGCTCTTGGTTAGGACTATTTTAAATATCTGTGCTATTAATAATGTGTTTAATCTTTTACAAAAAAGGAACCACAAAATTAAAATGTTCACGCATACACACCCATCAACACTCTTCTCTCTATTTTTCAGTTATAAGAATTATACAAGTATTACACAGAACTAAGAGGCAACCTGACATAATATAGTGGAGGATGGGTCTTAGAATCAGGAACACCTGGGTTCAAGCCCTGCCTAAAGCATTTACTGAGTATATAACCCTGAAGAAGTTATTTAACTTGCCAATGCCCCTAGGCATTTCTCTAAGATCTGAAGTTAAACAAGTTGTCTATGTGTCCTAGCAAAGGGAGCCCCCATACCAGAAATACCCTATACCTGTTAAGTATAGAATAACAATAACCAAAAAAGTTATATAATTAAAACTCTAAGTCCCTCAATATTGTCAATTCTGCATAGAGGAAGAACACTGATTCTCTTTGTAAAGAAGACTGATGCATGCTGATAAAGGAAGTGCTTATATTAGCTTCAGGGTAAGAAAATAAGAACTGGTCTGTCCATTCTTCAGCATTAAACACACAAATTAGAATTAATTGTTTAAATGCTAACTGTACAATCATTGAAAGTCAAAGTCAGCATTTGCCTTTAAAAAGGAGGCTCCTTTCCATTCATTCCTCACTGTAAGCCTCAAATCAACATGAGCTATGTTGGGACCATTATAGAGAACAGGCACATGTATCATAATTGTAACTCACATGGAGAGTTATCTATCAAAAACCTTAATGACACTGTCAGAGCGAATCTTAATTCATTTCATAGAGATGCCTATTGCTTTGGGGTGTTGTATCAACTGCTTTTAAATCACAAGCAAGAGCTGTGGCAAATGATCAAGTTAGTTATCTCTGCCTTAAATAACCATGCATATATGAAGCCACTGTTCCATTCAATGAGGGTAGAAAAGACCATTAAAATGGTCATTTGACCCAATGTGTGAATTAAAGTCAAGAACCTATTGTATATCTATACCAGCGTCATTCATTCATTCATTCATTCATTCATTCCTTATCAAAGTTGCCACAGTTACATGACTCAGCAGATAAGACTGCTGGGTCTGAGGTAAGGAAGACTCATCTTCTTCAGTTCAGATCCCATCTCAGATACTTACTAGCTGAGTGAATCTCAGCAAGTCACTTAACCCTCTATGCCTCAGTTTCCTCATCTGTAAAATGAGCTGGAGAAAGAAATGGCAAATCCCTTTGCCAAGAAAACCCCAAATGAGGTCACAAAGAGTCAGACATGACCGAAAAAACTGAACAACATCTAAGCTACCAAAGCAACCAGGATAAAAACCAATCTAGCTATTCCATTATGCTACTGTTAAATAGATCTCTTTGGATAATCACATTATAATGCAAAGAAGTTTTATCTCCCAAGTGTCAGCCAGCCATACATTGCATCCATTCTGCTATGCTCCCCTAGTTAAGGGGTTGTTCAGTATTCTGTGGAGAAAACTCATGTTCACTGTACATTAAGCAGGGTAGTTTACCAAGAGCATGCTATTTCTCCTTGATAAATGAGGATCAGAATGCATTTACATGAGAGGACAGAGAAGCTGGTTCCCCAAGTGTGATAAAGGAAATAGTGATACATCACTCTTTATAGACTAGTCCTGAGTGATAAATTTGGTGTTCTATGTATAAGGTCTCCAGACCTTTTCCTGCCAGCTCCAAAACATAGAGTCTGGCAGATGTGTGGTTTGATTATCATTTCAAGAACCCAAACCAAGCCAGATGCTGGCATTAAGTAGTTAGATAGCTTTGCTTGAAACAGAACTGCCACTTTTTCATTCCTGAGGGTGGAATATTTAATATGGAGAGACAAGGTTACAGGCAACCAGTCTCATCTAATTCAATTCCCTCTTTTTATGGATAAGGAAACTAAGGCACTGAAAAGTATTTTTTGACTGAACTGCATGGACAAAGGCAGAAACTGGGATATGGACAGGGAGAAGAGATTTTGGAGAACGAGCCATTCCCTATCTGGGTGAGTGAAAGGATAGCTTGATAGACTGGAGCAGGGAGTTTGACCTGAGACAGCTACATTTGTTTTAAAATTATTTGCATAAGAATCATCTAGGGAACAATGTACTGGACTAGAAGCCAGAAGATTTGCCTGCTAGGTTTGGTTCTACCACTCATAAACTATTCTCTCAGGTAGGTCAATGAATTTCTCCAAGACCAATTTTCCCCTCCTGTAAAATGACAGGATTGAACTAAATGATGTAGCTTCCCACTCCGTGAATCTATGATTCTTTGAATATACCTCTGTGGATGTTAAAACCAACTTGGAATATTGTTTTAGTGCCCCATCTAAGTGGCCAGCCTGTTCGCAATTCAACAGACGTTTTTAAGGGCTGACTGTTTGGAGAGCACAATGTGCAGAGTGCTGAGGAAGATAACACATTTTAGATAAGAACAGGTCCCTACCCTTATGGTGGGTGGATATGACACAGATAAATTGAGTACCCTCTCTATAGGGCAACCTCCCTCCTCTATCCCAGTCCCCCAGAAGGTTCACTTCATCTCTGTGACCCTGACTAATGACCAGTCTCACTATAACTTTGTCATGAAGTATTATCTATTATTGTTACTACTAGAATAGCTAGCTGTAAGTAGAACATGATTTCTGCATAGGAAATTTGCTAAGAATCCATTTCTCAGGAGCAGAGACATTCTTTATTATCCAATAAAATAGTTATATTGGGAATCAGAAGCCCATGATTCAGCTAACGCAATTCCATTAGCAGTTATCACCTCTCTTTACCATTTAACTTCTGTTGTGTACCAAATGTTCTTTTCATCGTATCCAGCCACTGTTTTTGCTGACTTTGAAGTTAAGTAGGAAGTGTCATCTGGGTTTGTTCATAATGAATGTCAAACCTGTATCGTTAATAGATATATATTGTATAAAACTTATTTTAAAACTCATATGCTAGGGAAAGGAATATTCTTGGACTACAAAGCAGCATTTAAAGCCTGGTATTTTTCTACTGATTTGGGGATCACCATAAAATCTGCAAGCCTTTCTAATAAATCATGGCAAAAACAGTCAAAGAAAACACAAAAGGAAAAATAAAGAACCATGGGGTGACCCTGAAGGCAAAGACTAGCTGTTTCTGTCAAAATATAATTTATAAAACATACAAATAAATATGCATATAAATTTATTGAAATATAATACATTTCACGGTTAACCTCTTGGATTTAATTTTTTTTCTGAAAGCAGAGCATAGTAACTGGAGAGCTGGTCATGGAATCAAAAAGACTTGAGTTTAGGGCAGCTAGGTTGCACAGTAGATAGAACACTGGTCCTGGAGTTAGGAGGACCTGACTTCAAATCTGGACTGTGACACTTCCTAGCTGTGTGACCTTGGGCAAGTTACTTAACCCCAATTGCCTCAAAAAGAAAAGAAACTGTGAAATCAGGTTCTACTTAGAAATATTCTGTGTGACACTGGTCACATAATTCAATTACATGATAATAATGATTTCATGCTCTCAATGCTCTAGACAACGATGTAAACCTATAAGTTGTGGACTAAGGGACAGATGCTCATCAGTAGGAATATTCTCACATGGGAGTTCTATTTTTGGTGAAATCACAAGTCCTATACCCTCCCCTTATCTCCTTTCCTCCTAACTACCAATTTATATTATTGCTCTATTCTGTAAGCGGGAACAAACAAACAAACAAAAAAAACCCAAAACTCAACAAAGCAGGTTTGTTTTCAAGGTCTTTCTGATATCCTGAGCGCTAGATGTTTTTATTTACTAATTCATTTCCTAATTTCCTAATTCATTTCATAATACATTTCATTTACTAATTTATACTATTTGTAGCTAGGGGGAAGGAGGTTAAAGTAATGGTGTCAAACTGAAGTTTGACCATGTGTAATAGTAATGGGAATTTGAAGATCTTCCATGCCCCCTAACAGGCTGAATGTAATCACATAGAGTCTGTGATGGGAGGAGTTTGCTGAAGGGTAGAACAGAGCCCACAGGAAGTTGTGAGTCAGAGCAGCTAGACAGTGGGAGGAGAGGATGCACCCAGAGAGACAACTAGGCCTGTGAGTGTTTGTTTGTGGGAAGGCTAAAGGATGGTGTGGCACCCTGCTGTGTTATGGTGTATTAACTCCTTTGTTACTATGATGGATTTGACTTTCTGGCGTTGGGATTTGGTTTTCTGGTGTCTGAATAAATGGTTTGCTTTTGACTTATACATGGAGAGCCTGTTATATTTTGTGATTGAGAACTATGCCAGCACATTCATAGTCACCATCGGTGCTAGGAATATTGTATTAGTGTTACACCAGGTTAGGTTTTAAAGAAATTGGAGTCTTTACTTAGAAATCTTAAGTGGAGGGGCAGCTAGGAGGCACAGTGAATAGAGCACTGACCCTGGAGTCAGGAGGACCTGAGTTCAAATCCAGCCTCAGATACTGAACACAAACTAGCCATGTGACCTTGGGCAACTCACTAAACCCCAATTTCCCCTCCAAAAAAAAAGAAAGAAATCTTAAGTGGCAACAGTACAAATGAAATGATTACTAAATAGAAATCCAACTCTGAGGAAATGAAAACAAAAAATGAGGGGGGACTCAGGTTTCATTTCAAACACTGCAAATTTGCAAAAATGGCAAAAGATAGTAATAGTCAATGTGGGAGGGGTTGTGGGAGGGGTTGTGGGAAGGTAGGCACATTATTGCATTGCTGGTGGATCTGTGAATCATTTCAATAAGTAATTTGGAATTATGCAAATAAAGGGACTAAAATATCCATACGCTTTGACTCAGAGATTCTCTTCTATGCTTTCATCCCAAAGAGGTCATTAATAAGAAGAAAGTTCTTCTATGCTTTTATCCCATAGAGGTCATTAATAAGAAAAAAAAATGAAAAGAAAGAAAAATACAGAAAAAATATTTGTAGCAACATTTCCAGGGATAGCAAAGAATTGGAAACAAAGTCAATAATCACCAATTTGGGAATGACTAAACAAACTGTGATATAAGAATATAATAGAATATGACTGCATGTAAAAATGATGACTATGAATACAGAGAAACATAAATGATATACATGAACTGATACAGAGTAAAGCAAGCAGAGCCAAGAAAACAACATATACTATGACGACCCCATTGAAAACAGAAAAACATTAAAAATATCAGAAAGGAATGATGTAAAGTAGTTCTCCAAGTAGTGCTGACTCCTTTGCAGAGGTGGGAGGTCCAAGATATGGTACAATGTACACATTTTCAGACTTTTTTGATTTATTGATCAGTTATCTTAACTTTTCTTCTTTGTCTTTAAAATATTATTTGTTATATGGGATAGTTCCTCTGTTTGGTGCAAGGGAAGGATATTAGGGGAAATCATGGTGATGTAAAAAAGCAAATGATGTTAATAACAACTTAGTTTAAAACAACAACAACTAAGATCTAGGCAAACAGATATGTAACCATTCTTTTTCATTTTATCATCTAGGGGATGACCAGGGCAGAATATTATATACATTGTCACTGTATTAGATGAATTGCTTAATTTCTTTACCTTGTCATATAGGATGTCTCAATCTGGGGATGGGTGTTAAAATGACTGATGTTAAGACACTGTGCATCAATAAGGCATATTATTATTTGTCAGGTAGAGTGGCTTGCTCATATTTGAACAGGTCTGCTGCAATACCTTGTCCTCCTGCAGTGATAGGGCTTCACTCTTCCCCCTGCTCCATGAAGATCCTAACAGCAATACACTGACAATCAATCCTACCACCGATGAAGTGCCATCTGCAGCACAATATACTCTCAAAAAACAAAAAAACGGGTTTCCTTTCATTGTACCAACATTATAGTTCATGAGGAAAGCAATGTTTTTCCCCTCACTATGCCCCCAAAATTTACTGAAGGAAAGGATATAATGAGTGTGGGCACACAAGCTCCTTAAACTCTAGTCTATCTGAGCATTTATAAACAACCTTTCCTTTCTTCTCCCTCCTGATGTCACTGGTCCTCTTCGATAACAAAGCAACAACTCTATCTTAGAAGAATCAGACCCACTCTGACTCCTAACAAGACACCTCCTCTGATTACTCCAATCTATAGGATCACTCTCTTTACTGACCCCCTACAGCCGTTCCAGCCAGTACAACCTAATTAACCACTTCGTTATTTGAAGTATGTTGTATCTGTCCAACTAGTTTCCAAATCCCCCAAAGGAACAACTCCCGTCTTTCTTTCATTGCCTGTCTAACAGCTCACAGTTATGTAGCAGTACATGAGGTCTCACAAAACACCTTCACAACAATTCTGTGAAGTAAGTGATGCCAAGTTGGTTTTGTTCGTTTGTTTTTGTTTTTTATTCTCTACTTGGGCCTTACCTCTTCATTGTGGTAAGGAACAGCTCAGTAAGGAAGTTCCCTGCACCAAGGCAAAGCAGAAACTTGTTTAATTTATGATTCAGGAGAGGCATCTAGGGACCTAAGAGGTTAAGTGAGTTGCCAATGGTCTTCTGGTTACTGTCAGAGATGGATTTGAACCCAGGCCTCTATATTGTAAGGTTGGCCTTCTACCTACTATCTCACCTTGCTTTTTTTTTTTTTAAATCTATCTCTCCCCATCCCATGCTTGCCATAGGACTCGATGAATATCAGTAAATACATGTTGAATTGATTCCAGAAACATTTAGATTTTGAGATAGCTAAGAGGGTCATGAAAACACACCTCTTTTTCTGTTTCCTCTTATAGAACAAAGGAATTCCCAGTGGGTAGATAAGTGGAAAGGAATAATAATTCCTTGGAGGACTTGAAAACTCACTAATAATTACAGATGGCATTTACATAGTGCTTTAAATTTTGCAAAGTGCCTTTGCAAACTGGATTGCTAGCTACACAATTCTCTCCCTTATCGATTCAGCCACACTTCCAACTCATTTACTATTACTCATATGAATTATTCCTATGTACCCCACCTTGGACCTCCCTGATGCTGACCGTCCATATACCTCCTTCTACCATCTATTTAACTTTCTATTTCATCTCTTTATTCTCCTGTCCCTGAATCCTCCTAAAATACCCATCTAGAAAGTACCTGGAACACCTGCCTTACTCAAGAATTCTGTCTTACCTCTGGGTCCCAGCCACCATAGATAATGTTGCCTATCACTACGGCAAGGCTAAGACTGGGCAGATCTGGAGTGGTTGAGTACACAAACTAGAATTCTATCCTCCAGTGATATTGGCAGGCTCCTAGATCACTCCCAAACCTAGATCTATTCCTTAAAGGGATTAAGCCTTAAAAAAAAACCATTCGGTTTCTAAAATATACCGAAGCATTTCACAGGGCTCTTTCAAAACAGAGAATTGCAGTGGTTGCTGGACATCCTTCTTGAACCGCTTTGTATTTTTCATCCTGATACACCTCTTCAAATAACAAATCTGTTACCTGTTGTATAATCAGATTCCTACTGAAGTCAAGCTGTATAGGAAGGACCTTTAGTCCTAGCATCTAGGATTTGGGGACTGAGTTCATGAGTTTCCTTTTCACCCAGTTCATAGCGAGCATTTATAGACTGAAGAGATCTTCCATTCTTGGTCTGACTGACTCTCTCTCTCTCTCTCTCTCTCTCTCTCTCTCTCTCTCTCACACACACACACACACACACACACACACACACACACACACACACAC
>NW_027187285.1:847991-868110 GCF_028583685.1 Petaurus breviceps papuanus
CACACACACACACACACACACACACACACACACACACACACACACACACACACACACACACACACACACACACACACACACACACTATTCCTATAAGTCAACTACAAGTCAAACAATCTTTCTACCATACTAAGCAGTTTATGTGTCATGGACTTCACCAGACAGTTCAATGATCACATGGGAGCTACTGGGAAGATTGCTTTTAAACCTTTCTTCCAGTGTCCCCTGCCCCCTCTGCTAATCTACCAGGGGTGTTGATAATTAGCACTAATTAGCACCTGCCAAGCAGTCAACCAGGATCTTTCCTAACTCAAGGGAAGAACTCTTCCTGTTGTGCCCTCTTCCAGATTACTGACGAAAATGTTAATTAAGACTTATCCAGGTTATTGAGGCAAAAGGGAAAAAAAAATTCTTTCTGTCCTTGGTTTTCTTTATTTTCAGTGAGTTTTCAAAAGATGACCCAGATTTCTCTACTCTTATTTTGACAACTCAACCACCTCTACATCTCCATGATGTACTGTTTAAGGAGAAAACACAAATTTTACAAGATACAAAATACAAATGTTAAAGTTCCAGCCATCACCTTGACTAAGGTCCCTGAAGTCTTTCATTGCTTGCTATATATTGACAAATTCCAGTGACTGAGTGATGTAATTGTGAAAAAATTTGATTTCCCTGCATTTGAAAAATCCCTTCCACTATCCACCAAAACCAGGTGCCTTAATATCTATCACATCCTATTTCTAGGTCAATTCTCTGTAAAAGTTAAAAAAGGGAAAAGAGAACTGAGGTATAAGAATCAATTCAGAAAATGAGCATCTGTGTTACATCCCCATGTGCAAGATACATATCGTTATTCTTACAGGCAGGTAATAGGCTATCTAGGAAAGAGCCCCTAGACTGGTTTTTTGGAAATTTAGGTTCTAGTCCTAGGTCTGACACTAGTCATTCCCTTTGTGATTTTGGATAATTGACCACCCCTCTCTTCACCTTAGTTTCTTCATCTGTTAATGACAAAAGTGAAGTAGATGACCTCTAAGGTCCATTATAGCTCAAGTAGTCTATGGTTCTATTTGTTCTGCCATATATTTTCATAGGGAGTCTCTTTACTGATACTCAAAGTCTTTTGAACATTGTTCAGATGGCAGAGTGTCATGGCAAGCAAAGTAATACTTTGCTGCTTGTTTCAGCTATTCAAGTGCCTTTGAGCCTTACCTTTGATTGTATCAAGTCTTTGTTGGAAACATTATACATTGTGTTGCCCTTAATAGGTCTAAGGGGTTTTGGAGACCTTCCCTGCCCTTAATAGGCCTAACTTCAACACATGGAGCCCATGGTGGGAGGAGCTTGCCATAAGAACAGAACTGAAACAATGGAACAAGAAGGGTGGAGCTGAGCTGAGAAAAGCTTGAGCATGAAATGGGACCAAGCAGAACTGAGAGGGAGAATGCCTGTGATGTCAACACTGTCTATTCTGTCTGTGTTGATGTTACTTTGTCAGAACAAAACATTCTGTTTGTTGGAAGAGGACTTTACTGCTGATACAGAAGTCCTGAAAAAGGGCTTTACTGCTGATACAGATGCCCTGAAAGAAGAATTTACTGTTGTTTACAGAAATCCAGAAAGAGAGCTTTACTGCTGTTTACATAAGTCCTGGGACTTTACTGTTAATTTGTATTTGATTTCTCAGACAAGCTTTGTCTGTTGCTTTGTGTTACTTTGTCAGACAGAAAGTGAATTGAGATGTTAGTGCCAGCAATGTGTGTAAATATTGTTGTAGCTCCGTTAAGCTTATTGTTTGTAAATATTGCTGTAGCTCTCTTAATCTTTGTCTTCCTATAAACAGAACTTCAAAGAGGAGTCCCCATAAGCTGAGGTATGAAACAGGAGCAGAGAACTGGCTATGTGTGAGTCCAGGCAAGAGCTGGGAGAGTTGCTGACCTGTGGATCCAGGTAAGAGTAGGGTGAATCCAGGCAAGAACTGGGATCTGTCAGCCCATGGAAGAGGAGCAATGGGATTTGGAAGTCAGCCTCGAGTTAAGATGAAAGAGGACTTTATTTGGGTACTCAATATTGACTGATGATATTGTAACTTACACTGACCTAGGGGTATATAGTGTTTTTACTTTCTGCTACCCCTTAAGAATGATTACCCCTTAAGGATGATTGGTTTAAGGATGACTGGAAGTCAGCCTCCAGTCAAGATGGAAAAAGGCTTTACTTGGGTACTCAAATTCTCTGCAAAGCAGAAGAATGATTACTAATTCCCCAAAGAAAATGCACAAGTTAATTTTTTCCCTTACATATGCTGGCCTAGAGTTCCTGATTTTCTCCTGAAGGGGGGAGGAAAAATCCTGAAACAATCTAAGATGAACCCTATTTGAAGTAAGGGAAGTATGATAGTGCAGTAAAACATAAGGAACCTAGAAGCATATCTCATACTCAAGGAAGCTAGAAGGCCCTGGTATATGGGAAGAATCCTATCATGACAGACAGGAGTAAAAAATACTATTGTTGCCCTGCTGGAGGATATTGAAGGGACAGAGATGATCAGGAGGGATGTGTCCTCCTGGAGCATGTATCCAAGATGTGATGGAGATCTTGCCTGCCAAGTCTCATCAAACCCACCAACTGCTACTCACATCTGCTGATTCATGAATTAGTATATATAATTCATGAATGAATTATAGAGCCAGAAAAAAAACTGGTAGTGTATCTCTAGTGACTTTGAAATATTGGATGAGAAATTAAAGCACTTGGGGGCACAGATAACATTTATCTTCTAGTAGGTCATGACTCCAGAAGGGAATCAAGAATATAATAAGAGGGGTGGTTAGGTGGTGCAGTGAATAGAGCACCAGCTCTGGAGTCAGGAGGACCTGAGTTCAAATCTGGCCTCAGACACTTAATACTTACTAGCCCTGCAACCTTGGGCAAGTCACTTAACCCCAATTTCCCTGCCCTCCCCCCTCCAACAAGCAAAAAGCCAAAAAGAATATAAAAAGAAAACAGCATAGGAAAGTTTTAAGTAAAATTTAAGGGTAGATGGGAAGAGAAAAATGCAGAGAAAATGAGATGCGAGAGTGAAACTAAGAGGTGTGACACAGGATAAAAGAAGAGGGAAGAGGGATGACAATATAACTAGTGAAAGATGTCTCTAAACCAATAAAAAAAAGTTTGGGTAATTAACAAAATGGATAAGATATTTAAGGATAAAGTAGTGTGTATGGCCTCTTACAGTTTAGAGCTGAAGTACATGTGAGAGACCTGACTTTCCCCGGAGACGGGGGCAGTGAACTACCTAAGCTGGAGTAAGTAATGAGAAGTGTAACTAGCATTTGAACCAAGGTATTTTGATTCTCAATTCATTGCTCTTTCTACCACACCATGTGCTATGTCAAAGCTACTATCAAAGCCTGGTGAAATACTTCACAATAATAATTACATTTCCATTGTGTGATTCACACTCAGGGTAGAATGTGACAATGCAAAGGTACACTTTGTTCTAAAAAAATTGACCCAGTAGAAAGGGGACTTTACATCAAGAAGGGATGTACTTTTATGAAAATCCACATGCCTAAAGGGGTAAACATCATAGAAGGCACTTGGGGAATAAAGGGAGAGAAAGCAGACTATCAAAACAGAAAGAAACGAGGAAGGAGAGGAGAAAAGAGACAAGATTTATTTTCTTTTCTCCTCTTTCTACCACCCTTCTTTTTCCTTTTCTCTAATAAAGGGAAGTCAGAGTCTCCTTGGAGATTGCTGGGGAAAATAACCCTCATCCCAGAGCAATTTTACAGCCATGAGCTTTGACTGGACTTCTGCTATAATAGTAACATTATCATGAAATGACATTTGGCCAAGGTAATGTTATTCAGGATATGCCTCTATGGATTTTTTTAAAGCTGGCATGAAGGCAAGTTAGGTTAGGCAAGGGGGATTTTAGGTACTTGGACATCTACTGGATATCTCATTCTACTTAAAGTAGAGCTCTAGACAAATTCTTGACTTGCCTTGAGGACAATTTCCTCTCTCAGAAGGTAAAGGAAGAACTAATATTCTGCATTTAATTTTGGTTGACAAGAAGAACTGGTCGTGGGAGTCAAGATAGCAGAGTAGAAGCAGGACCTCTGTGGGGCTCCAGCTTCCACCTTCCCCAATTCATGTAAAAGGGGATTCTAAACAAACTCTGGAGCTATGGAACCCACAAAATGACACACAGAAGGTAACCTCTTGCTGAGGACAGCCCAGCAGGCTGGCAGGAATCAGCCAGCGCAGCACTCTGGGAGCCAAGGCCAGCCCCACTCCATGGTTTTAGCCCCAGGGCGGGCCTGACTAACCACCAGAGGGACTCCAGATCACCAGCAGCTGTGGCCATTTCCAGATTTATCAACACATAGATGCGAAGGACAAAGTGAGAGGTCACTGCCGTGTAGACTTTGGGAACCAGTAGTTGTGAGTGTGTTGGCTTTTGCCCCCAGGGCGAGAAGCCGCTGAAGAGCCCCAGCTGCAGCCACCCCAATGTGGCAGCTTCAGCTCCTGGCCTACTGAGTGTAGGGGGACCAAGTGACCAGTCTGAGGGGTAATCGCTCTTGCTTTAACCTGCTTGGATTTGGATTACAGTCTAGGGTGGAAGTCCTTGAATGTGTGACCAGCTTGCAAGAGTGTGTGGAGGCTTCAGAGAGGGCACCCAACTGATGTCTCCAGGAGCTAAGAGAAACCCAGCATTTGGTACGAAGCTCCCCTGTCTGGTGGTGGGGTGCTGCTGTGGCAAAAAGCCTGGAGGTCAGGAAACTGAGTGGAGGCATGTCCAGACAGAGCAAACAAAGCAAACAGAAGATTCCAATATTAGACTCCTGTTTTGGGGACAGAGGGGATAAGGGCATGAAACAGGAGGAAGACAGTGGAGTCGGAGCTCCTGCACCAAAGGCTTCAAAGGAAAGTGCGAGCTGGTTGCAGGCCATAGAGGACCTTAAGAAGCAGATAAGAGAAGTGGAGAAAAAATTGGGAAGAGAAATGAGGATGATGCAAGAAAATTACGAAATTAGAGTCAACAGCCTGACTGAGGAAAATCACACCTTAAAAAATAGACTAACTCAATTGGCAAAAGAAGCTCAAGAAGGCAATGAGGAGAAGAATGCCTTAAAAAGCCAAATTTGTCAAATGGAAAAAGAATCTCAAAAGCTCAATGAGGAGAATCATTACTTCAGAATTAGAATGGAGCAAATGGAAGCTAATGACTTTATGAGAAATCAAGATGCTGTTAAACAGATCTAAACAAATGAAAGAATAGAAGGCAATGTGAAATATCTCATGGGAAAAACCACTGACCTGCAAAGTAGATCCAGGAGAGATAATTTAAAAATTATTGGACGACCTGAAAGCCATGATCAAGGTAGGAACCTAGAAATCATCCTCCAGGAAGTTCTCAAGGAGGGCTGTTCTGATGTTTTAGAGCCAGAGGGCAAGGTAGAGGTTGAAAAAATCCACTGATCACCTCCTGAAAAAGATCCCAAAAAGAAAACTCCTAGGAATATTATAGCCAGGTTTCAGAATTTCTAGATTAAGGAGAAAATATTACAAGTAGAAAAGAAGAAACAATTTGAATATTGTGGAAACACAATCAGGATAACACAGGATCTGGCAGCTTCTACATTGAGGGACCAAAAGGCTTAGAATGTGATATTCCAGAGGTCAAAGGAGCTGGGATTAAAAGCAAGAATCACCTACCCAGCAAAACTGAGTACCATGTTTCAGGGTAAAATACGGTCATTCAGTGGAATAGAGGACTTTCAAGCATTCTTGAGGGAAAAACCAGAGTTGAATAGAAAAATCTGACATTCAGATACAAGAAGCAAAAGAAGCATGAGAAAGTAAACAGGGAAAACAAATCATAAGGAACTTATCAAAGTTGAACTATTAACATTCCTACATGGAAAAATGATCATTGTAACTGATGAAACTTTTCTCAGTATGACAATAGCTGAAGAGAATAGAAATATATATATATATATATATATATATGTCTATATATGAGGGTAATATATGGGCATAAGAATACATATGTGAATGTGTGTATATACGTTTACAGGTATACATAGATAGAGGGCACAGGACCAATTTAATAGGAAGGGATGATACTTAAAAGGTGAAATTAAGAGGTGAGAGGAATATAATGAGAGGAGATGGGGAGAAACAGAATGGGGTAAACTATCTCATATAGAAGAGGTAAGGGAAAATGGTTTCAATGGAGGGGAAGAATAAGAAGGCAAAAGGGAATAGGATAACCTTATGCTCATTGAATTGAAATCTGGCGGAAATGAATGATGTAAATTGGAAGTTAATAAAGCATTTGAAAAATGAAAAAAAAGAACTGGTTGCTCACACGAAAGTGACAAGAACCTTAGGAGAAGATGCCTATGTCATTTTGGAGCTTGTAATAGCCTAGAAAGGGCACACAAGTGCATAGTACAACACCTACCTGAAATTTTAGAAGAGTAGATTGCATAAAGCTCAGAGCAAAGATAGTCATTATCTCAGGGACTGCAGCTCTAAAAAGGAAGAGTACTCAAGATGGTTGGGAGGCTAAAAAAATGAAATTCTTATAATTTAATCATAAAAAATCCCAAAGAGGAAGAGAACAGTGAACTAACAACAACAAAAGTTAGTTGCACAAAAAGCTCTCCGAGATTTTAAGAGGCCATATATCATGGTGAAAAGAGAAGCACATAGCCTGTAGTATTGGGAACATTTAAGTTCAGTATGTATTGAGGCTTGCCAAAAATGTTAAAGATGACTCAAAGACCTATTTAGAGCCATTTTCAGGAAAAGAAGAACAAGAAACTACTTACTACCTGGGAAAGATACAATGGGTATGATGATATAGGATTAAATGATTTTTTATAAAATACTTTAAAATCTAAAGTGTCATATAAATACCTTCTATTAGTATTTTTGTTCTTGTTATTAAGTGGAAGGAAGAACTAATCGATTCCTAGTTTGCTTCCATTTCCTTCATCAAGATGAATAATCTTCAAGTAAATAGTAATTTTTGATCATCTTCAAGTAAATTAAAAGTTCAAGTAAACATTATTAAGAGTAAATTCAAAGAGGACATGGTAGAATGCACCTGTAATTCCTGTTTCTGTGGAGTGCTGAGCTCCAATGAGCTAAAATCTATAGTTTGTGCTAGAGACAGGTGATAATACTTTTGGTTGTTAAATTTTCCCCCTGAGCATTTACAACTCAGAAATCTGCAAACACTACAAATCAGGGTTTGATTATTGTTTTGTTATTTTGTAGATGTAAAAAGTCTTTTTTTAATGATGGAGACAATATTTATAATGTAGATTAAACTTTAAAGTACATAGAACATTTTGGGGAGAAACAGTTTTTTCATATATACTACGACACCCTGACTAAAGTCAGTTGGGTGCACTAAGTTCAGCACCAATATAGTGGGGGATTAGGTGGAAGACGGCTGCTTATAAAAAAAAAAAAAAAAAGGAAAACTGGCCTAGGTCAGAGACAGACCACACAGGTCGACCACTGGTGTGATCAGTCAACTAGTGTCTGCTGAACTTCTAGCATGGGTGAGATGGAGAGGCCAAGTGTTTGAATAAGCAAACTAATGAATGAATAAAGAGGGAACTGAAGTCCTGATACATGAAGGAATCAAGAGTGTAACAAGTTATTCTAAATTAAAGTCTTCAGGCCCAGGAGACATAGTGATAACATTTACATACACAATTATTGAACTATTGTCAGTACTTATAAGAAATCATAGTGAATATTAGAAGACAGAGAATAATAAAGGTGTGTGGGTGGGAGGGTGGATAGAATGAAATCATCAAACTACAACTGAAAGTGACCCCCAGAAAAATTATATGATGAATTATCTAACAGATGTTATTTGAGTGCTTAGAAAAGAAAGTGGTGATTAAAAGAAACTGGAATAAGCTCACTAAAAGTGAACTGTATCAACTGGTTTTATTTCCTGTGTTGATGAGCACAAGAATGGTAGATCAGGGTAATTCTATGGATATCATCTATTTTGAGTTAAGTGAGGCATCTGACAAAATCTCTATCATTATGGATAGGCTAGAGAAATTGGGGTTATATGAGAGTTTACTTAGGTGAGTTCACCTCTAGTTGAGCAGTCATGCCCAAAGACAACTGATTAATGACTTGACATTAACCTAGAGGAAGAATATTTAGGAGTTTTCATTTCATCAAGTATTTCCTAGAATAGTTATAATGTCTAGATCATCTCTATGCAATGAAGGAGGTGAAATTGCACAATGTAAAGGTTTTTGTATCAGGAGTCAAAGGATTTGTGTTCAAATCTCAGTCTTGCTACCTGTGTGACCTTGGGCAAAACACTTAACCTCTCTGAGCCTCAGTTTCCTCAGCTAAAAATGAGGTAGTTGAGCTAGATCAAGGATTCCTAACCTGGGATCTTTGAATTTTGTGTTTTTTTAAATATACTTAGAGACATATATTTCAATGTGATTAAACCAAATCTTTTGTACTCTTATGACTTATGTTTTACACATTTGAAAATATCCTTAGAAGGGCTTCACAGGTTTCCTCAGACTTCCAAAGGGGTCCGCAACACAAAAAGCTAAGAATCAGCTGGAATAGAAAGTCCCTAATATCCTTCTAAATCTAAATCTATTCTCCTATGATGTGTAATATTTCATGGGGCAAGTAAATAGTGCAGCAGGTAGAGTACCAGGCCTTGAGTCAGGAAGACCTGAGCTTAAATTAGGCCTCAGATACATACTGGGCATGTATGATGCCGGGCAAGTCACTTAGCCCTGTTTGCCTCAACTTACTCATCTGGAAAAGGAAATGGTAAACCACTCCAGTATCTCTGCCAAGATACTGCAGTATTGGGAAGACTGGAGTCCAGAAGGTATTTAGACTTGCTGAAAACGTTAAAGATGACTCAAAGTCACCTTTAGAGGCATTTTCAGAACAAGAAGAACAAGAAACTACTTACTTTCTGGGAAAGATACATTAGGAAAGATAGTACAGGAGTAAATGACGTTTATAAAATACTTTAAAGGGAGTCATGAAGAATTGGATACAACTATAATGACTGAACAACCACAAACAATTATATGCCTTGGACCTTATCATTTTTATCAATTACTTGAATGAAGATATGGAGAATGTGTCAATAGCTACAGTGTTGCCCTGATCTACCATCCTTTTATCCCTCAAAAAATGAAGCTACATTGGTTTAGCATGATTTCTTCATGTAAACTTGCCATGCCATCGTCTAATGGTCATTAATTTCTTTCCTAAGTGTTCAATTGTACAGAGACACCACGAATTTGGGAGGAATAGTTGATATCTTGAATGTTGATGTCAAGATGATCCTGTCTGTGAAAATGGGCTCCATGGCCTCTTAGTTCCTCTCTAAATGGAAGAGTCTATGATCATTATTAGACAATGAAAAGGAATATTCTCAAATCCATTTTGCATGACCTTCATTCTACTGGTGACTTTTTGTTAGGAAAAAAAAAATTCAGGTCTTCAGAGCTGTCCAATGTACCATCCTTGGTTCCAACAGAATGCTAATATACATGTCCTATATAGATGCCTGATTTTTCATTTTATATAGAACTTATCATGCTGGTCATGTAGCTTAAGAAACAATATGCTTCTTGTTTCCCACCCTCTCTGAATATAAAAATCAAATCCTGTTCTCTGAGCTGATTTTGGCATACTCTTTTTAAGAAATAGATTTCAGAGAAAGCATAGAAAGTCACTGTTTTCCCTCCAAAGAATGAAAGACTCTGCCACATTTTTCTTCTGCAGAGAATACCAGATGCTACTGCAGGACTGAAACACTGTCTTGGTAGAAACTTTTTCTTTTCCATCTTTTCTTCTGAAAACAGTTCCTTGGGGATTTGGTTCATTAGGTGATAAATTTAGAAATAAAATTGGCACTTTCAAATTAAAAAGCAATTTCAAACGTGCATGTTTTTATTCCAAAGAAGCCCTTCATGATACAAAGAGATAGGAAAAGCAGAGTTGGGTTTAGGGAGGAAAAATATCATCAAAAGCAATGACGTCACCAGTCTGCCCTTTGGACCTGATCTTGCTTCCATTCTTTCTCCTCTCATTCTCTGACCCAATGAAAAACTGGGCTGTAGGGACTTTTGCTTAGACCTCAAGTACAAAGGCAAGGGATTATGGTGAAATAAAGGTATGACCCGCTCCCCTTCCCTTCTCATCCTTCCCTCCTATACACTTAGGGAAAAAATACATGGATTTACAATTTTCTTCTATTTTTTAAACTTGAAAAAATAATTTAGAAGAAGCAGAAACATGTTTTAAGAAAACTGTTGTGTCAGACCCACAGTCATTTGATAATTAGAGTCAGAGTGTAATAGAATTAGAGAAAAGCACTGGACTTGAGAGCCTAAACTCTGGGTTCTAATTCTATCTCTGCTCTTTAGGAGTTAGGGGACCTGAGAGGTCAGTTAACCACTCTAAGCCTTTTCCTCATCTGTAACATAGACATGTTACTTCTTTTCTGGGATAAGATAGAGGGTTATTATGTGGATAAAGTGAAATATCTCTTTACAAGTTTTGAAACCTTGCCTAGTATAAAGAAAAGAGCTTTAGTTTTGGAGAAGAAGGATATTACTTTGAATATCAGCTCAGACTCTATTATGTGACTTTCAGGAAATTACTCCCTGAGTCTCAGTTTCCTCATCAGTAGAACAGGGATGATACTATCTGTGTTGCTTGCTTCCTGGGGCTGTTGTGGAGAAAGTGATGTCTAAACTGTTGTATTAGCAAGCACCCGAGCACACTCAGGATAGCCTGCTAGCACAGATTCTTTGATCTTACTTTGCTAAAGGAAAGACAACTTTTAAAGGGGTCAACAATCTTACTTTAATTCACAGAGATAAGTAGAAAATACAAGCAGAGAAATTATCACAGAGAGTCAACAGACAGGTCTGTTTGAACAAAGTAATACAACCACCTACATACACCATGGGAATGGCAGAGCACAAACCTCTGAGTAGCCAGCAGGCTCTCAGCAAATACTTAACACAAAGTCCCATCCAGGGAATCAAAAGATCTTCTCATAAGTGAACCCCTCAAATTTCACCTCAATATTTATATATATATATATATATATATATATATATATACACACACACACACACACACACACTTTTGGCTAATTTTCTGGCTCAGAGCCAGAAGACATCACAACCCTCTGACTCAGTACCTAATTAGCTTAGTGACAAAAGGTGCAAAAGCCTTCCTACAAGTCTCCCCCTAAGCAAGCTCCTCCCCCAATGGGCTCTATGTGACTCTGGATGTATTACAGCTGTGCAAGCAACAAGACATCCGTGATTGACATGTGTTCACTTAGGCTATTAATGGATGTCAAAGATCTTCCTAGAATCTATTAACATTACAACTGTAAAGTGTTATATTTTGGACTTAAATACGGAATATATAGGAGATAGGGACTGGATCTGTGATTTAACAATTAACTGATATAGGCAATCCCTGGATAAGGAAAATCCCTCCTCCAATGCATGTTGGCACCTCCGCTGCAACACAAGAGTCTTAGAGAGTTGCCTAGAACAGTGAATGGTTCAGGGACTTGTCCACAGTCACATAGGCAGGATGTGTCAAGAGTGAGACATGAGTCCAGGTCTTCCTGGTTCCAAGACCAGCTCTCTCTCTATACACTATATCTTGCTGTCTCTTTAGAATATATAATTTGTTATTATTAATTAGCTTTTGCAGATATAACAGAAGCAAATAATTTTTTCATTAGGAAATACATGAATCAGATCAAAGTAGCATTAGAAGAATATACTCAATTCATTAGAAAACCTACAGTAAAAAAGAGCAGCCTTTATGATTTTGTCCTTGATACAGGGATCACTTTGGGAGTGTAATAGGAAATGTTTAACAACTGACTCTCCAAAAAATAAAAAAAAACAAAAACAAAAAATCCCACAGCGTACATTTTAAAGGTCAATCTGGATTATTAGCATTTTCTCCATTACTTTCTTAAATCCAGACAATCCACAAAACAACAAATAAAGCCCTGATTTATAGCATTTGCTGATTTCAGAGGAGTCAATGCTGACCCTAAAGCAATCAGATGGAGTCCTGGGTTAAAGACAACTGAACACATTAAAATCAATATTAATATTAAGTTAATTAATATTGAAATCAATAACAAGGTATTAAACATTTACAGTATGTGTGGAAGTGCACTGGGTATTGTGGGGCATGCAAAAGGAATATTAGATGCTTTCATTTCCTAATAAATCAAGGGACCTAGAATATTTCTGATACTAAGAGAATGATAACAGAACATTCCTAAGGGCTAAGCTGTATGGTACAGATTCTAGAGGCTCTGCTCCATGATGCACAGACTCAAGCTGATGTCAACTATCATCCTCCCTGGGCTTGCTCTTACTGCCTCTTGCCACATGCCCTTGAGACTGTGGTCAGCCTCTGTCTCTAATCATCTGACTCTCCCAATTCAACATCTCTCACATCCATCTCCTTTTCTCCATTGGCACAGCTAATGTTTTTCATTAAAGCCCCACCACTTCTCATCCAGGCTACTCCAATAGCCTCTTAATTGGTCTCCCTGCTTACAGTCTTTAGCCTTCTCCAGTCCATCCTTCATAACATTACAGATAGAACCTACGTCTTTTACCTGACATTCGAGGCTCTCTGTAGTTTGGATGCTGTCTACCTTTCCATCCCTTGATCCGTTTCTCCTTCACAAATGTTCCAGCAACACTGGATTTGACATTTGAACACAATCCATTCCCTATGCTCTGAATATTCTCCCTCATCTTTGCCTCTCAGAAGTTTCATCTTCCTTCAGAGTCCAAGTTAGATGCCACATCCTCTGTGAGGCCTTTCCTGATTTCACCCGATTGTTTGCAGTCTCCTCCTCTATAATTTTCCTTGTATTACACTTAATTTTTATACATTTTGAAGTTCCCCAGTAGAATGCAAACTCCCTGAAGTGAGGGACTCTGGTTTTTGTCTTTGTGTTCACAGCATTTAGAATAGTATCTCATATTTTTGTTGAGTTGTCTCATCTCCCTGGTGTGGTCTATACCCTATACAGAAATCCCTATATCATCTGTTGCTTAGACTTCCTATATTATCTGTCCCATCTCTTATGTTCATCTCCTCCCCAGCTTGAAGTTATCCCCAGTGTGACCCATCCCACGGACAGAAAAGCCCTGCCTGAAACACAACCTCCAATCTCTGTTCTACCTAAGTTGAGTGAGTTGAGTCATTTTTCATTCATATCTGATTCTTTCTGACTGCAGTTGAGATTTTCATGGCAAGGATATTGGAGTGGTTTGCCATTTCCTTCTCCCAGAGAAGGAAACTGAGGCAAATAGGATTAAGTGACTAGCCGAAGGTCACAAAACAAGTAAGTGTCTGAGGCCAGATCTGAACGGGAAGAGGAGTCTTCCTGACTTCAGGCCTGGAACTTTATCTACTGTTCCACCTCTCTACCCACCTTGAAAGAAATCTACCTCAAGGTTTATATCCTCCAAGAGACTTTCATTGTCTATTATTGCCCATGGTAATTTCTTTTTCTGATCTACCACAACTCTTATTGGCCTTACTTATTTGGTACTTGTGTAGTTAGCTACTCATGAATGCTGTTATTACTGCTTCTACTAAAGTGTAAGTTCCACGAGGATAGACACTATACTTCTACTTCTTTCTATTTCCCACAGGCCTAGCTATAGAGTAGCTACTGAATGCATGTTTGTTGATCATGGAAGGCCTTTCAGATAAAGTTTAGGCTTAAGGTATAAATAAACAGCAAAATCAGTGAATTAAGTTTGACTGGGCTTTAAGACCTAGCCTCCTCCTCCCTCTAACCTCAGACGCCATCAAAGATGAGTTCTAGCTGTCCCAAAGGACATCTTCAATTACAGGCCTGCAGCCCTAATCGGCACTCACAGCAATGTCGTATGCATTCTTCAGCATGCTGAGGAGACAAAAGGGCACAGTCTTTTAGCAAACACTTGAAACCTTATGATTAATTTCAGGTGATATTGCTTTTCAGGGAGACAATGAAAGACCACGTTTCAGGTAGGCACCAACTTTTTACCATTTCAGTGGTCAGTGCTTTAGCCCAAGTGTTGTCTAAAAAGAGATGGCTACAGCTTCTACTAATGTAAAGCAAAACTGTCTGTGGGCAATGGCCCAGGGTCAGGGCATAAAAATCTGTCTTGTAGAAAACAGCATCAAGTTCTAAGTAGAAGAAAGGTTTAGGAAAGTTGTGAGCAAAATCAGTGAGGCTGGTGACCGTCTTTTAAAGCCTATTTTCTTTTCTATTCTACTCAAGACCTATTTCATATATCTGTGTGTATATGTGTGTATGTGTGCATATATATCTACATATCTATATATTTATATATCTATATCTACCTATATATGTATGTATGTTTATATATACATTATACACACATTGTTATTTAATTGTTTTTCAGTGGTGTCCAACTCTTTGTGATCTCATTTGGGGTTTTCTTGGCAAAGATACCAGAATGATTTTCCACTTCCTTCTCCAGCTCATTTGAGAGATAAAGAACTAAGGCAAACAAGGTTAAATGACTTGCCCAAGGTCACACAGCTAGGAAATGTCTGGGGCCAGATTTTAAATCAGGAAGAATCCCCTGACTCCGGGTCCAACATTCTATCCACTGCACCACCTTGCTGCTCTGTAAAGAATAAGGTATGTATATGCAGAAATAACCATTGTTGTTGGCCATGATACTAGAGTGATCTGTCATTTCTATCTCCAGCTCATTTTACAGATGAGGAAACTAAGGCAAGAGAGGTTGACTTCCCTAGGATCACACTGCCAGTAAGCATCTGAGGCTGGATGGGTGCTCAAGTCTTCTTGACTCCAGGTCCAGTGCTCCATCCTACTGTACCACCTAACTGCCTAATATTTTATATCATATCTATTTATACATTTACAATTAGAAGGAAGCTAGAGAATATGATTTTAAAAATGAGGGAACTGAGCGCCTTAAAGGTTAAGTTACTTGTCAAAGCCAAACAGGTAATGATGGGAGGTAAAACGGGATCCCAAAAGGTTCAGCAGATATTCTGATCTTATCCAAGACCAGAAAACCTGCAATATCGTCTGGAAAGAATTCAAGGTCTCAGGCTTAATTGGAGTGAGAGTTGTAGAAGTTTATTGTTACACTTCCTTGAGAAGCGGACAAGAGTCCTTTAGGGGACCTGCGAGTGAGAGGGGTACATGCTTTTACTTTTAAAGGGTAGGGCTGCCATTGTCAGGGCTGACCTGACAGGAGGGGCCTCAGTGCCTAGACAAAGGTCAGAGCTGACCAAGAGGAGCATGTGAATAGATAATTTAGATAAGATTTGGGCCAGACCAGAGGAGATTTGAGGGATTAAGTAAGAACAAAGGAGTCCCAAGGTGTTGCCTAGGCCTAGTGTGGATAGGGGGAAGGGGCAGAGTCGGGGTTGGGAAAGGAATTTTACAGATAACAATTTTACAATACAAATTGCAGTTACAATTTCACAGACTGGTTTCACAAGTTGGTTTCACAAATTGACCTAGACCCCAGGTACCCCATCAGTAATAATGTCAAAGAACGATGATAGGGATTCCCACTGATTTTCAGATAGTCTTGGAGCTTTGAGTTAGACTGTAGTACTGAATGGTTCCTTCCATTTGGGGAATGCATCAAAAAGAAAATGGGGGACCCTGAATTAAACCAGAACCCTAACTATGACCATCTTTATTTCAAAATAAAAAGGAAAAAAAAGAAAATCTGAGGCACAAAGGGGTCATGGGACTTAGCCAAAGTAAAAAAATTAGTAGATGAAAGAGTCAGGACAGGGAGCCTGGCAGGTCTCCTGACTTCTAATCCATTGTTCTCACTGCTTTATATTCCCAAGGTCTCCCTACCTGAAGTGATGTGAAGGCTAATAATTCAGAAGGACCTTGGGAACATGGAGCCTCCAAGGGTACAAAAGGGCATCTCCATCACCAATGAACAAGCTTTAGTACAAGGGATTCAATTCAGAATAAAGGAATTACAGCTTTTCTTACACTGGCATTTGGGGAAAACTGGGGGTAGATTGAGGAAGGTTTATTTATTTGCTTTCTTTGATTATCCTTGGAGATTTGGGGTGGGTGGACTTTTGGAAGAATGATCATAGGATTTGTAACTGAAAGGAACCTTAGTCCTCTAGTCAAACTGTTCTATTTAGAGGTAGGGAAACAAATGCCCAGAGAAAAGAAGTAATTTGCCCAAGGTCATAGGCAATAAGCAAAAGAAATAATCAATGACAAATACTTCCTTCTATCCAGGATATACCTTTTGCAATATTTAAACGAACAATGGCAGAGTAACTTTTGCATTGTGGAGCTGTTTACTAGCCAGTGATCTTCAATTAGTGGATGGCTAAAGGTTCAATTAAAGCTAGAGTCTCAGCCCCAATTACCCTAGCAATTAATGTCATTAAAACCATTAGCTGACTGGTACTGGCTTTCACACAGAGAATGCTCAATGGTGTACATATCATAAGTACCCTCAAGGGAAAGAGGATGAGAAATGACCTTTGTAGGAAATCAGAGCTGAAAATAAAAGTCATACTTTCACAATTGAATTTCACATCTGAATTACAGGATCACACAACTGTAGAATATTGGATTGTATTTAGACACACTGAAAGAAAAAAAAATAAAAAGCAAGAAATAGTGTTGAAGGCCCTATTAAAGCATCCTGTTAATGCACAATTCTGCGTATGCCCTGGGTAAAATTCACATTCTTGGATTATCTACTTCAATATATAAGCCCAATAGAACAAAGTTAAACTATTGATACAACATGGTATAGTGGACCTGGGTTCTAATAATGCTTCATGCACTATGGGAACATATGCAACTTCCTTAATCACAACAGGTGTCATTTTTCTCCACTGTAAAGATACAGAGAGAGTAGAAGGCTTATTTAGAGGATACCTGCATCCAGCAGAGATCCCAAGCAGCCCCACCAGACAGCTTGAACCTTAAGACATCAATGGTATTAGATGGTTTTGGCTTCTAGAAGTTTAGAGAAAGGAAGCTTACAGCTTTTTGTTGGTGCCTCATCTCTGAAGGGAAAAGGCTAAATTATCCTAAATTAATGGATATAGTTCTTATATTTCCTCCCTGGCAGCCTCTTCCAATCCAATTAGATGAACATTTAGGAAGGAAATATATGTTTATAAAGCACCTATTATGTTCCAGGTACTGCATTTGCTGCTTTTGAAGAGGACCAATGAGAGGGGGATACTTTGTCAAGTACTTGATAAATATTATCTCAGCTGATTCTCACAACAACCTTGTGAGTTAGGTGCTCTTTTATCATCCCCATTTTTCAGTTGAGGAAACTGAGGCAGAGGTTAAGTGGCTTGCCCAAGGCCTTACAGATGCTAAGTGCCTAAGGTCACATTTTAATTCAGGTCTTCCAGATTCCAGGGCCAGAATTTTATCAACTTCACCATCTATTTATTAGGTATCTTCTGCATATAAAGATCTGTGCTTGGTACTTGATATTCAAAGAAAAGAAAAATACCTCCTGCTATAAAAGAATTTAAAGTCTACTATCTCCTCACCTCAGTGATCAGAAAGTTCTTTACCATCTGTGTGTAAGTCACATAAAGGGTCCTTAGTTGTGAGATGTATTTTGTTTTCTTTTCTGAGGGGGTCACACATTGACGTAGTATCATTGAGGGAGATAGAGATCCTGCTATATCTATATAAGGATGCTTCTGGAGAGGACACACTGGGGTTACGGTAGGGGAGGCAGGTTGCTAGAGAGACAAAGAAGAGGGTGGGCTGGGGAAGAAGCTCACCCAGATGCTATCTGATAGTTTCCAATTTTAACAAATGAGTTTTTGCTAAATATAATTATTTCTAATCTTCTGAAGAACTATAAGCACTCTCAAAACCCTTAAAATTTGACACTTAGGCTCATATTCAAGGGGCAGCTAGGTGGCACAGTGAATAGAACACCAGGGCTGGAGTTAGGAGGACCTGAGTTGAAATCCAGTCTTAGATACTTAACACTTACTAGGTGTGTGACCTTGGGCAAGTGACTTAACCCCAATTGCCCTGCCTTCCCCCCTCAAAAAAAAAGACAAAAAAATTTTCACACTTAGGGATCTGATATCCATGACCCTGCCCATGCAATGAATGGTTCTGTGTCTCACCACATGCCCTCTCTACATTTTAGGCCTCGGATTTTTTTTTTTAGGTTGCTGTATATATGACTTTTTAAGTAGTGATCCATGGTTAGTTTTTAAACACTAAAACTTAATGTAACTAGATTTCAAAAAACTCACACAGTTCACATATACAGGACTATACAGTAGGAAATGTGAATGGTAGGTATTAATTGGACAAGCTGATAAAAATGACAAAGTAAGTAGGATCAATAAGAAAACACTCAGCCTTGAATCACATAAGCTTCTTCGTGAGAGGAGGGAGTGTATTTTGAGGGGTCACTATCTCCTGAACTCAGGATAGCTTGTGAAAAGTAGACACTTAACACATACTTTCGAACTGATGAATAAGTATGCTGTGATTGGTTTAGTGCTGTGTCAATACGAATCCTTCGATTTATTTAGCCATCAGCTCTACATGTCTAAAATCAAACTGGTCATCTTTATCTGAAAGCTGCTCTTTCTTTAATGTGCCTATATCTTTTATTCACCACTAAATTCTTTCATTGTCAACCAAACTTCAAAACTTGAAGTTGCCTCTGACTCCATGCCATTCAGCTGCAATTTCCTCATCTGAGAAATGAAGTTGTTGAACTAGACAATCACTACATCTTTCCAGTTCTGACAGACTTTAATTATTTATTGTGTACCTGCTGTGGTAAGAGGAAGCCAGGACCTGATCCCTGACCTCACATAGTTCACTGGCTAGTTGGGCAAAATAAAACACTAACCAATTAGAGAAAAATTTCGGTGTTACATTTTGTGACTCTTAATTTAAAAATAAATGGGTGTCTAGAAAGAAGAGATCACTGTGAGGTGGAAAAGAGAAGACTTTCCAGAGAACCCAAAGATGTTTGAATGAGGGTCTTGATGAATGGATTTAGAAAAGAGGAGGAGGGGAAGGATAGCATTCCAGGCAGGGAAAAAAGGATAATGATTCCATTAAATTCAAATTCCAGTCTTTCTGCTTAATAACTGTGTGATCTTGGGCAAATCACATAAACTCTCTAATCTTTACTTCTTCCTCTGTAGAAGGAAGCGACCAAACAAGATGATCTCTGATATCCCTTTGCAGCTCCAGATCTATGATCCTGGGTTAATCAACATTAATTAAGAATTAACTATATTTCAGACACTTTGTTAAGTGCTGCTGATACAAACGTTTTTTAAGTTATTTTATTTTTAATTTATGGAATAAAAAACAAGCATTTCTGTAACATAATAAAAAGATGATTACATATAAAATTGTAAATCTATTATGTACAACTTGCTATTCCTTTTAAATATATAATAAAATTATATATGTATACATGTTTATATACATATATACATGCACACATGTATATTTATGATACAAAATTAAAAGCAAACTTCCATCTATTATCGCCATGGGAACATAGCCTTCTATCCCCATGCCTGGAATGTTCTCCCTTATCACCTTTGCCTCATAGAGGCTTACTTCAAGATTCAGCTTGGTGTGGGGAGTGGGGGGGGCAAGATGGTAGCATAAAAGCAGGAGAACTCCGTGAACTCCCCCCATAACCACCTCAAATACCTATAAAATATGACTAAACAAATTTTAGAGCTATGGAACCACAAAGTGACAGAGAGAAATGAAGCTCCCGCAGAAGGGAGACCAGCAGGCCTACAGGAAGGGTCCATTGCAATGTAATGGGAGCTCTGCCCAGCCCTGCACAAGCCCACAGTTAAATGCCAAAGACAAAGTAAAAGGTCAGTGTGGAACTCTGTTGGAACTGGGGTGGGGGGAGGAGGAATGAGGCACAGTCCAGCCCCTACCTCCAGAGTGAGAAGCAGCAGAGATGCAGGGGCTGCT
>NW_027187285.1:868120-924207 GCF_028583685.1 Petaurus breviceps papuanus
CTGTCTTGGTTAGAGGTCCTGGGGTATATGACCAGTGAGCCAGAACTTGTGGTGTATGTAGAGAGGGCACCCAACTAATATCTTGGGCAGCTGCAAAAACCCCAGTGATTTGGGAAAAAGTTCTCCTCTCTGGAAGCAGAGTTCTACTGTGGAAAAGAGCTCAAAAGTCAAGTAATTGAGTGGCAACATGAGTAAGCAAAGGAAGCAAAGCAAGCACAGCAATCAAACCTTAGATTCTTTTCCTGGGGAAAAAAAATGATCAAAGCCTGGAACAGGAGGAAGACAACAAAGTCAGAACTCAAGCATCAAAAGCTTCCAAGAAAGATATGAACTGGTTATAGGCCATAGAGGAGCTTAAGAAGGATTTTGAAAATCAAGTAAGAGAAGTGGAGGAAAAATTGGGAAGAGAAATGAGAACAATGCAAGAAAATCATGAAAAGTGAGTCAACAACCTGACTGAATAAAATAACACCTTAAAAAATAGACTAACTCAAATAGCAAAAGAGGCCCAAAAAGCCAATGAGGAGAAGAATGCCTTAAAAAAAGAATTTGCCAGATGGAAAAAAGAACTTCAAAAGCTCACTGATGAGAAAAATTCCTTAAGAATTAGATTGGAGCAAATGGGGGCTGATGACTTTATGAGAAATCAAGACACTATTAAACAGATGCAAACAAATTAAAAAATAGAAGGCAATGTGAAATATCTCATTGGAAAAACCACTGACCTGGAAAATAGATTCAGGAGAGATAATTTAAAAATTATTGCATTAGCTGAAAGCCATGATCAAAAAGAGAACCTAGAAATCATCCTTCAAGAAATTCTTAAGGAAAATTGCCCAGATATTTTAGAACCAGAGGGCAAAAAATAAATTGAAAGAACTCACCCATCACCTCTTGAAAAAGATTCCAAAATGAATGCTCCTAGGAATATTATAGCCAGGTTCCAGAGTTTCCAGATCAAGGAGAAAATATTACAAACAACAAAGAAGAAACAATTTGAATATTGTGGAAACACAATCAGGATAACACAAGATCTAGAAGCTTCTACATTAAGGGATCGAAGAGTTTGGAATATGATATTCTTGAGGTCAAAGGAGCTAGGATCAAAACCAAGAATCACCTACCAAGCAAAACTGACTATAATGTTTCAGGGGAAAATGTGATCATTCAATGAAATAGAGGACTTTCAAGCATTCTCAATGAAAAAACCAAAGTTGAATAGAAAATTTGACATTCAGATACAAGAAGCAAGAGAAGCATGAGAAGGTAAACAGGAAAAGAAATCATAAGGAACTTATCAAAGTTGAAGTATTTATATTCCTACATGGAAAAATGATAATTGTAACTTATGAAACTTTTCTCAGCATAAGGATAGTTGAAGGGAATATAAATGTGTATGTATATATGTATATATATGTCTATATATGGGTATATGAATATATATGTGAGTGTGTGTATATATGTCTACAGGTATACTTAGAAGGCACAGGATCAATTGAATAGGAAGGGATAATATTAAAAAAATAAAGTAAAGAGGTGAGAGAGGAATATAATGAGAGGAGATAGGGAGGGACAGAATAGGGTAAATTATCTCATATAAAAGAGGTCAAGGAAAACTGTTACAATGCAGGGGAAGAACAGGAAGGCAAAAGGGAATGGGTCAACCTCACTCTCATTGAATTTGGCTTAAGGAGGGAATAACATACACACTAAATTGGGTATCTTACCCTTCAGGAAAGTAGCGGGGAAGGGCATGGGGGGGATGATGGAAGGGAGGGCAGATTGGGGGTGGGAGGGTAGTTAGAAGCACACACTTTTGTAAAGGTTCAGGGTCAAAGTAGAAAATAGAACAAGTAGGAGGGTGAGATAGGATGGAGGGAAATATAGTCTTTCACAATTGGAAATGTTTTGCATAACTACACATGTGCAACCTATATTGAATTGCTTATCTTCCCAGTAAGGGTGGCTGATGAGGGAAGAAGGGAAAGAATCTGGAATGCAAAGTTTTAAAATCAAATGTTTAAAAAAATTACCATTATTTTTTTTTTGCATGCAACCGGGAAATTAGATATACAGGCACTGGGGTATGGAGATCCATCTTGCCCTGTCAGAAAGTCAGAGGGGGGATGGAGGAGAATATAGGAGAGAGAAGACTGCTGGAGGGGTATTCAATGGGATCACTGTTTTGGGGTGGTGGCTAGGGGAAAGATGGGGAGAAAATTTGTAACAAAATCTTATGGAAATGAATGTTGTAAACTAAAAATAAACATAAAATTTAATTTTAAAAGAAAAGATTCAGCTTGAATACAACCTTCTTCATTAGACCTTTTCTAGCTTTGCCCACCCAGATACCATAGCTTCTATTGCCTTCCCCTCTAAAATTATCTACTCTGTAGAGATCTTGTATTTACATTTCCATTTACTTGTTCTCTCCCCCAATAGATGGTAAAGTTTATGAGGAAAATGATTGTTTTTTTCTTCTTTGTACCTTCAGGGCTTAGTATAGCTCCTGGCTTGTAGCAGATACTTAATAAATATTTATTAAATCATTGCTTAATTGAGATAATTCTGGCTTCCAAAGAGCTCACTTTTTTCAGAGGAATGGGGGAAGAACAGAAACATGAGTGAGCATGAATGGCACATGGATCAGTGAGGAGATTGGCCTGGGGATTTGAAAATATACCTCCTGTGATGGAGAGTACAATTTGAGAATATAACTCCCATGTAACTTATGATAAAGGAGAAAGAGAGTTGACTTGAACCAGAGTACCTGGGTTCAAATACCACCTCTGATGTTTATTACCTTTGTGGCCTCTGACAAAGTAATTCACCTTCCTGGGCCTCAGTTTCTTCACCTATAAAATGAGGAGGTTGAACTAAAAATGACTTCTGAGGATCTGTTTGGCTTTAAATCGATAATCTTATGATATCTGGGGAAAATTTGCAATACATACTAATTGAGTCTAGTAGCAACTGGGATTATTAATTAGGGCACGATTGCTCCCAGTCAATCTATAGGTATGCAAATATCCCATAAATTGAAGCTGTCAAAGCCTCCCCCACCAGAGAGCTAGCCTGAAATATCACAATGAATGCATCTCCAGGAATATTATGAATAAATTTGGATTGATGGTTGTCCAGCTTAATGTAGCTCATTCTCTAGTCTGGTGGTAATTAGAAGGCTGTCAGAACAATGGCACAGAAGTCTCAGAGTCACTTGGGGGAAGTCATTCCAAACTGACAAATTATGAGCTGTTTTCTTTGATAACTCTTTTGCAAGGGAGTTTGGCTGAAAGGAAATTATCCAGAAAGCTATTCTGAGGTGCTCCCTGCTCCCGCTTTGTCTCAGCAGCTGAGGTCTGCTGGGTCTGCTGAGAAGCTGTTTTAATTCATCTTTGTGTAGTGTCAGGAAGCTACTTTTTTTTTTTTTAAGCAATCAGAGTTAAGTAACTTGCTCAAGGTTACATGGCCAGTTATTTCTGGGTGTGGTGCTAAGTACCTGAGCCCAGATTTGATCCCCAGGTCATCCTGACACTGGAGCTGGTGCTCTTACTTGCTGAGCCACCTGGCCGCCACTAAGCAATTGGGGTTAAGTAACTTGCTCAAGGTTACATGGCCAGGTGTTTCTGGGTGGGTGCTAAGTGTCTGAGCCCGGGATTCGATCTCCAGGTCATCCTGACACTGGAGCCGGTGCTCTTACTCGTTGTGCTACCTGGCTGCCCCTAGGAAGCTACTTTTTGATAGAGCCTGGATTAGTCCTCTATTTTCCTCTCCCTGGGACAGTGGAGCCAGGGACTGTCTCAGCGAGGAGGTCACCCCTACCAACAGCCCTCCACTCAAACTATGGAGCTCACCTCATGTTAGCCAGGAACCTCATATTTCTTTGGGACAGTCAGCATCCTCCAGAAGCAGGTGATAGGAAAGATTCCCTGCCGGCAGCTTCATTTGGATTTGACAAGGGGATAAATAACGCTTTCCTATTTACTGAGTTTATGAAGAAAATTATGGCAACGGATTTAATATATGGCACATAGCAATTTGCATCTCCACCACATACTAATTTAAGATTGTTCCATGAAGCAGTTCTCATGTGAATTATAAGGTTCCTTATTGCAGTCTTTCTAATGTACAATCAGATGTTCCTTCTATAAACTAACTTCAAGAAAGATTGCATAGGAAGCATTGGAGATGGGGTAGAAGGAGGATTGCTATACTTTTTGTAATTCAGTCACTTTCAGGTGTCTTGGCACATGTTTGTGAGAGAGACTCCAAACATAATTTCATCAGTAAATGATGTTGGGCCCTTGTTTTCCCTTCTTTTGTAAGACAAATCATTATTTTGAATACCTTCCCTTTTAGTTCCTTTACATCACAGAGTAGCATGTTTTTTTGGCAGCAATAAAAATTGAGTCAATAAATGCTTTTTTTCCCTTAATTTTTAAGGATGTGTGTTCTGTACTAGATAGACTGATTACATTAAGCAGATCTGAAAAATTCTTGCATTTCCCTTTGAACTAACTTTTGATCCTCAGAGTTATGGAGTTACAACTTACAGCACTGGATTTTTGTGGCCTTCAATTTTTCTCTGACTGCTCACTGCAATTATTCCTCTGTCCCCAAATGACATATGAACTCACTCCCCAACTTTGTGTCCATTCTTTGTCTCCATGCCCACCTCACCCTCCAGCTCTTAGTATAGGCCTAGGGATAATTATGTATATTTCAAATTAAGGATTTGAAGCTTTGCTGGCGCACAGTATGTATTCATTAAAGACTTGTTGATTGGTGGATTTTAACATTCACAATAATATAAACATCTTCAAAGTTCAACCCATTCTCTATATTGTGAGAGTAGGAGAGAATGGAAAAGTAGAATACTAGGGTGTTATACAATGGGGACACTATGATCTCTCCAACTTTTTAGGGTAATTGTGAGGTCAGAGCAGAAATGCTGAAATGGTGGCCAAATGGGATCCAGAGAAAGCACTGATTAGCACCCTAGTCAGAGTGACACAACTGTGTCTAAGAGGCAAAGAAATAGCCTGGATGGCACAGAGCTGTAGGCTTGCTCTTTGCAAAACCATTTTGATAATTAGTTTGACATGGAGGATAGCAGAACAGGTGGTGCTCCTTTCTGTACTAGTATCAGAAGAAAGTAAGAGAAAATAGAAAAATCAGAAATACCACTATCTCACCCATTAGAAATTCTTCAGCACAGATGAAGCAGATCACTAAATTGGGTAAACTACAAATGGTCATGAAATCAACTGAAGACATGAAATCAGTTGAAGACGTGAATACTTTCATTACATGCCTGTACTATATCGTAACAAATTTAGACATGTTACCAGTTATAGGCAAGGACCTCTTTTTTATTTTGTCAACAGTACTATTAGTTTCAAGACACAAAACAATGCATTGTCAGTCAGTGCAGGGCAACTATAAAACATATCTTCATCCCTTAACCTTGATTAGATAAAATGAATGATGAAATCTAGAAATATATAAAATACGAAGAGAAAAAAATTTAAAAACCTAAAGTTATTTAAAATCATTTATTATAAAATCACATCTCAAAGGGAATAAAACAAGACAATGAACACCCATGTAATACCAGCCTTAATGAACACTTTATGAACTAGATAATGGCCAATAACAGATATGGAATCTAATATATGAGCATATGTGTATGTATATTTGTATATACATATATACACACACATAAATGTATATGCACACACATATACATATATGTATTAATAAAACACAAAGCCCATCACTCTAAAGTAATGTAAAGTTCAGCACCAAAAAGGAAGATGATTAGTAATATTGAAAGTATATCATATATGATATTATATAACAATATATTTTGGGAAATTTTCTAAGAAATGACAATCATAGAGATATCTTTATGAAGTGGAGAGACCGAAGACAATTCAGGGATAGGCCATTGCTACCAGAAATTACGTAAGGATTGTCATTAAGGTATTCAGAAATAATGACTGATGCAGATTATATAAAGGAAACAGTAGAAACTATACAACACACATACTCTATAAAAATTTAGCAACTAGTGAATATCTAGTAAGACGGTGCTTTGTGACTAGAATTATACAGCACAACTTTCCTGATTTTACAAGAATTGAATCCCTTACTACAAATATACAGGTGAACTCAACCAATAAACTACTGAAACTAGATCATTATCAGACACCAAATTGGTTGCCCATCATAACCCCAGATATAACACTGATCCATAAAAACTTAAGAATAGTCTATTTTTAGCAGATGACATCATACCAAATACTCATTATGACTAATTTATGTATAATGAAAAGCTTTCCAAACATAGATACCTGGCAGAGGGATCAAAATCATGGTGGAACAGGATAAGGTTCCTATCATTCTTGTTATCCTGTTTACTACTAGAATTGTACTAATGTTTTCAGTGAGCCCACAGAAGATGAGCTTACTTTCCTCATACTTCTACTACTAAAAACAGTTGTAATTACTCACCTGCTCAATGGTTCATACAACATTAAATATAAATGAACAAGAGTAGAATAGCTATTTGCTCAAGGGATGTTTCTATTTGAATGCCATCAAGCACAGTTAGAAGAATGGTTTGTCAATAATAATAATAATAATAATCCACATTGATATAGTACTTTAAAGCTTCAAGAAGTAGCTTCAATAACTGTTCTAAGGAAGTAGAAAGTCATCTATCATGAATAACAATAGAGAGTCACTCCAGACAGACATTCAGAGATAGGAAGTTATTATGTCTTGTATATGGCACCCATCTATCAACTGGAGAAGGGAGTGGGGAGGGAAAGGAACAGGGCAATAAGGAAGGAAATGGGAAAAGGAAGAGGGAGATGGAATGAGAAAAGCAGGGTAGAGAACTTAGAGAGTCAGTTTTAAGGGAAAAGTTCTATTATTAGTTGGTTTTTTTTAAGTTATGCTGTTTTAGTATATGCCTTTGTTTTGAATGACTGTGTCTTCTGGCTGTATAGAAAAAGCAAACATACCAGTAGGGGTTCATGAGCTAGGATTCTGAATACATGTGGATCAACTGAGTACCTTAAACCTGGCAGAGCTTTCTTGGGGTGCTACATGTGGGTAGGATTAGAACTAGATGGCTTCTGAGGTCCCTTAAAACAATTAATTTATGATTCTAACACAAATAAATTCCATGAAATAAATAAAATAAGATCTTCAGAAGAAATCAGAAACTGAACATTGCTTATGCTATTGGAACTTTATGTCAAAGTTCTAACATCTCCACCAAACTTCCTAAGTATGTTTGCTAACTCAGAGATGTCCCATAGTATTTATTATTTGCTTTCCCATCTTTGCTTTTTGCCAAATGATTACTATGCAAATATACCGCTGAGATGCCTCCTACAGAGCCACCCACCTCCAATTCTTCTCAACATTCTGTTGCTGTTACCTCATTTTAATATCAACTGTATTTAGGAATCAATAAGTTTGACCTAATTAAAATCCAGGAAAGATTTTTTTTTTTGCTTTTTGGAGGGGAGAGAGCAGAGCAATTGGGGTTAAGTGACTTGCCCAAGGTCACACGGCTAATAAGTGTTAAGTGTCTGAGGCCACATTTGGACTCAGGTCCTCCTGACTCCAGGGCTGGTGCTCTATTGACTGCACCACCAAGCCACCCCAAGATTTTTATTCACATAAATATTATATTAAAGTCTAGGAGATAAGGAGTAAAAGGAAAGCATTTGAATATTTGGTGGGATTTTGCCCCAATGTTTGCAGATTGACCCTGCCCTTTCCAATACAAAAAAAAAAAAATTCCTGAAAATTGGGCTAAAGTGAGGGACAATATTTATACTTATGGTTTTAGAATGGATAATACATGAGACCTTTTCCACCCACCCACATATTAGCCTTTTAATCTAGGGGCTCCTATGAAGTTTAACAAGGTAACTTTTCAATAATGAAAGAAAAATTCCTATTTCAAAAATGGTTGTGAAACTCAGTAACCAAAAAAAAAATTTATAGACTAAAAAATTTGAGAGGCTTTAAAAAGGAGTTAGATATACTCCAGGGTGGCTGAGCCATGATGGGTTATTAAGGAAAAGTGGGATAGTGGGATATTTGGAGACTGCCCATTCTTGTGAGGCTGATGTAATGAAAGATAATAATATTCTAAAACTCTCCAATGATAACAAATGGAGTTTTTGGGAACTCTTACACATTAAGAGATAATACTAATCATAGTAGTATTAAGAACAATAACCATAACAACAGTAATAGCTAACATTTATGTAGAATTTTAAGATTTTTGAAGTACTTTACATACTTTCAAATTTGATCCTCACAATTCCCGTGTGAAGCAGGTACTCTTATGATATCCATTTTAGAGATAATAAATCTGAGGTTCAGGTATATTAAGTGATTTGTCCATGGTTATAATATATCTGAAGTGGTTGCTCTGCACAAAGGAAATATAAATTTTGATCGCTGAAACCTCACAAGATATCTTGGGGTTTATGGACTAGATTTTTTTTCTCTTCCCTACTTATTTATTCTATCATTAAAACAAACAAACAAACCAACCCCGGGACAATTAACTCATTTGTCCCATGTCTCATTTATTATTTCTTGAAACAGAGCACAGGAAAACCAGGATTTAAAGAAGCCTATTGGTATTCAAATAGAGCTACTGGACCTTGCCTTAAACCCAAATCACTGGGGCTCTCATTGATTGGTCAATAATAGGTCCCAACCCAAGTCTCTCTTGGTCATTGTTTGGGTTTTGAAGGCTCAGAATGTGTGTAAATTGCAATTGTTGGATCTACCTGAGGGTCTTCCCCTACCTGTTTGATTTTTTTCTTTTTTGAGTAGGCAAACTAGGTAATTTTTTGCCTCACTTATTGCTTTTCTTTTTCTTTTTGGAGGGGGGAAGGTAGGGCAATTGGGGTTGACTTGCCCAAAGTCAAATGTCTAGTTTTGTGTTAAGTGTCTGAGTCTGGATTTGAATTCAGGTCTTCCTGACTCCAGGGTAGGTGCTCTATTCACTCTGCCACCTAGCTGCCCCTTTTGCCTCATGTCTTACCTAGCCTTAAATCACTGAATGAGTGTTGCCTCAGACAAACTGAGACCTGAGAAAGACCTTAACTTTAAAAGGCCTAGGTCTCCCACTGAATCTGGTGTCATCTTCAGTAACTCTGATCCATCTTGCCACTGGAACCAGATGACTCTGGAGGAAAGAGTGAGGTTGATGACTTTGCCCAGCTCTGTCTCACTTAAATCCAGGTCATTTGCAAGTCATCACTCTCCTGATGTCATTCATCCTAAACAAGAATAAAGGACAAACACTGACATGGAAAATAGAACCAAGAGAGATAATTTTAAAATTATTGGACTACCTGAAAACCATGATTTAAAAAAAAAAGAGCCTAGACATCATCTTTCAAGAAATTCTCAAGGAAAACTGCCTGCTAGTCTAGAACCAGAGGGTAAAATAAAGATTGAAAGAATCAAAAAATCACCTCTTGAAAGAGATCCCAAAAGGAACATTCCTAGGAATATTGTAGTGAAATTCCAGAGTTCTCAGGTCAAGGAGAAAATATTGCAAGCAGTAAGAAAGAAACAATTCAAGTATTGTGGAAAAACAATAAGTACAACACAAAATCTAGCAGCTTCTACATTAAGGGATCAGAGAGCTTGGAATATGATAGTCCAGAGGTCAAAGGAGCTGGGACTAAAACCAAGAATCACCTACACAGAAAAACTGAGTATAATACTTCAGGGGAAAAAATGGACATTCAATGAAATAGAGGACTTTCAAGCACTCTTGATGAAAAGACCGGAACTTAATAGGACATTTGACTTTCAAATACAAGACTCAAGAGAAGCATGAAAAAGTAAATAGGATCTATTTTGTTATTGATAATTTGAGACACCTTCCAAATCACTCTTAAAGGAAAGAAACTGAGGTGCTGAAAAGTCAAATTATTTGTCCAAAGTTGCGTAACTAATTAAAAATTAGACCCCAGGAACATAAATGCCTTTAAGATACAAATCATTCAAAGATGGAGGAGTAGAAACAGGACTTGTGTGCAGCTCCAGCTTCCACCTCCTCCAATTTACATAAAAAATGACTCTAGATACACTTTGGAGCTACGGAACCCACAAAATGACAGAGAGAAACTAACCTCCTGCTGAAGAGAGTCCAGCAGGCTGGAAGGAAGGGGAAAAAGAACTTCAAAAGCTCACTGAAGAGAATCATTCCTTCAGATCTAGATTGGAGCAAGTGGAAGCTAGTGACTTTATGAGAAATCAAGACACTATTAAACAGATCCAAACAAATGAAAAAAATAGAAGGGGGTGTGAAATATCTCATTGGGAAACCACTAACCTGCAAAATAGATCCAGGAGAGATAATTTAAAAATTACTGGACTATCTAAAAGCCATCATCAAAAAAAGAACCTAGAAATCATCCTTCAAGAAATTCTCAAGGAAAATTGCCCTGATGTTTTAGAACCAGAGGGCAAAATACAGGTTGAAAGAATCCACCAATCACCTCCTGAAAAAGCTCCCAAAAAGAAAACTCCTAGGGATATTATAGCCAGGTTCCAGAATTCCCAGATCAACGAGAAAATATTACAAGAAGCAAAGAAGAAACAATTTGAAGATTGTGGAAACACAATCAGGATAACACAGGATCTGGCAGCTTCTATATTGAGGGACCAAAGGCTTGGAATGTGATATTCCAGAGGTCAAAGGAGCTGGGATTAAAACCAAGAATCACCTACCCAGCAAAACTGAGTACCATGTTTCAGGGGAAAATATGGTCATTCAGTGGAAGAGGATTTTCGAGCATTCTTGAGGAAAAAAACCAGAGTTGAATAGAAAATTTGACATTCAGATACAAGAAGCAAAAGAAGCATGAGAAGGTAAACAGGGAAAACAAATCATAAGGAACTTATCAAAGTTGAAATATTTACATTCCTACATGGAAAAACAATAATTTTAACTTATGAAACTTTTCTCAGTATGAGAATAGTTGAAGAATAGAAATGTGTGTGTATATATACACACACACACACACATATGTGTATATATATATATGTATACATACATATATGTCTATATAGGAGGGTATATGGGCATGTGAATACATATGTGAGTGTGTGTATATATGTGTACAGGTATACATAGATAAAGGGCACAGGACCAATTGAATAGGAAGGCATGATACTTAAAAGGTGAAATTAAGAGGTGAGAGAGGAATATAATGAGAGGAGATGGGGGGAGACAGAATGGGGTAAACTATCTCATATAGAAGAGGCAAGGGAAAACAGTTACAATGGAGAGGAAGAACAGGAAGGCAAAAGGGAATGGGTCAACCTTATTCTCATTGAATTTGGCTTAGGGAGGGAATGACATACACACTAAATGGGGTATCTCACCCTTCAGGAGAGTAGGGGGGAATGGGAGAGGAGGGGTGATGATGGAATGCAGGGTAGGCTGGGGGGCAAGGAAGTTGGAATCACCTACTTTTGAAAGGGACAGGATCAAAGTAGAGAATTGAACAAGTGGGAGCAGGGATAGCATGGAAGGAAATTTAGTCAGTCTTTTAAAATATATCCACTATGGGTATGTTTTGCATAGCTACACATGTACAACCTATACTGAATTGCTTATCTTCCCAGTAAGTGTGGGTAACAAGGGAAGAAGGGAGTGAATCTGGAATTCAAAGTTTTAAAATCAAATGTTTAAAAAATTATATATATATATATATATGTATTATTAAAATTATTTTACATGTAACTGGGAAAAAGATATACAGGCACTGGGGCATAGAGATCCACCATGCCCTACTGGAAAATTGGAGGGGGGGTGGAGGAAGATATGGGAGAGAGCAGATTGGAGGAAGGGATTTCTAGTGGGATTACTATTTTGGGATGGTGGGCAGGGGAAAAATGGGGAGAAAATTTGTAACTCCAAATCTTGCAGAAATGAATGATATAAACTAGAAATTAATAAAGCATTTTATAAAGTGAAATAAAAGATACAAACCATTCTCATTATTTTATTTTTTATCCCTAGCACCTACATAGGACCTTACCCTTTAATGGGTAAGCTTAATAAAAATTTGTCAAATTTAATTATGTTTTTAATTTTAAAAAACTATCAAGAACAACTACACTTGAGAATGTTAAAGAATATTATATTTTAAATAACATTTTAAAGAAATGTTCACCCATATATTATTCAGAATCTCATAAAATATGTACATATATGTTTCATTTCATTTCATCTTTTCCTAACTCTGCATTTAAGCCCATATCTTTTCAACTTATCCTGACTTCATCTCTTGTCACCCTTCTCAGATAACTCTGAGATTTCAGCTCAAATAAGCATAGTTGTTCTTTCCCGGAATTTGTCTTCATTTTGATTGAGCTCTCTCTGGCTTAGCTAGAGCTGGGAAACCTACTCTTCCTAGAAGAAGACTATTTAATTAGCAATGATCTATCGATAATGTAAATTTTTTAATGTCTTAAAAAGTATAAAATGTGATATTAGGAACATCTTACTGTGAACCATTCCAACAGATGTTCCCATAGAAGAAGGGATTACTTCTCATATGCATTAAACTAAATGGGCACTGAGGTTCCTCCCAACTCTCAAATTCTATCAGTTGTGTACTAAAACCATTCTGAGGTGCTCTTGCTTTATGAAAGTTGGAGCACCAAAGAGGATTCCCTGTGGATTGAAAAGTTGTTTTTTTTTTTTAAATCAACTCAATTCAACATATGTTTGCCTTAAACCTGTTATATACAAAAAAATCTGTCTTAAGGATATTTTCTTCTTTAAATGAGGGAACAATTAAGCACACAGAAAAGAGTCAGAGACCATTTCTGACATTTTTGTTAGACAAGTAGATTTGAAATTGAGGCCACCGGTAATTCCAAATCAAATAGGAATGTTTGATCTTAGAAGAATGGTTATTTGGCTGATAAGTTTCAGTAAGACTATCCTCAATGTGCACCTAAAAGTCAGATGTAGTGTGACTGGGAGGGCCAAAGGAAAGCAAAGTCTTCTCATAAATACAAGCCATTATTTGAAGCATGCCATCTGACACCTAGAATTTTTCCCGTAGAAGTGAAACTATCATTACTAATCTCATTTTAAGAGATTGTACATGTTAGCAATATTCTGATTAAATGTATATCATTCCTTCCACTCAAGTAAATTTATTAGCATTCAATAAATAGTACAAGTGCTACCTTGCTCTCCAATAAGAAGGTGAAGATAAAATTCCAAGCAACCTTTAAGTCCTATCCATCTTTTGAATCAATCACCTCACTCTATCTTTCCAAAGTTCAGGGCACTGGGGCAGCCTTTGAGGCAATGGTACCTTCTAGAGTTTTCTCTATGGTAGTCTTTTCACCAAATCTTGCTCCTGAATCAACCAGTAAGCAGTTTTTAAATGCCTATTACTTGACAGGCACTGTACTTACTAGATGCTGGGGATACAAAGGCAATAATCCTTGTCTTCAGAGAACTTACACTCTATCAGGGGAAACAAGCAGTGTTTATTATTATAGTATAGTATATTTTATTATATTGTTATATAATATTATTAATGTGAAAACATATGTGTATGTGTACATTTATAACATGTTTATGTACAACGAGTCACAATACTATGTGTGTGTATCTGCACATATATGTATATATACATATGTGTGTGCATACACATGTGCCTATGTATATACAAAGTAAAAACAAGGGGATTTCAGTTGGGGAAAGTATTAGCCAGTGGAGAGGATCAGGAAAACTATTACATAGTGGCTTACATATGTACTGCCTTTTGAAGGAGATAGGATTCAAAGAAGTGTGGGTGAGGGGGAGCACATTCAAAGCATAGCAGGGAGTCTATGAAAGGGTACAGAAGGAGAAGATGGACTGTTGGGGCTGAGTAGCAGCAAGAAGACCACTCTGGCTGGATCTCCTAGCAGCTATCATGTTTGAGGTGTTCAGTGTAGGTGTAATGTGGGAAAGATTTTGGAGGCTGAGGTCTAGAGAGTAGATATTGAAATGAGATGAACAAAGTCCAGTTTTAAGAGAAAAGCTGAAAGGGCATGATTGCCCAGTGAAATGTCACTTTGGGGTTTGACTTTAACAACTTTGGCATAGCTAAGCACTGTGTTGACTTTCCAAATGTTGTGATGAACAGTCAGAAGCCATGACAGAAATATTTTCTTTGAAGATTCTGAAAATATGAAGGTATAAGATGTGTATGTGTGCGCGCGTGTGTGTATAATATAGAGAAAGAGAATATGCCATCTGACACTTATCACCATTCTCCTCTACAGAAGTGAAGCTGTCATTACTAATCCCATGATAGATTGTACGTGTTAGCAATATTCTGATTAAAAATGTATCCTTCTTTCCATTTGAATCAAATTTACTGGCCTTTAATAAGAAAAGGCGCTAGTGTGTGTGTGAGTGTGAGTGTGTATACATGTTAAGTCCTCAAATAGGTGACTTTAGAATAGAGTCTGTGTTTGGAAGACAGGCATTGCATAATTCTCATTTCTTGGCCTCATGGCCTCTTGTTCTAACCACAAAGCCTGCCCTTCGCTCGACCCCATTGTCAGATCAGTTGCATGGTAGAAATAAGGCTATGAGTAAATTTTGAAAGAACATCATCCTGGACAACTGAATTGACTTTATAGCATTACTTTTTAGTAATGACCCAACAACATCATCCTAGTCACAGATACTTAGGACATTATTAAATTAGAATATGAAGTGGCTGCATTCTATGTCTAGCTATAGGGGAAATACTCACATGAATGGAATAATGGATTTTTTGAGGTGTCGGTTGAATGAATTTATTAAATCTTTCCCTAAATAGGGGAGAAAAATCATGGAAAGAATTTTAGGATGACAACTACCCTCTGTATATTTGGGGTACACCAAGATTTTGGGGGAAGATCACAGAAAAGGAAATGGAAATTATGAAGGACATTGGCTAAAATGATAGAAAGAGAAAGTGGCAAATGTTGGAGGGGATGTGGAAAAATTGGGACCCTGATTTATTTTTGGTGGATCTTTGAACTGATACAACCATTTTGGAGAGACATTTGAAATTATTCCCAAAGAGTTATTAAATTGTCTATGCCCTTTGACCCAGCAAAACCACTATTAAGTCTGTTTCCCAAGATGACTAGGGAAAAAGAAAAAGAAGTTCTATGTGTTTTAAAAAATGTACAGTGGCTCTCTTTGTGATGGCAAAGAAATGGAAACTGTAGGAATGTTTGTCAATTGGGGAACTGCTAAATTGTGGTATATATATGGGATGTAATATAACTTTGCTATAGAAAATGATGAACTCAATGATTTTAGAAAAGCATGGTGAAAACTGCATGAATAAAAAAGAGCGAAATGAACAGAACCAAAAGAACATTGCATACAATAACAGCAGTATTGTTTTAAGAACATCTCGGAGCCCCCAATCATTCTATTATAAATACCCAAATTAGCCACAAGGAGCCTATGAAGGAAGATGCTGTTAGCATCCAGAGAAAGCTGTGTGTGTGTGTGTGTGTGTGTGTGTGTGTGTGTGTATTTGTGTCTAATGGTAGCCATCTCTAGGTTTGGGGGAGGGTAGAGGGGGAAAAGATAGTTACACGATACCTTTGTTGTATATTTGAAAGGAATAGCAAGTCATACATAATGGCTCTGCAATTTCAGGTGCGAAGCTCTGTTTTTCTATTCTACTTTGTTATAGAAATGCTTGTTTTATTTCTTAAGTTCAGAATAAAATAAATAAATTTATAAAAAAATTATCAAGGACAAAATTCTGTAAACAAACAGATGTTTATTCAGGTGAGCTCTGAGATCACAAGTAAATTTGGCATTTTATTGATCACTTAGCAAAGTGTCTGGCACATAGAAGGAGCTTAATAAATGCATTTTGATTGATTGACTAGCGTCTCTCCTTCCATAAATTCAGATTTTAGTTATTCCTTTCTCTGAACAAAATGGTGAAGTAGGAAAAGATAATTTTCATGTCTTCCTAATAATAGCCCAGTGTCTTTCCACTTTAAATCATATTCCCAAAGATATTCTCCAGATTCCTATCATGGCATTCATTGATTGCCTAGAGCCTTCCATTGCTCTAATTTGGACATACTTTGCTCAGTTAACAGACTGTGCTCCAAGATTTTGTTACCTTCATTAAATTTTCTTTCACCAAATAGTTTTCTCATGGCAAATGAGATCCTACTCAACTTTCAAGACCCAGCTAATTCCCAATTCCCATGAAGCCTTTCACTTACAAGATCAGTCAACTCTGATCTTTTCCCTTCCCAGAAGTCCTACAATATATGGAGCCCACAGTAACTTTAAGTGGTTTTTATGTTTATCTGCAAACTAGACTATATCCTGAAGATAGAAATCACTTTTCCAGGCCTCCTATGTTGATGTTTTTTATACATTTCAATAATATCCCCCAGAGTTGCCCTTAAACATAGACAGGATAGACAACTGTCTATGCAATGTGATATCAGTGACCCTAGGAACTTTGGAAAGCCTGTCACAGTGTTGAGTATAGAACTGATGGATCAATAAATCTTTTCCACCATCATCATTAGTGATAGCATAAATTTTTTTTCTGTCTTACTTTTTTTTCAAATATAATTTGTATTTTAAACATATACACAATGAGAAAATTTAAAAAAAAACATTGCCATTGACATAGCAGATCACAGGAGAGGATTCAGTATAAGTCAATAAATTTCCATTTCAAGAAAATCCATATAATAAATACTACATATTGTTTTCAAAGCTGCCCAGCTTTGCTTCTTTGTTGGTTTTCTTTTGTTCTTTGCTGCGTACTTTTTACTTTACATAATTATTTTTATGTAACTTTACATTTTATATTACTTTAAATATTTTTTTTACTTTACATAATTATTAACTCTTATTTATAGAGGGTGTCCCAAAAGTCTCAGTTTCAATAGCTTCAAAACTAAGACTTTTGTAGCACCCACTACAGCACCTTCTTGTTTAAAAAGCACATATCTCACAGGATCCCTGTAGGTCAGGTAACACAAGTATTTTCTTCCCCATTTTCCAGAAGAGCACTTGGGCAAAAAAGAGCTAAAATGATTTACCCAATGTCACATAGCTAGAAAGTGGCAAAGTGTAGACTGAAATTTAGATCTTATTACTTCAAACACAGCATTCTTTTTACTATATCATGATGTGTTAATATGCCATATGTATCTCCTTTGAAGTATTAATACCAAATAATAGCTTAATGTACCACCCCTTTGGGGAATAGCATTTTGAAAAAGCACTTCTGTAGATTTAAAGCCTTACCTTGAAGGAATGAATGTCTACAGCTAGAATTTTTGGTACTCTGGAAGGATGCCAGGGGAGATATGTATAGACAAGGAAGCTTTCCCAAGGCATCTCAAATCATAACATGTAGGCTTCTTCCTATTCTGCCTAGAAGCTAGGATGTCTACACAGATCAATCATACCCCAACCGCAGAATGGAGCACTGGGAGGACAAGTCACTGAATCCTATGGGAAAAAAGGCTAAAGGTGCTGTGGATAAAAGACTAGCCTAGGGGGAGTCTAGGTGGCACAGTGAATCCAAGGCACAGGCCATGGAGTCAGGAGGACTTGAGTTCAAATGCAGCCTCAAGCACTTAACACAAAAAAACCTAGCCATGTGACCTTGGGCAAGTCACTTAACCCCAATTGTCCTGCCTTCCCTCCAAAAAAAAGCAGCAAAAAAAAAAGAAAAAGACTATCCTAGTAGGCAAAAGAATTGGGGCTTAGTTCTAGAGAGGTCACTAATTAACTGTGTGACCTTAAACAGTCCCTTTCCACTCTCTCGACTCAGTTTCCCCTTTTGTAAAATAACAAGGTTCCAGTAGGGGCTCTCCAGAATCTCATCTACTTTTAACATTCTAAGATTGCAAAAAAACAGGTTTATCCATCTCTAATAATGACAGATATTATGATACTGTGGAATAGACTATAATTCAAACTCCAGGTGCCTATAGGCATCAATCACACCCACAGAGAGGATGTTGACTTTAAAAGAACTATTTAAAAGTAATACTGTATATTGATTCTTAGCTTATTCCCTGCCCGGTGCACCTTGTACTAAACAGTACTACTTTCGTATCTTTCCAAGGTCTTTCCATCAGTATCCCTTGCCTTAGGATTTCCCTCATTAGGCAGTGAAAGTTTCACTGATCTTCAAATTTGCTTATCATTATCTTGAAAGACCTATAAACAAATATGCTGCCTTAGAGATACAAGGAACTAGGTGCCTAAGAAGAGGAGCCATTTAGTTCCTGCTCAAAATTGTCTGTTCAATTTATGACTCTCCTACTGCCAAGAGATAGAAATTGCCTCATGCTGAGGCAGCCCACTGCAGGATTCTGAGGTCTATGGCTTGAATTTGAAGGCAGCCTCTATCTCTTGAGGCTCCTTGAGTCTCTCCTTTACCTGCCACTCTTTATCTATCACAGTGGGCTTGAAGGTGCCTGAACATTCACAATGGATGAACATCCCAAATAGCTTTGCAGTTACAGGTTAGCTGGAATGAACACTGAGAACACTAGGTTGTAGCCAGGACCTTCTCCCCAACCTCACTTCCCCAACTCCCCTGACCTGAGGCATTCACAGGACCCTAAATTAGTATGTATGCCCTATATTCAATTCCATCCTACTAATGCCAAGAAAAAATGTGGGAGAAAATAAAATATAACCTCACTGCTATTTTCCAATGAAATCTTTGAAATATTGGTCCAGATCCAGATGAATGGCTATGGTTGCTTCCACATTATTTATTGATATTTACCATCAAGAGCTCAGACAAGATTTGTATTGACTCAATAGTTCACACTCTGGTCCCAACCTATCTTTCCAGGCTCGGTAAACATGACTCTCCTTCCTGAACTTTGTAATCTAGCCAACTAGCCTTCTCCCTGTTCCTTATATATGACATTCTCTTTCTCTTATCTTTGTGTTTTTGCATTGGTCTTTTCTCATGCCTAAATTGTGCTCCCTCCTTTCCTCTGTCTCACAGACATCACCCTCCTGATGTCATTGTCCTTTTTGAGAACAAAGGATGAACAATGACAATAACTTCACAGAGTTTCTCTCTTCCTTTAGATGAATCTCAAGAACTATCTTCCGCATAAAGTCTTTCTGAACTACCCACTGATTGTGATTCTTTCCATCTAAAACTACCTTACATTTAACTATGATCTATGTTTCTAGTTGTTTACTTTATTCTATGTACCTGCTGTATCCTCCATTATAATATAAAGTCCTTGCTAGCAGTATTTATTTCATTCTTTATATTTAAATATCTCCAGTACCTAGGATAGCTCCTGACATATAGTAAGCATTTAATAGGTGTCTACTAATTTATTAATGGGCAGGTCGTGCAGTAGATAGATTATTGAGCCTGGAGTTAGAAAGATCCATCTCCATGAATTCAAATCTAATCTCACTAGCTGTGTGTCCCAGTGCAAGTCAATTAACTCTCTTTGCCTCAGTTTTCTCACCTGTTAAATGAGCTGGAGAAGGAAATGGCAAACCATTCCAGTACCTTTCCCAAGAAAACCCCAAATGGGGTCACAAAGAGTTGTATGTGACTGAAACAACTAAACAACAATTTATTGATTAAATTAATATTCAATTGATCAGAAGTTCAATTCAGCATTTGAGCACTGACTTTGTGTAAAACACTACACAAATATATAAATCATTAACCAACAAATATTTATTAAATACCTACTAGGTGGCAGACACTATGCTATGTGTAAGAGACACAAAGAAAAAAATGAAACAATTCCAACCCTCAATGGATTTACATTCTATTAGAGACTGGAGGTGGGGAACAGCATATATACAGTTAAGTAATTACAAAATAGGTATGTGTTAAGTATAAAATCATTTCAAGGAGTACTAGCCACTGAGGATACAGGGAAAGTTTCATGTAGGAGGTATCCTTTGAGATGAGTTTTTAAGAGATTCTAGGAGGCAGAGATAAGGAAGGCAAATATGCTATGGGATGTGACTTATGAGGGACAACAAGTAGGTCAATGAGCCCAGAATACCAAGTGCATGAAAGGGAGTAATGTGTGATTAAGGTGTAAGCCTAGAAAAGTAGGCTGGAGTCAAGCTAAGGAGTTGAATGCCAAATAGAGGAGTTGGTCAGCTTTTTGAGTAGGTTAGATCGGTACTTTAAGGAATATCACTGATACCCATATAGAGAAAGGATTGAAGAAGAGAAATACTTGAAACTGGAAGATCAATTAGGAGGCTAATTATAATAGTCAAGGCAAGAGATAATGAGGGCCTGAAGCAGCATGGTGGTCATGTGAATAGAGAGAATGGGAAAGATACAAGAGATACTGTGGACAAAAATCAACAAAACTTGGCAATTAAATATGGGATATAAAGGAAAGTGAAATATCAGGGATGACTGAGGTTTCAAACCTGGCTAACTAGAATGATTGAGGTATTGATATGGATACAAACGGTACCCTACTGAGGCCCCTCCTGAGGCAGGCTCATTCTGTAGCTCATCCTGTAACTGGAGACCATGCTAAAGTCCTTTTTCCCTTACATTGAAATATCAAAACTTTTTCTTGTTTATTATTTCAAGTAGTTTTTTACTTGATTCTCTAGGATTCTCTAAGTTTATCATCATATCATCTGCAAAGAGTGATAACTTAGTTTTTTCTTGGCCTATTCTAATTCCTTCAATTTCTTTTTCTTCTTTTATTGCTAAGGCTAACATTTCATACAACTTTTTCTTAACTTGTACCAAAAGAATTGCTTTTATCTCCTTTATCCTGTGTTCTCTCACCCCCTTAATCTTTAACCAACCATAAAACTTTAAAATCTATAGGCTGTATCCCTGTCAGGATTTTGTCCATATAGGCCTAGTCCCCCTCAACTATCAGTGCCTTTTACTCAGCCACATTGCTACAGTAAAGGTTCATGTTCTTTCATGTTAATAAAGTTCCTGATGGCTAAAAGAGAAGTCTAAGTGAACTCTTTCACACTTGACCCCACTGTCTTGAATCTGAACCACTGTCTTGAATCTGACCTCTGTAGTATCCTCAACAGATATATGGAGATTTTGAAGAGAGATATGTTTTCGGGAAAACATAATGAGTTCTGTTTTGGAAATGTTAGGTTTGTGTTTACAGGACCTCAGATTTGGGGGGAAATCCCTCATTGATCAAGTATTCCAACCCATGTTTGATCAAAGAGTCCCTCTGCATCTCTAATCAGTTTATTTTAGAAATCTTCCAATAAAGGAAAATCCACTTCTTCAGGCAAGTGAGGAACAACACTATATATATTTTTTGTCATTTTCGGAGAATACTAATTATCAGAAATTTTTCTGTATGCTAATCCAAAAGTCTTCATTTTCCCCCTCATGTACCCATTATTCCTAGTTCTCTACAAGCTGAATAAACCTAATCCCTGTACTATTCAACGACCTTTCAAATATTTGAGGACAACTACCATATCCAGCTGTCTTTCTCCAGTCTGACCATACCTACTTCCTTTGCTTGTTTCTTGTTTTCAGTGGTTTCCAATCCTCTCACATTTTGGTTTCTTTCCTCGAAGTGATTATACCTTATTCAATTCAAATAAATTCAGTTAGATCCAACAAATACTTGCTGAAATGCCTACTGTGTCCAAGTCACTCTGCTAGACTAAGAGAATACAAAGTTAAAAAAATGACACTATAATCTCAAAAAACCCTATATTCTATAATGGGGTATGTCATGTACAAAATGAATTACATATGGTTGAATGAAATCATTTAGAAGAGAGGTCCAGGCAAAAGATTATAGAAAAAATGTAAAAGTATATTTCTCTAATTGCGGAAATTAGACATGTCTGTGTAATAAGAAATGGAAAATAAGAAGTCCCATAAGTGAAGTAGTTTGAAGGAGAGATTGAAATGTATTTGTAGGGATGGGCCTTAGTATATGGCCTCAAAGGCTAGAAGGACTTCAAGAGGTCAAAACTTATGGTAAGGACATTACATATACAAGTAATTTCATGAGCAAAGGCATGAATTAATACATGGATCAACAAAAACATTCATGGAATAGGAAGTAGTTCAGTTTGAATAAAGCATGGGCTTTTAGCCTGCACACCAGCACCTTTTGGTAGATTTAAGTTATTGCTGGACAACTAAATGGCACAGTGGATAGAACACTGGGCTTGGAATCAGAAAGACTCCTCCTGAGTTCAAATCCAGCCTCAGACAAAGTCATTCAACCCTCTTTGCCTCAGTTTCTCATCTATAAAATGAGCTTGAGAAGGCAGTGGCAAACCACTTCCAGTATTTCTGCCAAGAAAAACCCAAATGAAGTTATGAAGAGTCAGATACAACTGAAACAACTCAAAAACAAAGTTATTGCATGGAGTAGGCAAATCTACATGTATACCAAGCATTGTCATTTTGTTCTTTATTCAGGATCAACAAAATAAATATGCAGTGTGACTCAGTATAATTATTAATAAGTAAATATACCATCTGTAGACTTAATAAGTAATATGTCTCACACATGTAATATTATTCTTTTCCAAAGATATCTAGATGCTGTTGTGATTAATAAAATCCAAATTCATTTGACAGCATTATGGAATTCGTAGTAAGTTTTTTGTTATGTATTTTCTCTAATGATGGGCTTTAAAAGTACATTTTGTAGGTTCTACAAAATATTTATGTTAAAAGGTAGTCCTTGTATTTAAGAAAATTTGCGCCCACTCTCTTACAGCCTAAGATATGGACACAGATGAATAGCATCTGTAAAGAGATGCATCTTTAGAGGTTAAGGACAGAGAATAAGACATCTTAAATGTTAGATTAATAAGTTTGTGTTTAGTTTGAGTGGTTATAAAGTCTCTTTTGAAGGACTTTGAGAAGGCGAGTAACATGATTTCCCATTATGCATTAGGAAGATTAACCCAGCAACAGTGGAAAGGAAATGCTAGAGGGAGGGTTGAGAAGGGAACCTATTTAAAGATACTCAGGCAAGAAGTACAAAGTCATGAATTATGGTGTTGGCAGTCGGAATGAATTTGAGAGAAATTTTACTGCTTGAATTAAAAAGAATTGTGGGCAACTGACTGAATTGGGAGGGGATATACGAAAGAGATGATGGGGAGTTTTAAACATGGTTACCTGGTATTTTAATTAGGAAATATTTATTAAATGGCTATTACCCATGAGGCGATACGGTAAATACCAAGGATATGTAGACAAAACCAAAAGAGTTCCAGTCCTCATGGAGGGTATTACATGTATATCATTATATATAGATACTATATATAGGTATTATATATATTCTACTAGGGTTGGGGGTAGAAAGACAGCATAACTTTTCTGACTGAAAAGAAGCTACAACTGACAGGAAAAGGGAAATTAGGAAGAGAAGAAGATGGTTTGGGATTGTGTTGAGCTTTCGCTTGAACATGTTGAGGAATCTAGGTGTACTTAATGACACCAGGGATTTCCTTAGCTTTGTCTGTACCTAAAACATTTGTATGCGAAATCACATACTTCACTGATTTTATGAGGAAAAAACCCACAACTTTTGTGTGTGTGTGTCTGTGGTTAAAGAACATTAATAGAACCTAATTAACACATATACGCCATTGATTTTTTGACTGAAATAGGCTAATAGTAAAAAGAAATAGCTGATATTTCTCTTTTCTTATGCTTCAAAAACAACTGTTAAATTATCACTGGTGATTAGATATCCTCCTTGGACTCTGAGATCAAGGAAAGGAAGGGGATGTGTGACATATTTACCACATCCAAAGATGGCAATGTTGTTCCACGGTCATTAAGACATGAGCTTTGAGGATTTTCTCCAACAGTAGAGATAGGTTTATGCTGATCCATCTTTCATCCCCTGTTGTGCTCAACAACACACAATGCTCATTTGGCAATCCATTCTACGCTTGTGACAATTTTTTTTATGTCGTGTTATTCCTTCAACTAACTAGGATTATTAGAGTTTTTACATGGATGTATCTTGTCTGTTCAGTCAGATTAGGGGCAGGTAGAAAGACTCATACTTCTTTATATTCTCCCACTGTGTTTTGGAAATTGATGATGTACAATATACTTGTCAGTTAACTAGATGATCTGTAAAATGACTGATCAGGATAGAGAATTGGTAAGTAGCCAGAAATAAGGCTCTGCTTTTATCAACTAGCACCACCTGAAATTATGGATGGGAAACTCAGGAGACATTGTGCCTTCAATTTACAATTAAAATTAGATGCAAAGATAGCTCTTTAAGGGGCGGCTAGGTGGCGCAGTGAGTAAGAGCGCCAGCCCTGGAGTCAGGAGGACCCCGGATCAGTTACAGCCTCAGATACTTGACACCCACACCCTCACACACACACACACACACACACACACACAACTGGCTATGTAACCTTGAGCAAGTTACTTAACCTCAATTACTTAAAAAAAAAAAAAAAAAGATAGGTCTTTAAAACTTGATGTTGACCAAAAGATTACCAGCAGGATATCCCATACTGAAGAGCATATACTCTCTTGGGTTATATACACCTTTCAATTCAAATAGTATGTTTAACATAGAGAAATTGTATTCTATAGTAGAAACATGAGTGTAATCCTTGATAATGGTTTCTATCTATAGATTTTATATGAATCTCAACAAGTCACTTTAACAGTTGTGTCCAACATCCTCTCTCCTTTAAAAAAAAAAAATCTTGGGTCGGCTAGGTGGCGCACTGAATAGAGCACCAGCCCTGGAGTCAGAAAGACCTGAATTCAAATCTACCCTAAGACACTTGACACACTGACTAGCCATATGACCTTGGACAAGTGACTTAACCCCAATTGCCCTGCCTTCCCCCCCTCCAAAAAGCAAATAAAAAAAAGATGAGTTAAAAAAAATCGTAAGGATCATCTCCTCTGCCCACAAAATTATCTTCTTCCTATCAAGTGGACCTTGAAAAGGTCTCTGTGCTGTCTGTTACTTAGTCTCAATCCAGGGTAGCACATCAGGCTATGTGGGAGTTAAGAAGTACATTGGATAAGAAAAATAAGAGATTTTAGTCACTGTAAATTCATATTTTCATATCTACAAGGTCATGCTTTGAAGAAAACCTCTGATGAATCACTCAATCTCTATTTCTTTTCTTCTATCTTTACAGACTATAAAGTAGTCACTGAAAGACACATTTTCAATCTTTTCTTTAAAAAAAAGCCCACCTTTGTTATTCTACTAATGTTAACAACTGGACGGTAAAGTCATGTTGCCTTAAGGATGTGGGCTTCATTTTTAAAATATATTGTTAAGGCAAAACATTAAGGCAGAGGGTTTTGTTGTTGTTGTTTTTAAGCAATTGGGATTTAGTAACTTGCTCAAGGTTACATGGCCAGTTATTTCTGGGTGTGGTGCTAAGTATCTGAGCCTGGATTCGATCTCCCAGGTCATCCTGACACTGGGGCCGGTGCTCTTGCTCGCTGAGCCACCTGGCTGCCCTTGTTGTTGTTAAATATGGAAAAAGAGAAAGTCATCGTATTCAGTTCAATTTAAACAATTTACATTAAGTGACTATTAGCCAAGGCAATGTTTTAGATAGGAATATAAAGGTGAAAAAAGATGAATGCCCTACCCTCAAGGAGTTTGCAGTCTAGTAAGAAATGAAGACAAGAAAAAAAATCAAAATGTTACAAATGATGAAGTGTAATACGATTTAAAACAAGTGTCATTAATTTCAAAAAATATCAAGCTCACAAGACATAGGTAGAAGACCAAATGACCTTTGTTTTAAAGGACAATATAGTATACAATCCTACAAGCTTGAACCGGTGGTAGTTATATTAAGCTAGAGACTGTTGTTTTTTGGAGGAATGGTCATAGCTATTCTATGAGGGAAATGAAGTGGTGTACTGCTTCTAGGTTGTAAGGGAAAGGGGAATTCTGATGTACAACATGAAGGACGATCGAGTTAAGTCAGTTTTAGCTTTGAAGCAGGTTCTATGGCTCCCTTGATTTCAGGATACAGTGAGGAAAGTGAAGATGAGTGGCACCGCTTTTGCTCTGGGGTGGTATGACACACTTAATTAATCTTAACCATAAGAAAGTTTGACTTCTATGTAGCACTGTAGCTGATTTAAGCTATGTGTACACGCCATGCAGCCTATATGGGTGTTTCCAAATGTCCACATGGTGGGCACTTGCTGTGCCAGACATACAGATTACCGACTCAGTTTTTTAATCTTTTGAATGACTGTCTTCGTGCCCTATAGAAGTATATTTAACCAGATGTTTGGTAGAAATTGTCCTATGGACTCATGATGGAAAGGGCTATCTACATCCAGAGAAAGATTTACAGTCTGAATGCAGATTGAAGCAAACTGCGTGAGCTCTCTCTCTCTTTCTTGTTCATTCCATTGGTTATAATCCTTCTTTACAACTTGACTAATGTATAATGTGAAGGTATTTGTAGAACCCATATCATACTGCAGGCAGCCACAGTGAGGGGGGAGGAGAGAAAGGGAGACAGAGAAGGAGAAAAATTTGAAGCTCAAAATCTTGTGGTAAACTATAGGCAAATTAATTAATTAATTTTTTTTTAAAAAGAAATTGTACTATGGTAAAAATAGGGAAGAAAACAGATAGGTAATACCCAAACAATCCAACTTAACTTATCTCCTGTTCTTTCCTAGGGTGCTAAAAATTACTCTCTGACTTTAAAACAAACAAAAAAACCCCATAACATCGAGAAGAAAAGCAATAGAGCAACATGTAAGACTTTGAGAGTATGGAAGCTTTTCAGCAGATATCAAACTCAAAAAGAATCAGAATTATTCAGCAACAATTAATTAACAATGATTTGGCAAAAACCACTTGGGGTAATAAAAATCTGCATCCTGGCTTCCCACTTCAGAAAGAACTCACCCTCAATCACCCAATCAGATGCAACCACTTATTTCCCTGAATACAGAAGCAGAACTTCCTTTAACCCAAACATCATTGGGGTCCAACAGGGATTCTCTCAGAGGATTTTGGCTAATTAACAGTTTCATTCACCATCAGGTTCACATTATCAAATTATTAAATTCTTAGATCTATCAGCAGCTAGAAGTCTATTTTAGCGCCCACATTTTTACAGATGAGGAAACTGAGGTGCAGAGAGGAGAAATTCATTCCTAAAAGTAACTCAGGAAATTGGTGCCAAAATAGGGACTCAGACCTAAGTCTTCTGACTCTTAATCCAAGTTCTTTATAATATATCATGGTCCTCTTGATTGTTGGGATCTTGATCTTTAGTGTTTGCCTAGATTTGAGTCTTATGTATGCCCTACCCTTGGGTATGTGGCTGTCCTTGAATCTGTGGGTTTTCCTACCTTTGAATTTCTTGTCTCAATTCTCTAGCTTCTGACATTGATGTCTGCTTCTTCTAGTCCTGTCATCTACCTCATGACCCACAGATTTGTCATGGTATCACTGTAATTGGCACAGTAAACCTAAAGCCTTTTCTGAAAGTCAATTAAATGAAAAGGTCATCAATTTGTAGCATTAATCACTTAGGGTCAAAAAAACTATCCAATCACATAACATTAAAATCTACTAGATGAGAAGACTAACTGGATGATGAAAAAAGTGAGGTATCACTATCAACTTTACATGAATTGTTAAAACTACAGATTCATTTTATTTTCACAAGATCCCAAGCCAGGGTGAGGGGGGTAGGAGGATCAGTCATAGTTTCAAGATCACAAAGCTACTTGGGAGTAAGGAAAAGACTAGAACAGAGACCTTACAGGCTACAGTTTCTCTTTCCAATACTCTTTCATCAGATACCAATATAAGGCACATGGAAGACTAATAGATCATGAGATTCTGTTCCCAGGAAATAATTTTTTTTGTTAGAAGGGTCATAACTATTGAATACTCAGAGTTAAAATGAGAAAAGGACTTTAATGCTCTTAATTCTATTCCACAAACATTTATTACATGCAATACCCTGTGTTAGGCATTAGTCAGGTAAAAGAAGAAAAATGTCCTTGTCCTCCAGGACATTGGCATGACATGAACAGAAATAACTGTAATAAAAGCTGAAATGTGACAAGTGTACAGTGAAGGTCTTAAGATAGTTCATAGGATTCATAGGTGGGAAGGACCTTGTAGATCACATTATCTATTTTAATGCACAAGTCAACCAAAGTCTAGAGAAGAGACTTAACTAAGTTAACAAGATGCCAAGTGCCAGATGCAGCACCCAAAACTGGGTTTGGTGACTCCAAATCTGGGGCTCTTTCCAGTTGGTTAAGGAGGAATCATTTTCTAGCTGATATATTAGAGCAATTTCATGAAAGATCTTGAAGGAAAAGAAGGATTTCAAAAGGCAGAGATGTAGAGGGGAGGGTGTCTAATGCAGGTATGGGGGCCAGCCTGCACTAGTATAAAAAGGTGAAAGGTAGAATGAGATCAGGTACAAGTGCAATTTGACTGATTTGTGGAGTGCACAAAGGAGGATAGTACGAAATGATTCTAGAAAAATAGTTTCAAACCGGACTCACATGGCATTTTGATGAGGATTTTATTTCATGCTTAGGGTTGGGCAATGGGAAGACACTGAAGGGACAGTCAGGTGGGCCTGGAGTTATAAAGACTCATCTTTGTGAGTTCAAATCTGGCCTTAGACACTTACTAGTTCTGTGACCCTGGGCAAGTCACTTAAACCTGTATGCCTCAAATTCCTAATCTGTAAAATGGGCTGGAGAAAGAAACTGCAAACCACTCCAGTATCTTTGCCAAGAAAACCCCAAATGGAGTCAAAGAGAGTCAGACACAACTGAAATGACTTAACCAACAAAAGGGAAACGTAAAGACACTGAAGGGCTTTGAGCAGACCCATATAGCATAAATCAAAGGGAATGAATGGCAGAGTAGAAAGAGCTCTGAATTCAAAGTAAGGGGACTTAGTTCATATTCTGACACAACTATTTACTACTTATGACACCTTGATAAGTGATTTCATTTCTGGGCCTCAGCTTCTTTATAAAGTAAGAGGATTTCTTAGATGATCTGGAAAGTCCCTTCTGTCTCTAAATTTATAATTCTAGGTGTCATTCCTTCTTTGTGGGACAGCCCAAATCCATTAGGCATTTTTAGAAGAATGACCAAACTCATAATCAATTCATATCATGCATAAGAAATTTAAAAAAAAAAGATTTCTAATGGACTGAGTCAAGAGCTCAATAATTAGAGTACAATGTAATCAGTAGTTCTCTAATGGGCTGGGAGGAGAATCTGTGATGTAGTCAGTATTAAAAATAGCGAATTGCATTCACAGGGGGTGGCATTGTTTCCAATATCTGGGAATTGCATTCAAAGTCAAGGGAATAGAAAAAGTCTCCAGGATAATTTATTGTCTTCCGAATGGTAAATATGAAGCGTCTATATATTTTCTAACAAACATGTTTTCATTAAGTCATTAATGTCACTTTAAAGCTCTTTCACTCTCTCCCTCTGTCTTACTGATAGATTTAATGTCAAGTCATTCCGCTTTGACAGCTGGCGAGAAATCAGCTTTGCGTTTTCTCATTAAAAGTAATGCTGTGTTAGTAGCCAAATACTTGGAAATGTGAAATGTTAAAATTTAATGGAGTGGAAAAGGCTTATTCTAACTTTGTAAATGGCAGCATCTTTGTAAAAGTTGGTAGAAAAGACCAACTTGGAGCGAGGATGGCCTGCTGCAATTGTAAAAATAACACAAGCTTGCCAGAGTGGAGAGTGTCCATTGGAACCAGAGTGCTTAATGTTGTTTGCTGTGTAGCTTTATAGAAATCTCAGAATTGGCTTGCACACCTGCACAAAATAAAAAGTTTCTCCCTCCTCTCTGCTTCTTAATTCTCCCCTTGCTCCATTATGGGCCTTGGAGAGAAATGCACAAATTTATTCAGCTTGTAATGTCTTTCTACCACTGTTTTCAGCAATATACTGCCCAGTGTCTTATATTACCTTATCTAGTTAAGCATTTAGGAATGCCATTTGTATGAGAGAGATTGCAGGAAATAAAGTTTCATTGTATTTTAGATTGGGAACAACAAATAATAGTCCTTGCATCAATTGCGAACAAAGCTGGCCATTTGCATTTTTGGAAAATAATGGGACTCTTTATCTCTTGTTTTTAAATCACTTCCTAAAAACCTCAAACACCTGCAACTGTGAAAAAAGAGAGTACAAATACTCAAATTATTCAGTGGGTTCCCTCAGCAGTCTTTGATAGATCACTGCACTTAAGCCCAGTAATTTCAATAGAATTGAGGGTGCTGAGACAGATGGGGACATTTGGCTATTCCCAACCACACTGCACTTCACCTATCTGAATGACTAAAGAAGGACTTACAATCTAAAAACACATCTAGCACTTGATTATACTTGGTCCTATATAATTATATTTCCATAATAATGGTTTCCTGTGTGTATGCCGTTTTCTCAAGGACAGAAACCACAGCTTTTTTTGTTTGTTTGTTTGCCCCATAGTGATAAATACATCATCTGAATCCAGGGAGTATTCAGCAATCAGGTACTGAGTGCCTGAGATCATTGGGCTGGCTGGACAGGACACCAGATATCATCTAGTCAAGGTTCTTAACCTGAGGTCCATGAATTAAAAAAAATATATATATATGTATATATATATATATATATAATGTTCAGTATAATTGGTTTGCTTTATTATACTATATATTTTATTGTGTTTATTTAAAAGATATTGTTTCAAGGAGAAGTTCATAGGCTTCACCAGTCTGCCAAAGGAATCTATGTTATAAAAGGACAAAAACCTCTGCCCTCGTCCAACCTGTTCATTGTATAGAGGAGGAAACTGAGCCCCAGAGAAGTTAAGTGATTTGATCAAGTTCCCATTGATATTAAGTAATAGATCTGGGCATCGAACCTAGGCTCTAAATTCTAAATCCAGTGCTCTTTCAGCTGCCAAGCACTGGCATCACAGTGTGGAAAATACTGATAGTTCGGTTTCCACAGATTCTATAGGAACTATGAATGTTTTGTAAACGGATCCTGCACAGGATGTATGGAAGGGTCTAGGTCCTGAGAGAAAAGGGCAAAACATACTATCCAGTCATATAAAGGGATCTACAAAGGAGGAAGGAGACCAGACCAAGGCAATTCAAACCAGTTGGGATTCAAACTGATACACCTGGTAAAGCAGTTAAGTCCCACTGTCTAACCAAGGGCTACTGTGGTAGGAAGAGAAGAATCATTCAGGTGAAGAGTTTCCTAGTAGAGGAGATGACTTGTCAAGAGGGAACCAATGATTGTGACAGAAGTGGGGCTATATATTCTTTGTTCTGCTACTGGGGGACTCGAGTGTGTGTGTGTGTGTGTGTGTGTGTGTGTGTGTGTGTGTGTGTGTGTGTGTGTGTGTGTCTTGTTCTGTGAGGGAATGCCTGCTTCTCCAGAGAATCGTCAATGAAAGACCTCTTCTTTCACTCTACAAACTGCAATTTTATTTACTACCTAATCGGAACCTAGGAGGAGGGAGCAGCCCTCCCTGACTTAAGCTCCAGGCTAGTTGAGTTTGGGACTAAAATTTTTGTTTACAACTACAGGAACAAAGGAGTTATAAAACTGCCCTTATAGTCAAAAATCACACCATATGCAGCAACATTCCCTAAGGCATTCCAAAAAGTAATCAGCAAAGATTCTATTTAAATACTATCAGTGATAGGGAGCTCACTACTTGAGGTGAAAATCCATTTCATTGTTGAAAAGCTCTAGCTGCTAAAAATAAAATAAAGGTCTTTAGATTGAGTTAAAATCTGCCTCCCAATCATTTCTATCCATTGGTCCTGTGCTCTGGTACAGCATTGAATAAGAACAGAAGTAGGATCCCATGTTATTTAACAGACTGGTCTGAAAATTGTGAGATTGATTGGAATATAGAGTAATATAAAGCCCTTCCACTGAGATTCAAAAAAATTAGCTGTGCAAATGCAGGTTGGGGGAGACCTTATTAAAAAGTGGTTTGCTTGAAAAAGACTTAGGGCTCTTAGTTAACTGCAAGATCCCAAAAGTGAATTCAAAACTAGGCTTCTCTGAGAGTTCTTATAGCTCAACACTCAAGCAGAAGGGAAAGTCTTGGTTATTACACCCCACCTGTCCTTCCCCACCCCCGACCAAATAAAAGATGCTCTCATACTATTGACTGAACTGCATCCTGGGCAGCCACCATTTGCAACCCCAATTTACTTAATTGGCTCCTTCCTTGGACTTGCCCCACTCTGGTTTACCTCTCTGTTGTAGGTGTCTGCTCCCCACCTTTCCACCAATTCAAGCCCTATCCATCTTTAAGATGGCAGGTCAAGACTTACCTCTTTAAATACTTCTGATTACCTTCACCTACACAGAAGTAAATTATCTTCTTTCTCCCCTAGGATCATGAGATTGCTGGTGGTATATCTAATCTGCCAGGACTTTTGGGATTATGAATCTTGCCTATTTTTACCTAAGAAGTCACAATTACTCTTTCCTACCTTCTTGACTTCCTGGCTTTCAGATTTTCATTATGCTCCTGGATAAGAGGCCTCTTGCTTTTCTCTTCATCTGGACCTAACTTCTAAAATGACCGGAGTTGACTTTCTTATGACCTTCAGTTTTGTTGCAGTCTGCATGACTAAAACCTTCACAGGTGCTTGGCTGCCTTCCAGTCCTGCCTCCCATCTGACTAATCATATCCGGTTGCTACTCATGTCCAGGCATGACAAGGGCCAGGTCTCCTCCTTCCATTGATTCCTGCACAAGACCCATCACAGAGCCACTACTGTGCATAGCTGTTATTGGTACTATCATTATTATTACAGTAGCTATTCTAGAAATATTTGTTGATTGTTTTGTACAGGATAGTGATTTAGGACAAAGGAAATTAAGACTACAGATAGACACACAAGCTGAAAACATAGCAGGTAAAGTTCTCCCTGCCTTTCTTTCCTCCCCACAGACAGACAGGAAAGAATCCTGAACAAGATGAGCAATGCTCGTGTACCATGTTAGGATCTCAACACAAGGTATAGCAGATGGTACAAAAGACTGAGCTGCATTTTCCTAGAGCATAGCCAGATTTTCACTAGTCCCAATGGAAAGATATCCTATTATTATAATTTTTTTTTGGAGGGAGTAGAGGGCTTTGATTGACAGTCTTCTCTCTTTCCTGCTGTCGGGCTGGAAGATGCAATAAATAAGAAACCTGGAAGCTTGCGCAAGTCTCTGCCTCTAGGTAACTCTTCCAAATTCATTGAATTATTAGCATCTTCCTCCGTCCTTGACACAGGTGCCTAAGAGTTACTACTAGATGGTGATGATTATGCTCTGGAAATGTATGCTCAGCTAAGTATGTCAGATATCAAGGGCTACTTTTCAGAGTCTGGGCAGAACTGGACCATGTGGCAGCTCAAACAACAAAAACACTGCATATGTAACCCAGGAGTTATACAGGTGAGACTGTTGTTCATGCCCTCTTCCCTCCTCATATTACCTTGCATTGTATGATATTGCTGTTTCTGTTTGTCCTTCATTTTCAAAAATTAACATGACATCAAGAAGTTAATACAAATGAACTGGATTTAAGTGAGGCAGGGCTTTGCAAAGTCATCAACCTCACTATTTCCTCCAAAGCCATATGGATCCAGTGGCAAGATACAGAACAAGATGGTCAGAGATGGCCCTAGGTGCAGTGGAAGACCTTGGTCTTTTTAAATTAAGGTCTTTCAGGGGTCTCAGTATGACTGAGGGAATACCCACTCAGTGATTAAGGCTGGGTAAGAAATGAGACAAAAAAATGCCTCTTTTACCTAATCAAAAAAAAAATTAATCTGGGAGGAGAAGATCCTCATGGTTTCTGGCAAAAACAGAAACAACTGCTATTTACACTCTGAGCTATCAGAGTTCAAATGATGATCAAGTTAGGCTTGGGCTGGGACCTACTGTTGGTCAATCAATGAGGGTCAGAGTGATTTGAATTTAAGGCATGTTCCTTAAGAAAGAATATTAGCTTCAAACCCCAAGATGTCTTGTGAGGTTTGAGCTAATTCCTTTGGGCAGAGCAGTCATTCCCTATGTGGACAGAAAGAGAAAAGAGGGAGGGAAGGAAGGAATAAAGGAAGGAAAGGAGGGAAGGAGGAAGAAAGAAAGAGAAAAGAGAAAGGAAGGGGGAGGGAAGGAAGAAAGAAAGGGAGGGAAAAGGAGGAAAGATGGAAGGAAGGAAATAAGTCTTTATTACAAGCCTATTATATGCTAAACACTTTAAATTATCATCTCATTTGATTCTCACAACAACTCTAGAATAGGTGCTACTATTATCATTATGTTACAATTGAGGAAACTGAGGCAAACAGAGGTTGACTTGTGAAGGATTACACACATTGTAGGTGTCTAAGGCTGGACTTGAACTCAGTTCTTTATGTCTCCAGATCTGCACTGTCCATTATGCCACCTAGTTACACTCCTCCCTCCCCCCCCCAGGATAGGTACTATGTTTTTTTCCCTCCTTCCCCCAGGGCCCATGACAGTGCTTTTGCACATAGTAAGAAGGCAATTTGATGAACTTCACCAATTCCAGCAAACTGAGCCAAAGAGGTGAGCTGTCTCATTCAGTTGTGTTTGACCCCTCGTGACCTTCTGGACCATATGGTTCACAGAATTTTCTTGACAAAGTTACTAGAGTGGTTTGCCATTTCCTTCTCCAGTGGATTAATGCAAACAGAGGTTAAGTGACTTGCCCACACAGCTAATACAGGTCTTATGCCAGAATTAAACTCAGGTCTTCCTGATTCCAGGCCCAGAGTTCTACCCAGTGCACCATCCAGCTACCTTGAAGAGAAGCACAGGCAAATGAAAAGAAAATAATTCCAGAAGGGCAGATATGTCTCTGAAGAGATATGTAACATGTAGAATCATAAAATTGTAGAGTTGAAAATTTAAAAATGAACTTCTCTATAGAAGAAAGACTATGGAGTGACCGAAGAATCATTATAGCTAGGGTCTGGGCCCAATTCTTACTATTAATTTACTTGCATGACTTTGAGGAGTCACTTCTTGGGGCTTTGCTTTTCTCACCTGCCAAACAAAAGGTCTTTACTAGAGAGAATTGGAGTAGAAGACCTCTAAAGTCCCTTTCAGCTCTGAAATAATACGATCATGCCATTTTTAAACCATCTGTCCTGCCTCAAGCCTCTTGCATCTCTAACCCATCCATCCTACAGCTGTCAACCAGCATTTATTACACTCCTATTATATTCTATGTACTGCCAAAGTGATTTTCCTAAAATATAGTTTTAATTATGTCACCTTCAACTTCCTGCTTTACATCTTTGCTTGAATATCTATAAGACCTTTCAAATTCAGTATGTCAAAAACCAAACTGCTCTCCGCACCATTCCCCTGGCAAAACAAAACAGTCCTCTTTCTTCTTGACTTCCCTATTTCTTTGAAAGCCACCCCTATCCTTCCATTCAGTCAGGTTAACAATCCTAGTAAGCCTTCTATTCACTAACATGGCCCCTACCCAACTTCAGGCCCAGGCTGGTTATCCCACCCTTTGAAAAGACCCTCATTCTTCCAGTCCATTTTCAATTCTTTGATAAAGGCAGGGAGAAGAGAAGGAAATGAGGCACAACCATTCTCCTCCCTCTCCCCTGTACGTCCACAGTTGGCACTGCCTGAAGTCACTGCCTATGTATGGTTTCATATCTCTGCCCCTTGGGTTCTTTATGCTGGCTTTTATACCCTTATTTTAGGGATGTGTGTGTGTGTGTGTGATGGATGAATAAATGCTATCACGTACGTTTGTGTGTATACATACACACACTCTATATCTATTTTATACATAGAGATTATATTTTATGTACTTAAACACACACTATAGCATTCATTCATTCATTCATTCATTCATTGAAAAGGATAGTTCCATAGTGGCTGTAGCTGCTGTCTGTACAACTGCTGGGTCTCTCAGTTCATCTTTTTGGCTCTGATTTTAACTTCCCCCAATCAAATTCATGGGCAGGTCTAGGAATAAACATTTGTTACACAATTGTGTCTCTCCCTCTCCTCTTCCTTTCATCTGAAAAGTAAAAATGGACAAAAGACTAAACAGAAAATCTGGTACCATTTCTAACTTTGAATTGCTCAAGTCTATTTACATTGCTACATTTCTCTTGACTCCTGTGTTTGTATTTCAAAGTATCTATTAAGCCCTGGGATCTTAATCAGGAATACTTGAAAGTCCTCTATTCCCACCAAAAGTCTACCTTCCCCCTGTAAAATCATAATCATCTTTGCTGGGTAACTTATTCTGGTTGTAAGCTCTTTGGAATATCATACTCTAAGTTCTCCTCTCCTTTGTGGTGGTAGTTATCGGGGATTATGTGATTCTGACTATTGACTTCTTGGTATCTGAGCTTTTTTCTGGTTGTTTGCAGTGGGTTTTTTTTCTTTGACCTGGAGGGTCTGGATTTTGTCTATTACAATCCTGCACATCTTCATGTTGGAGTTTCTTTTGGGGGTGGCAGGTGGATTCTTTCTATTTTTACTTTTCCCTCTGGTTCTAATAGGTCTGGAAAGTTTGCACTGAAAAATGTTATATAGAACTTTTTAATAGTCAGGTTTTCCCAGTGATACAATGATTTTTAGATTATTTCTCTAGCAATTGTTTTTTGATAGAGGATTTACTTTTCTGATACTTTCAGTCATATTATTATCATCATCATCATCATCATTTAGTATTTCCTGTTGTCATTGACACCTCTCTGGTTCAATCTTAATTGTCAGGATGTCTATAAAGATTTTTTACCTCCATTTCTAAGCTTTTAATTTTTCATTCCATTTTTTTCCATTTGAGTCCTCATTTCCTTTCCCCTTCTCTTTACCATTTTATTTCATATACAAGATCATGTTTCAACTCTTCTTTCATCTCCTCTGGGAATTCCAGCAGAGCCTGGGGCAAATCTGTGGTTTTCTTTGTGGACTTTCTTTTAGAGGATGTGGAAATACTCTCTTCTTTTAAGATTGCTCTCAAGAATCCTTGACTTCTTATTATTTCTTTATTGGCAAGTCTTTTTTTCTACTCTTACTTCCTGAATTGGGACTTTGTATCAGGCTCAGGTTCTGTGCCTTTCTTCTTAGAGGAACAACAGAATCTTTTTTGTTGTTGAACTGTATTATCAGGGGTCTCCATAATGAGCACAATGTTCCTCAAGCATTTCAGAAGCAGCTGGACAGCTCAATATGCTGGGCAAGAGTATACAGTTTAGCTTGCACTAGGTTGTGGGATGTGTGAGACTTATCATTTGTGGTAAGCCTGATCACTCTTCAGATTTTTCCTCCAGGCTTCTGAACCCAAGTTCATGGTCAGAGTGAAGTCCTTCACCAGACTGTTTAGAAGGCTCCTGTCTCCCTGCCCCCTCATACAAATTTGGGTTCTAGCCTTTCCTGGCTTGCCTGAAGACTTATGTGCTCCTGCCCTTCTATATGCAATAACAATAATATATGGTCATATTGGGCACTTGGTGCCCATAGTCTTGTATGTCTCTTTGTAGAGAATTAGGTTGTAAAAATGCACTTAATTTCTCTGATTTCTTTTTATTTCTTGCTGCAGTGCCCTTTTAATAATGTCCTCTATGGAGTAGGTGGCTAAGACCTGGGTTTTTCTGCTTCCACTAATTCTACCATCTTGAGGAGATTGACTTTTAGTTGTTCTTCCCTGGAATGCTGTTCTTCTCCCAGCTGAAATAATTCCATGAAGCCTCCTCTGAAGATTCTAAGCCCATTCTGTTTGACATTTAAAGTCCTTGACAATCTGTCTCCAGCCTCTCTTTCCAGATTTATTTCCCATGACTTGCCCTCAATCAATGTTCTAGCCACTTTTTTCCTATTTTTCCTATTCCCTGTACACATTTTATCTCTCCTCTCTGTGTTTTGTGAACACTTAGTCCTCCCCATCCCAAACCTGGGCACTTCTTCCTCTTCATCTCTGTCTTTTGGAATTCCTGGATCCATTCAAGGCTCAGCTCAAGATTGTGATTCCCCAAATTGTTACCACCTATAAAGGTGCTATATATAATCTGAATATATTTTGTATTTGCTTATCTGTATATGTTTGTTTTTCACCAATAAAACTTAAGCTGCTTGAGATTAGAAGCTCTTATTTTTGAATGAACTAAAAAGCATTTGTTAATTACTTTAAAAAAATGTTTCCAATTCCTAGTACAGTATCTAGTCCAGAATAAATACAAGCATAATAAATGTTTGTTGAATTAATTGAACATGTGAATGTCAGCATACTGACATTGTTTGACTTGTCAAAATACTGGGTTGGAGTAGATTATAATTTTGTAAATTGTTTTGATTCCCATATTTTTAAAAAAAATGAACTTCCTGTACTCATTCAACTAGAAGGGAAATAAATTCTAGAAGTTACTATGTATATGCTCATAAGAAATAAGAAAAATTTATTTCAATAGAATATATGGTTTTACCAAACTTTTTTTTTCTATCCCTTGACAACATCCTGAATCCTCTAAAAGTATGCATTTCCCAGGTTGAAAACCCTTGGACTAGATGCCCTGAAGGTCCTTTCCAGCTCCAGCATTCTATTTAGCCTGGCTTTTAAAACCCAGGTCTCCAGGCAGCTAGGTGGCACAGTGAATACAGCACCAGCTCTGGAGTCAGGAGGACCTGAGTTCAAATCCAGCCTCAGACACTTGACATACTTACTAGTCGTGTGACCTTGGGCAAGTCACTTAACCCCAATTGCCCTCCAAAAAAGGCAAAAAACAAAAATAAAATAAAACCCAGGTCTCCAGAATCCAAGCCCAGTACCTTTCTGCTATATTGTACTGACTCTCATATACTGCTTCTCCCCATTATAATAAGCTTTTGGGGAAAGCCAACCAATCAACAAACAGGAATCATGTCTTCCTTTTCTCTTATTCCCTACTTTGAAACATTTGAGACTAGGCATCCAGGAAAGATTATTGGAAAATGAATTTTATAAATCATTGAACTAACTTTCAGCTTCAGTTCAATATTCTCGTTGTTAGTGTGCTGCTCCTCTATGCCCTCTTTGTGTCTGTGAGGCTTGGATCTGCCAGAAGCAGCACATCTGGAGAAGCAATTTTATCAGGATCATTGATATGATCAGATTGTTCAGAATTAAAGGGCAGGTGGTTTCCATCAAGCCCCCACCCCTTTCCCCCAGTGAATTTCCCCACCAGGGTCTCCCTTCCCTGACTGATGTTTCAGATTTTCCTTTTCCTCTCCTTCAGATTACTACTTGATATTTACCTATCCAATGTTGAAAGCCTGCCTGCTTAGACACCTGTTGTTCAAGTGTTTTTCAGTCACGTCTGACTCTTCATGACCCTGTTTCAGTTTTTTGTTTTGTTTTTGCAAAGATACTGCAGTAGTTTGCCATTTCCTTCTCCAGTTCATTTTACAGATGAGGAAGCTGAGGCAAAATAAAGTTAAGTGACTTGTCCAGGATCACAGATTTAAACTCAGGTCCTTCTGACTCCAGGGCCAGTACTCTATCCACTGTGCCACCTAGCTACCCCTAGATGCTTCGACATCTACTGGGACACATACCGAACAAATGGGAGACCTAACACTGTTGATGTCAGCAATTTAATGAAGTGGTGATAAATGACAGTTTTAACAGTAATAAGGCATCTTAAAAGAGGCTTCTTAAAGGCATCTGACTAGATCAGAGGAATAGTTTTATGTTGATAGCAGAGCAGGCTCCTTCTCTCCCAAATTCTGGCCATGTCCCTGAGGGGGCAGTATGTCCCCACAGCCTTAGGAAAAGCTTGGAATGCAGGGGGTTACCATTTCATCCCCTAACCTTGAGAAGAGCTAAACAATGACTCATAGACACCATCAGTTGCATAGAAGTAATATGGCCTTAATGAATGTAAGTGCTGTTTAAAATATAGATGGCAACTTTTTGAGAAATAAAGGAGAAATAAAAGAGAAGCATGTAAAAATAAAGCCAGGACATTGACAACAATGTCCTAAGCTAATCAAAGTGGCAGCCTCAAGCATAGGTGACTACCCAGTCAGTATAAATAATGGGGCACCAGGAAAGAGCAAATTTTTCATTCATTATTCTATCCCTGAGTCCAGCACTCTATTCTTAGGGATTCACTCCCAGGTATTGTTTCCTGTGATATTGTGAATAAAAGAGGACCGGATTTGGAGTCAAGAGGACCTGACTTTGAATCTTGGTTTTGCTGGTTTCTCCTCGTGATGGGTTGCTTGAACCCCAGTTTATAAAATCACATCTTTCCCTAGCCTCAGAGCATTATCTCTGCCCACTTCTCCCCATGCCAGTACTCTGCCTAGCAAACATTCATGATCAAGCCCTAGACAAATGCTTATCTCCTCTGGATTCAGTAACAAGCTGCACCTATGAATCCTTCACTAAATTATATATAAGTAATTCCCTAGCTCATTATATACATCCTGAATCCCTCGTTATGTATGCCTTAGGATTGGGACATATGTATACTCCCAACATCCATCTTGTCAAACATGACACTGATGGGTGGCAGCTTGGTCAGCCTGGACCACCAGCTGACTTGTGATGTTTCAAGCCTAAAGCCACACCTCTATGCAGCCCTCCTCAGGCTATTTCCCAGTGAATTCTGGGCAATACGAGTGCACAGTAGTTATTAAAAGTGTATGTTCCTTTAAGAACTGACCACTCCTTAACTCCTCCCTAATCCCACCCTGACTCACCTAGTTAACATATTTGACACAGGTTCTACTATAGATTATCCTATATAAACTTTAACTGTATCTCTCTAAGGTTGCAGATTCCCTAAGAACTCTTGCCCACTGTATAGCATAACAATAAATCTTTGCCACCTTGACCTAGAGAATGCTTGAGTCTGTGAATTCATTCTAGACTGCTTTCCAGGGACTCTGGTTATTGCAGTTCCTGGACTCTCTAAACTCCCTGAACCCTGTCTCTTGTGTGTCACTAGGTAAATCATATCAATTTCCTGAGCCTGTAAAAGGTGGAGGCAAGCTATAAGATCTCTAAAGTTCATTTCAGTTCTAAATCCTGTGATCTCTGGGTAGGATCAGATATTATCAGGGACAAAGAGAGAGGCAGTATGCATAGTGGATAGAGAGCTGGCCAAGAAGGCATGATTTGAAGATCAGTCTTTGACATATCCTGGTCTTCTGATTCTGGGCAAGTCTCTTAACTGCTCAGTTCCCCAGACAACTTTCTAAGATTATAAATTCTAGAGAAGGTGCTAACATGTAGTGGTAAAAGTATTTTGTTTTGTTTATCCAGGAGTTCTGTATACCAGTGAAATCACAGGTCCAGTATCTATCCCTATCTAACTATTAATACTTTTTAGCAATAAAAATTGTTAAAAATTCAATGTCAATTGTTTGACCTCATGATCCCACCATTTTTAGTATACTTTGGAAATGTAATCAGAAAATTAAAAAAAAAAACCTCTTCAAATATTTCCATGATAACATTATTTGTGAATGTAAAAAAAAAAGGAAACTATCTAAAAGTTGGAAAAATATCAGAACTAAATCAACTGCGTTACCTTAATGAAATAAAAAACTACAATGCAATTAGGACTAATGTGAAGAATATAATAAAAGCTGGAAAGAAATTTATAAAATATTAAAAAATGAAAAAAATAACCCAGGACCACAAAAGTATGCATATTAACCATGACATGTAAAAGAAAATGTGAATAAGAATGAACAAATAGTCCAATAGAAAGTAAGATGAAATGACTGAAAAGCTTTTGTGATATTTTGTCATGAACTTAATGTAAACAGTTACTAAGCAAGTTTAGTTAACCATTTTGATGGTTGATATTAAGTTCATAATAAAGCATGTTAATGTTGCCTGAGCCCCTGACATTCCCTAGATGTTGATCATGGATATCTGATAGTGTACAGTATAGACACACACATTACCCAGAACCCCCAGTTTCTGAGGCTTTAATGACTTTAGAAGGAGCTTCAGCAGAGGCACAAGTCTGAGACAAAGAAGTGTGACTATACCAGGGACCACACTTTTCCTACCAAGCTTGGAAAGGAGTGAGGAAAAGAGAAGGTGTGACTGATCTGATGAGAGTAACAGCTGAGGGGAGGGCCTAAGGAATGGAGAAATTACCAAAACCCAATAACTTCAATGGTTCTTGAGAGCAAAATCCAGCTCATAATGTATTTCTCTCTGGACCAGCATCAGGGAGAGAGTGTTTCTTAATTTAGGAAAACTTCTTGAGTTTTATACAAGTACTGTATCAAAATCCTGTAACTACTTAGGATATCTAACCAATCCCATGTCCTCTCTCTGTGGCTATCTGTGCGGACTATGGGTCTATGATATTTTAAATTAAAAAAAAAGAAATGATCCATTAAAAATAATTCCCAACTTTGGGGGCCCATTTGTAATTTAATTACACTCAGTTGTGAAAATTTATTCCCAATATTTGGAAAGGTAGGTAGAATCCTGACCACTGAAACTAAATTGCTTCACTCTCCAGTGACTATGAATAACACAGTTCCCAACATTCCAGATGTTTGCAGGAATGTCCTAGGATCTCATCTCTGAGTTTTTACTGAAACTTAAATGAGGAATTTGGTACAACTCATAATGATTTCTCATTAAGTAATTCACTACCCATTAAGAAAAGAGCAGACGTTTCTGACTTGAATGTTCAGTTATCCACAGGAATGTTTCTCTCTCCTATATGAAGTCATCAATCGAAGTGAATTTGTCATTTGTCCAGCTTGCCATGTAGAAAAAGATAGTCTCTTAGAATGAATGAATCACAGTCTATTATTATAAAGTTCTGCGGTAAAAGATCCTGAGTTCTGTCCCCCTGAAATAATGCAAGACATTTCTACCAGTAACAAAGTTGTTTTTTCCCCCTCATTTAAACTGATATTCTAACAATATACTGAAAGCTGTATATATCACTATTTTATCCAGTTTTTAAAATTGTGTTTATTATGATCATTTTGTTTTTCAATTAGAATGTTCAGGGATGAACGCAATTTGCAAATATACTTTTCCCCTTTCATTTAACATTTCTTTTCTTCCCTTTAAAGGATGTGCTTTTCCACCCCAACAAGTGAATTTGAAATTCATTTCTTTCAATATATATTGCTGGTGCTCATTAGAACATCTGTGAGATTTAATGAAAGCAGTCAATGCTGAGTAAAATATTAAGCCAAATCCCTAACCTTGTATTTAGGGGCAAGGGAGGCGGGAATTAAAATACCCTCAATCATAATATGAAAAGACTTCATCTGAACATTTAAAAAATCCTAGCAATGTTGGTCCTGGCATTCAAATACCCTATGAAGGAGGACCACATATGTTTCATTTTAGTCTTTTTATCCTCCTGGTACCTAATCCATAACAGGCACTCAAATGCTTGTTGTTTGATATGTGCTGTACTCTCATGTAAACTACATGTGTATACACATGTATACACACAGAAATTTTAAAAATTGCAAAGACCAATAGAGAATAAAATTTGTTTGGCCTTCCTTATTCCATCAATTCCATTTTCCTTTGACCAGGATAGTTAGAATTATTTACTACTTGTCATTTAAGGAATGTTTTCTTAATGCATCACCCAAAAAGTGAACCTAACATGGACCTGCTTGGCATAAGAAGACTAGAAAGGTGAATATCTGAGAGGTTCAGAAACCTGTGGAAGCCAACACAGAAATGTGGGAAATCAACCTTTCTGATTCACAAGTTATGGAAAGGGTTATACTTCAATAAATAGCTGGGAAGAAAGCAGAACTCATTTGTGTCATCGTCAAAGGGCACAAAAATTTGTCTAAAATTTTACAAATTAGTTACAGCAATCAAATGTTGGTTGATTTGGACACTATTATGTGGCTGTACAAATACCATTTAGGTTTTGATGTATGTAATATTACTTATAATCACAGCAACAACACAATTTGTATCATCCAATGTTCTTTTCTTTACACTTGTTTTAAGGCTTCCTATGAGGCTCTGAAGACCAACTTGGATAGATCCCCATGGCAGAAATGTTACAGAGTTATGTAATAAGGCCATACGTTCTGTCTCCCTAGGTAATATTAGGAGCTGTAATATTAGAAAATGTAGCAGCTCCTCATAAAATATTTCCCAAATACTTAAACAATAAACACATTTATATAGTAAAAGTACTTTGGAAAAGACCTTAAACCATCCAGATTGCTGAGTTCCTACCAAGTCATTCAGGACAAAGCTTCTGGCTTTGTATGCTTAATGTAAAAGTCTGATTGGTTCAAGTCAGAAAAGCGACACTTTTTTTTTTTCAGAAAATGCTTCCGAGAAAAACATTTATAGGATCATCAATCAATAAAGAGCTAGAAAGATTTAAAGGTCATCTAGTCCAGCTCCTTCATTTAACCACAGATGAGAAATCTGAGACCTTGAGAACTGGTAAGTGATGTGGCCAAGGTCACATCACACAGTTAGTAGGTAAATGTGAGAGCTTGGAGACCCTGTACTCCTTACACTGTAGCATGCTGTCTTTCATTAATTTCTTTCTAAAATTCGCACTCTCCCCACCAGTTATGATATGTATGCATGCATGCATGTATGTGTGTACATGTATATATGTGTGTATTTATATAAGAGCCTGAAGACCAATTTACTTAGGGGAAAAAACAATGAAAAATAACCCTCAACAATGTATTGAACTTTAAGTGCCCAAAATGACAACTTTTACAAATCCTTACCTTCATTTATTGCCCCCATTTATTCTGCACACAGCCAACATACTATTCTTCCTAAGATGATACTTTCATCATATTACTATATTGTTCAGAAACCTTTGATGATTTCCCGACTCAGATAAAGCCTAGTTCCCTCAGTATAACACTCAACGTGTCCCATAAAAGTCATCTCTAACCCTGTCCCCAGCCATTTTGACCTTAGGGCCCACTATTCCTTAACCTGTACTTTCCACTCTAGCCAATTAGGTCTTCTCCCTGTCCCCTCAACACATCATGTTCATTCACACCTCTGCCCTTCTTTGCTCATGCTATTTTTTTCTTACCTCCTCTTGACTTTTCTAAACTTTCCTACCTATTCTTGATGGTTTAAACTGGTCCTCGGGTCATATTTAGGTTCCAGTGGGGAGGAACAAAGGCCTCTCCTCTAAGAACATTAATTCTCACTGAATGGGGTCAGTTAAGAAGTCAAACTGAGAGCAAAGAAACCTAATAGAATGAACTGAAGAATTGAGTCTGACTTTCACCAGTTGAAAAAGGCTTCTTCTAACTATAGAGTTAGTGGACCAGAACCTGATATGGAAGGGTTACACATGCTTCACAGTTTGTCCAAGGTACTTCCACTCAATGGCATAAGGACTCTTCTAGAAGCAGGCTCTCTAGCTTTTCTCATGTAGGGATCATGCATCATTTAACTTCATGTGCCATTAAAATTATAAGCTCCTTGAGAACAGGGATCATATCAGCTCTTCTTCCTATATCATTCAGACAATTCATATAGTAAATGCTTATGATTGAGTAATAAATGAATATGAGTAAGTGAATAAATGATTCATTAGTAAATTTTTCCTCCCTCGTGAAGCCAAACAGAATAGAAGAAATTTAAAATGAAGAAGTTGAAACTGATGGTCATCTAAATGAATGTCCCCCTTTGGAATTTATTAACCTCAGTTTATTTTTCCTAAAATGCCTGATGTATTTGGTAATTCTAGGGCTGATCAGTTCTTTGTTTAGAGCTGCAACAAAACCATCAAGCCAGATGGGTAGGAGCTGCACCAACAGCTTCCACTGTGAATTTCTTCTTTTGTCTTTGCAGCTGGATTTCTGGGAAGAGCCAGCCCAAGTAAAGTGACCTTGAGGATCAAGCCAATCCTGACATTTTCAGACACCCTAAAGAGGAGGTGAGGTTAGGGAAATGGTAGCTCAGTTTGGATTCTAGAGTAAAAATATGAATTTTGAGAAAGAAGCCTTCCTTTAAAGTTAAAGTTTGTCCAGGTGTCACATAGAAGTCAACCTTGATCTATTTGTTCGGCAGAAATATAAAGGAGACTGAAGATTATAAACTGTGTCTGGAACTCATTGTCTAGCTATTATCAGAACAAATCCCATTCTCTCATAATGGACATCTGTTAAATCTTCCACTGTTAATAGAAAATGTTGCCTGTGGGACATAGACTTTTATGATAGAGCCATATCTTCAGTGATAAAACCTCTTCTCAATCTTATTTTAACAAAAAGGATTGTATTTGTATCTCGTTTTCTTTGTGGGGAAGGGATTATGACCAGAAAGTATCTGGAGTGTAAGAGACATTGTGGAATAATAAAAGACTAATTAAATTTGAGCCCTTCATTCTCACCCCCATGTCCACTGAAATTAATGAAGTCATCCTGCTAAAACCACATCACTATTGGGAGAAAAAAAAAAGGTAATTGAGAAAAAACTAATGAATTGCTTATTGGCATTACAAATTCTCTGATATCCAAGCATCAACTATCAACAAATCCAAGTAGCATGAAAGAAAGATACAATTTGGATTTCAGTTTATTCCTGTGTCTCCCCTTATGTCCTACTCTGTCTGCCTGACCCTCTCCAAGATCTTTCTATGGATTCTTCATGACCAGAACAGGAGCAAAGTTATATTTTCCATCATCCTCTTGTTGTGTCCTTAAGACCAATCAAAGAGGAGTCAAAACAGGACCTTGTTTCTGAGGTCAAGGTATTATTAGGACATATCAATTTAGAAAGGAGAGCTAGTCCAAGTGTGCTAAAGAAGAAGACAGACAGATTATAAATAGCCCCAAGCCACAGACTATCTGTTCTTACATGATACCCAATTCCTAAATTCTAACTACTCCTTAATCTTATTGCATGCCTCCTCTTTGACTGCCTGCATTCCTGGAAGACAGTCATTGGTTCTATCTCTTCTATAGAGGAAAACAGAAATCGTAAATTGGAAAAAAATAAGATTAAGGGAGAATTAAAGTTGGACCTGTGTTCAATTTTATTTAGGTAAGAGACTGCCTAACTAAGTTAAATGATTTCAAGTCTCCAAGCCCCTAATAATGAAATCTTGAAGTACTGAAAAAATTTAGACATGTTCAAAGAACCACTATAGGAAATCTACAAGGAACTATGGAGAATGAAAAGTGTCAGAAGGTGAAGACAGACAAAAATTACCACACTTTTCAAAAAAGAGGGAAAGGAAGAATTCTGAAAACCATAGACCAGTGAGCAATACTATTGTCTGTCAAATTTCTAGAATTGACTATTACACAAACGATTGTGTGGAAACAAAACAGTAATAAGGAGCTTGTACAGATTCACTAAGAACTCCATGACAAACTGACCACATTTTCTTTTTTGGTGGCATTATTTGGCTAGTGGACAAAAGACACTGAACAGATAAGCAGTAGTTAGTATATCTTGATTTAGTCCAGGCATTTGTCAGAGTCTATTGTATTACTGTGAACAAGACAGAGAAATGTGGACTAAATACAATTAGGTGAATTTATTGCTAGCTGAATAATCTTTACCCAAGCAAAGACAAGCATATCTCCTACTGACCATGCCTTCTCAGTTGCAGTCATCTAGCAATCAATTAATCAGGATTAAACATCTATTTCATGCCATGCACTGTTGTAGGTGCCAAGATTTGTTGTATTTCGTTGTGTCTGACTCTTCTTGACCTTGAGGATCATATAGCCCATGGGGTTTTCTTGGTAAGATACTGCAGTGGTTTGTCATTTCCTTCTCCAGTAGATTAAGGCAAACAGAGGGTAAGTAATTTACCTTTGGGTCACAAAGTTAGTAAGGGACTGAGGCCAGATGTGAACTCAAGACTCCCTGACTCCAGGTACAGTGTTATACCCAATGAACCACTCAGTTGCCTCATATGTCTAAGATACAAAGATGAAAATAAAACAGTCCCTGATCTTGAGAAGCTTAAACTCAAGAGAGATACTATCTATTCCTACTATCATTCCTCCTCCTCCCCCTACAACTAGCTAGAGTTTATATAGTATTTAAGCATTGTAAAGCATTTTACAAATATCATGTGATTTGATCTCATTGACCACCCTAGAAGGTAGATGGCCTTATTATACCCATTTTATAAGTGCAGAAATTGAAGCAGGCAGAGTTTGAATGACTTGATTAAGGTCGCACATCTAGTAAGTATCTGAAGCAAGATTTGTACAAGAGTCTTCTTGATTCCAGGCATACTGTGCCTGGTGTGCCACCTAGCTGCTATGTATACACACATACATACATATATACATGTGTCTATATTTATGTTTATATACATACTACATATATACATATATTTACATAATTGTGTGTTAATGCATAAGTATTGCCTATATGTATATAAACATGCATATATATATACATGCACCATGTGTGTATGCATGATATTAAGGGAATATACATGAAATAAATGTAAAGTGTTTAAATACGAGGTAGCTACTGAGGTAAGGCACTAGCAATTTAGAGGATTTGGGAAAGGAATCAAGTTGGATAATAAAGGAAGTTAAGAATTCCATGAGGTGAGGATAAGAAAAGACTATATTCCAGGCCAGAGGCATAAAGATGAGGAATGAAGTACTGTGTATGGGGGGCAGGGGTGGGCATATAACAGAAAGAAGGCTAATTTGGCTCTGTCATAAAGAATGGGAAGAGATTTAATTAGAATTATATTGGAAAGGGAAAGCTAGGTGGATAGCTATAGAGCACCAGCCCTGAAGTCATGAGGACCTGAGTTCAAATCCAACCTCAGACACTTAACACTTACTAGCCATGTGACCTTGGTCAAGTCACTTAACCCCAATTGCCTTGCCTTTCCCCCTCCAAAAAGCAAAAAAAAAAATTTAGGTTGGAAAGATAGTTTGAGGTCAAGTTGTGAAGGGCCTTAAAAGCCCAACAGAAGAGTTTTTGTTTTAGAGGCAGTAAGAGAATGAAAAAATTATTTGAGTAGTGGAATGATACAGTCAGATATGCATGTATAGAAAATCACTTTGGTAGTTGTGTGGAAGACAGAATGGATTGGAAAGAGATGGGGCAAGGAGAGCAACTAGCTGGCCATTGTAACAATCCAGTTAATAGGCTTGAATTTTGTGGTATCTCTTGATTTTGTGATGTCACTGGGACATTCAGTTTGAAATGTCCAATAGGCAGTAGTTGGTGATGTAGGACAATCGTGAGACCTTAGAGACATCTTAGTTTTCCAATATCTTTGCAAGCCGTTGCCAAGTACAATTGTTTTCCCCGCTAATTTCATGGTTTTTGTCTCATTTCTGTATCTAGTACAATTTATCTAGATTAGGTCTTCCCCATGTCTCATCTATACGATGTCACAGAACAATTCCTGTTTCCATTTCTCTTCTCTTACCTTCACACTAGGGAGAAATCTTTGTCAGAGATCTTTTAAGAGTATTGGTCTGATCATATTCTTTAAAGACTCTCTGACTCCTATTCCCTATAGGATAAAATGCAAATTCCTTATTTAGCTATTTAGGTTCTTTTACAATCTGACTGCAATCTGCTTTTCTAATCTTATTTCACACTGTAGCCCTTTACACACTCTACACCCAAACTGTTGTATTCTCCTTTCTTCATCTCATCTTGTCTTTTGCAGCCCCTGTATATTTGGACGTATCAGCTCCCAAAATTGGAAAAAGACTTTCTCCTACAATTTTACCTCTTAAAATAATTCTCTTCCTTTGATATTCAGCTCATGTACTCTATCTTCCTTTAGGCCTTTCCTAATATTCCCAAATCTCTTATACTTTTCTGATGCCTCTTATGTACTTTCACATATTCCTCATTTTATGGCTATTCATGGATATGTTTCAATTAAAGTTCTACTTCAGGACCTCAAAATGGTGTGGAGGTGACCATATGTTCTTAACAGCTATGCTAGTAGACTTCAAGTTCTGGAAATCTCTACTAACCTGAAAAGGTTTCAAATCTGATCACATGTGTGTGGTCTAAGGACCAGAAGGACTTATAGGATTAGATTGGTTGAAAGGTAACGAATCTTTCCGTCACAGGAACTCTCAAAGAACTACCAACCAAGTTATACAGCTGTTGTGATCCATATCAATGCAGAGATTATCTTCAGAAAAGATATTATGGTTCTATAAATATGAATGTATCTGTTTTCTCCATCCTAATTATCCTTTTACTATATTGTAAGCTCCTCTGGGTTATGTGTGTGTGTGTGTGTCCCCAACATTTAGCAAAGTACTCTGAACAGAGATTATATGGGAAAAAATGTATTTAATGAAACTGATATGAATTGAATTAAATGATCAATGTCAACCTAGAAGAAAGTCTCTGGATACTCTCTATAAGGTTTCCAGCCTTGCCCCTGTCCTGTTTGACACCTCTACCTTTGATGAAAACATCAAAGGACCATTTATCAAAATTTTAGTTGCCACATTAGTGGGAAGGCTAGCTAATAGGCTGGATGACAGAATCAAGATTCAGAAGGGTCTCGGCAGGCTAGAATGGCTGGAACTAATAAGATGAAATTAAAATGGAAGTCCCACAGTTAAGTTCAAAAAACTTAACTTCAAAAGCTCAGGATAAAGTCAACCTGACATTGTAGTAGTTTATGAAAAAAAAAAAAAACACTAGTACATTTTCTTGACTGCTAACTCAAAACAAGTTGATTATGGGATGGGACTGGCAAAAAAAAAATTGCATCATCTTAGGTTGCATTAGCATCAGTGCAGTGTTAAGAAGGTAATAGTTTCACTGTCTTCACCTATCAGACCATATCTGGAATACCGTGTTCAATTCTGGTATCTGTATTTTAGGAAGGACAATGACAAAGTAGTTTATTTTCAGAAAACAGTAACCAGAATAGTAAAGTGTCTGGGGAATCAGTTAATATGAGCAGGAGATAAAATAAATGGAGATATTTAATATAGCAAAGAGAAGATTTCAGAGAACCTGATAATTTAATTCAAATGTGGATAGGACTGTTAGGTGGAAGAAATAGCCATAATCGCTGTTAAATATCAGAAAGCAGAACCAATGGGTGGCCATTTGATGGAAAGTGATTTCAGCTCAGTATTGCCCAACAATCAAAGCTGAGCCTCAAAGAAATCAACTGCTTTGTGAGGCCATGAAAGAGCTCCCACTGGAAATATTTAAGCAGGGGAAGGATAATTATATGTCAGAGATTGTAGAGTCAATTCCTATATTGGGTGAGAAATTTGCCTTATAATTGTAACATTTAAAAAAATACTGAACCCTAACTCTGTGTGGGATTAGTTTTGCAGTGTCCTCATTGCCTTTGTGCAATGAGCTATCTCTTTAAAGTTTTATGTTGAGTTAAGACTACTCAGAGTTCCAAAAGAAAGTGTTACTTTGAGAAACTGTTTCTGGGATCTAAGTCTGACTCAGCGTGGAGAGAAAGTAGCCATTATGGGATTTTGAACATGACAAGCTGCTATACGCTGGGGAGATATGGACATCAGGACTGCTATATGATTTGGGGATGAATGTCACTTATCTGACTTTGGACAAATGAGAATTTGGATTTTAATCACGATTTAGTTGGTGTTATTTGCTGAGATAATCCAGAATCTTAACTCAGAAAGTGAAGAGGAGAAAGTGGGACAAGAGGAGAAAAGGGAGAATATGAGGATGGGGTAAGAACAGATTTCAGAAATGCATCAGCTATCTGGAAGCCATAAGTGATGGATACCACAGTTGCTGTTGATGAGTAAGTCTAGCTGAGTAGAAATATAATTTGGAAGTAAAGAAACAGAGAATTCACTCAACAGATCAACTACTTTTGCTGAGATGCCAAACCCAGAGTTAGTCAAGTACAACATAGATCAACTGAGTTTATCAAAAGGAACATCTATTCAACACAAAAGTTACCTTCATCAAGGATACTGGAAAGTTCCTAAGACAGAAAGGGGGCACCCAGATGTACAGTTCTAGAGTTGTGAGTTACCCTAAATACAGGGATTTCCCTTATTCATGTACTTCCTTGAAAGATTTCTGTATGTATTTGCTATAACATATGAGTACCATAATAGTATTTATTTTTCTTTATTGTTAGTTATGTGGTTATGCTTAAAATATAAAAGTCTCATTAATGTGAGTGGCTGGTTGTATAAATAGAAACAAATTTCAGAGGCTGAGTAATTAGCATGGTTAGAGAAATATATTCCCTCAAAACAAGGTTACCCCTAGAGCCCTGAGGAAAAAAAAATTCCAAAGGTAACCATGGTTACTTTACAGGGAAACTAGATCTGTCAGTGTGAGGTCAGGTTGAAGTAAATGAGCTAACCCAGACAGTAAGGCCACATCAACATGAAAAAGGTATAAAGCACAGTGAATCAATAAACATTTATTAAGTACCTACTATGTGATTGGAGAAGAAAATGACAAACTACTCCAGTGTCTTTGTCAAGAAAACCCCAAATGGGGTCATGAAGAGTCAGATACAACCAAAACCCTGAACAACCCCAAAATGTGCCAGACATTTTGTTAAGGGCTGGGGATGCAAAAAGAGGCAAAATATTCTCTCTCCCCTCAAGGAGTTTATAATCTAATGGGGGAGAGAACATTCAAATAAAGCAAGCTATAGATCAGATAAGTAGGAAATAATTAAAAAAGGGAAAGCACTAGAATTAAGAGGGGTTTGGGAAGACTTCCAATAAAAAATATGGGAACTTAATTGGGACTTAAAGGAAGTCAGCAGATGGATTAATAGTTTTAGACATACCTCATATACCTGGTACATCTGAAAAGGGTTTTGGTTGACTTTTAGGGAAGCCTGACAATGTTCAATGTTAGAAAATATGGTATTTGAAAATGAATTCTGAACATGAGAAAATCTTCAGAGAAATTTCAGGAAGTCTGGTGGCTCCCTAGAAGTATTTGGGAATTGAAGGGGGAGGAAATATTCTGTTTCTACAGAGTATTGATCTAGAGAGTTGACCTTTCTAGTAAAGTCAGAGAGGGAACAAGTATGTTGTGCTCAAGTACTACCCCCACTTTCCACATGTTATCTATGGGATCAGTAAGGCTTGGATGAGACATACTCTTCACCTTCAGATTAGAGATTAAGATCGGGAAAGCACATGAGATGCCACTTAGTCAAATCCTTTATTTTACAGATGGAGTAAGGAGACCCAAAGAGGTTAAATGGTTTGCCCAAGGTGATACAGGTAAGAGTTGAGATGAGATGTGAACCCATTTTCTCTGATGCCAGCCAGAGTCATTGCCTTTTCCACTATACTATGATGCCTCCTCTGTTGGATTTCCTGCAAAGGGTTTCATACTTCACTTTCTGTCTGTTCTCTTCTTCAGCCTTGACCTCTGTGCACAGGGTCATACATTATGAAGAATTACAGATTAAAACTGTCCTATGTAATCTTTTTTGAACCTTGCCTTACTTAAACTGGAAGCTAGAGTCATAATTTTCTTGACTATGATAGATCTTTGTTAAGATCCCCAGGCAGAAGAGACTTGGCATCTAAGCTCTGTGAAGGAAGGGATCCATCACAAATGTTGCCTAAATTTGTTAGCTTATCTACCATGTGCATCTTTCTTTCCATCAGCCAAGGTAGATAATGACTAGGAACTAAGTGCCGGGGAGTTGCTGAAGGTAATTAAAATAATAGCTAACACTTAAATAGATGTTACCAATTGCAAAAGCTCTTTATGGAAATTCTTTCACTTTATCTTCATAACTGTGTACTAGTAATCACCTCCCATTTTATAGTTAAGGAAACTGAGGCTTTAGAGAAATTAAGGGAATTGCCCATGTTCATGCTGCTAGTAAGGCAGAATTCAAAGGAAGATCTTCCTGATCCAAAGTCTGGGGCCCTATCTACTTAACAGGCTCTTTCTACCATGCCAGGGGAGGTTGCCAGAGCTAATAATTGTCAGAGAAGAGAATCAGACCCAGGTCCTCCCGAGTACAAATATAGCACTACCTGCTATCATCATGCTACCCCTCATACAGCAAGGGCTTCATGTCAGTTATTGGGAAAAGAATGACAGCATAAGCAAAAATGGTTCAAACCCCAGGCTCTCCATGACAGGTTGAGTAAATCTGTGAGTGGAATTAAAGATATCCTTGGGGACATGGCTTAGGCCCCTGCATGCCATGATTAGGGTTACAGATGTCCAGAAAAAAACAAAGACTCAACAAGTTGTTGTTTTTACCTATAAGAGTACAGATATTAGGAGGCATGGGAGTGAAGAATGGAGTTGGGGAAGATAACCAAAAGTTCATCTAAAAGGCAGGAGGGCAGGGAAGGCATTTCAGTTGCATCTCATCCTGGTAAGGCTATTTAGCAAAGGAAATTGAGATGCTGCCCCAGACATTTACATCTAGATGTGCATTCAGATGATTTTTTGAATGATCCTAGACAGCATGAAGGACCTTCCCTGGAGTATACCTGCTCTTGAAAGGAACTCTCCACTCATGTTGTCCCTGATAAGGATATTTCATGGAGCAACAGATTGAAAGAATTTAATTAATTTTGGGGTGGCAAAGGCCAAAAAAACTTTAAGCTTCTGCTAATGCATTTATCTTATGTAATAAAGAAAGTAGACTTGCCTAATCCTCTACTCTGACATCCTCTCCTACCCCCTCCAACTAGAATCCATTAAAGAAACATTTCCATTTGCAAATAGGTTGAAAGGTCCTCTAGTCTACCATAGTTCTTTTAATTTGTACATATGTCTTGACAGGTGCTACAGACAATGAATGGGTTGAGTCCAAAATTGTGTGCATTACATTTGGGAAACTGAGCGGCACTTTCAAAGATACCAGTATATAAGGCCATCTATCTTTTTAAAACCCATATCCTTCTCGCAATACCAAAGGAATGCAAATCACAGTATACTATTATTTCAGAAATAAACAAAATTGCAGGTGACCCACACAGTATGGAAAGACTCATGTGGATATAAGCAAACCACAGCATTGTAGTTTATATGAGACAAAGATTTACATACAAGAAATGGAGTAAAATACATCATTAACTAAGTGTATGACTAGGAAAGAAGGTGGACTAGTTCTGCAAAAGAATGAAAGGCCATTGATAGGTGGCTGCAGAACTACATGGATCCCCTTGAGATTATGGAGTAATGGCTTAAAACATCCTCAGATCACCCAGAATCCATACCCACATAACATAATCACTTCCATCCAGTGAATACTCTCATACTATACTTACACACACCAAATTGATTCATGGTCTTTTGAATACTCAAGTTACCTAATCATTCTCTATTTCTGTACTATTAAACTCTGTTCACAATATACCCCATCACAGTCACCCAGTGGTCATCTTCCCTATAGCCTACTTCACTAATTAACAGCAAGCAGGAAATATCTTGATGTTTTCCTCTAGTCCAGTGGGTGACTCACTATTCTGGGAAGCTCTAATCTTTCTTCTTCAGCTTGATACACAAATGCCTGCCTTTCAAGATGGGCATTCCCAGGGCTTAATAACATACTTCAGATCAGTGGTGTCAAATTCAAATAGAAATGGATGAAAAGGAATGAGCTACAGATTGACTTAGAAAATGATAAATTAACATTATGTTTGTTGTACTATATTTTTATTTATTTGTTAAAAATTTCTCAATTATATTTTAATCTGGCTCTACCACATTTGGGAGGCTGTTTTTTTTTTTTCCTGGAGTTTTGCCAGTGGCCAGTTGGCAGAAAATCCGACACTACTGCTTTAGCTAATTAGCCTTAATATTAATTCATATGTGGACAACTGAGAGCTGCCTGGACTTCTCTGTTGTCTTATAATTACAATTAAATTGAGGACAATAACAATAATATCTTGCATTTAAGCCTGGTTTTGTGTGTGTGAGAGAGACAGAGACAGAGAGAGAGAGAGAGAGAGAGAGAGAGAGAGAGAGAGAGAGAGAGAGA
>NW_027187285.1:924217-1088938 GCF_028583685.1 Petaurus breviceps papuanus
AGAGAGAGAGAGAGAGAGAGAGAGAGAGAGAGAGAGAGAGAGAGAGATTACACTCATGTCTATTTAATAGTGCTCTGAATTAGGGAGGGCAAGGATTATTTTTATTTTATAGATAAGGAAAAATGCAATTCAGAAAGATTAAGAGCTCCCTAGATTGTTAGTTTCAGTAACAGGTTTACCATACATTTCAGATCTTATGACTCATCAACTCCAATTCACTTTCTACCTGACTGTGTTGAAGAAAAAGGAAGATAAATGTGATTAACCTAAGTGGGTAGATTCTTATTACATCCTGCAACCTCCCAGCACTGATTCCATGGAAAGATCTCAGTACTGGCATCATCCCAGAGCATTCATTACTACATGTGTGTGTGAGGGTGTGTATCTCTAAATAATAAATGAAAGATCAGTATTGCCTTGGTTTGCCAAAGGAAAGTCAAAGGGGTTACTAGAAGCCCTTGCTCATTGTGAGATAAGACTACATCTTTCTCAGGGGTCTTGTAAGTCTCTGTAGAAAGCACCAATTTTCAGATCAACAAAATATTGATTTTTTCCCATTGGTGGGAAAGGTTCTAGAGCAATGGAGCCATAATTCTTATTATCTCTTCTCCACCTATAGTAGCCATATTAAGGATATAATTTGGAGATTTTATGTATAACAGCAAGCCATACATGGATCAATATTTAAAAAGGAACTTAAGAAGGAACCCAAGCTTAGACTGCAAGGTGATTATTCCTCACCTTTACCTGTGGTTTTGTTTGTGCTCACAGATGCTGTTTACAGCTCAGTCACCAATGAAGCTTGTCAGTGTCCCTAAAACTAGAAAAAGAGAACTCTCCCATTTATGTAGTGGAAGGTGGCAGACATCAAAGAACACTTTAAAAAGTCGAACATATTGCCGACACCATGTGCTTGCTTCAGAAAAACAAACATATGATAACATGCCAAGTAGAATGTGACAGATATAGCACATAAGGAAACATTCAAGTCAAATATTGAGGGGCAGTTGGAGTGGTACTTTCAGGATATTTTTTAAAAAAACAGAATAAGATCTTCAGAACATTGTTGGATATCATCTCCTAAGAAGTATTTATGAAGGGAACTGGAGGCAGAGGTGTAAAGGGATGGTTGTCTGTGCTGGTAGAGATGATAAATAAGGGACCGATGCATGGAAAAAGTAATATAATAAGTGAAAAACAAAAACTGGGTCTACACAACACAAAACATATAGATATGGAAACTGTGGTAAATAATTGGGCACTTATCAGGAAGTTTAATATCCAGAAGTTTGTTGACAAGAAGATCTAGCAGCATGAAAGGCAGCATAGCAGAGTGGGAAAAGTCCTACAATGGAAGTCAGAATCTTAGGTTCAAAACCTGGTTCTGCTAATTATTAATCATGTGATCATGCACAAATTTAAAAAGCTCTTTGCACCTCAGTTTCCTCAGCTGTAAGATTAGGTGATTTCATTAAATAATAACTATGAACCCTTGGTTCTCACAACTGAAATGGATGCCTTCAATTGAATTTTAGGAGAAAATAATTCAATTAAACACACACTAGGCATTCACTATATGCTCAAAAGTACAAGTCTTTGTGGGGAATGTACAAAAAAAATCAAATAGCATAGCTCCTTCTAGCAAAGAACCTACAATATACAGTGGAGGAGCCACTATGTATGTACATACATGAAACACAGAACATACAAACCAGATTAAGGTCACAAGGGTGACTGATAGGTCACTCTTTAACTGAAGAATGTCAAAATAGCATACCTATAACTACAGAGGATAGAGATGCTAGGTCTGGAGTCAGGAAGACTCATCTTCATGAGTTCAAATCTGGCCTCAGACACTTATTGACTCTGGGAAAGTCACTTAGCCCTGTTTGCCTCAGTTTCCAAATCTGTAAAATGAGCTGGAGAAGGAAATGGCAGGCCAGGCCAGTATCTCTGCCAAGAAAACCCCAAATAGGGCCACAAAGAGTCAGACATGACTGAAAAATGACTGAATAATAAAAACTCTAAGTGAGCGTTATTATTCAATGAATTTCCTCTTTAAGAGTTCTATAAATTTGTAAATGAATAAATTCTCCACTTTTTCTATACATTTTAAGAAAGCTTTACTCAGTATTATAAAACTTCAAAAGCAAAACCTTTCTTTGGGGATATTCCTTCTTCCCCTCTTCCAAGTAAAAGTTATGTGAACAACTTTAGGTTAACATCCATAAAGCCTCTACTAACTTGGCAATAATCCTGACATACTCCTGAAAAAGAAATCTATGCTATTTCAGATTAGAATTTATGTCAAGACCTTGTAGGGCCAGGCTATATGCCAACAGACCATTCAATAGGGAAGACCACAACCAATCAAAAGGCTCCTAAACTCTAATAGGAGATTTCAAAATGGAAGAAAGCAAGATATCACCACTCCTCTACCAGTTAAAATATTAGAAAACCCCAAATGGAAACTGAAAGATAAGCATAAGAAATAGCATTTTAGCCTAAAAGTAGGCATAAGTTATCAGAGAAAGGATGGTCAGATGCACTATATTCATCCCTGGATACCATGTTTTGCATTTGTGTGTGACTTGGTATAATGGGAATGGTAATTTGGAGATCTTCTCTGTCCCTTGATAGACAAGTGAATTTGAGGACTTTCCTTGATTTGAAAATATACTCTGCCCCCATTGGGCTGAATGTGGTCGCATAGATTCTGTGGTGGGAAGCTTGTTTTTCTGGAACTCCCATACCCTGTTACTTCGTAATTGAACAGTAGGTCATGAGGGTTGTGACATTCTCTGACCCTGGAGAAGGCTATATATACCCTGATGCGAGGTTTTACTTTGGGGCTCATTCATGGGAAGACTTGTGTAATTTGGCGAAATGAGACTCTGGGCAGCTATTGAGACCCCTCCCCCCACACACATACTTTGAAAACCCAAATGTTGGTGCTTCTCTCAGTCTGGTAACTAACTAGGTAAGGATGTAATGGTCACACAGTTGGAAGCCCTGTCTGCTGGTCTGGTTCTCTGTCTGTATTTTTTGTTTGCATGTAACTTCTGTTTGTATCCTCTGAAGTTCAAGATGCTGACTTTTCTCCCTGAACTAAGGAAATGATATATGTTTGATTAAAGTAAGTTGATTAAATTGTTAACCCTTTTTTGAGTTGCTTTCCTTATGAAAAGCAGATCAAAGAACCTGTGCTAGTAGCCATCTTGGGTATGCCAGGGTGCTTGCTGTTACACTTGGGAGACATGATCTTGGGAAACCCAAGACAGCACACATAGAGACAGGGCAGAAAGATAGAGGCTTTTCACTCACCACCATGGTCAATTTATTAAGTCAAGACCTCAATCAATTCTAGCAGAAAAACCATTGCAAGGGCCCTGGATATTTAAGTTTTATTTGATCCAAGTAGTACTATTTCTGTGTCTTCACTGACTGGACTGAGAATATGTCAGCTAATCATCAAGCCATATAATTTGGATGTTGTATTGCTTGACAGGGGAAAACATCTGGGAGGGGAAGGTAATCTCACTGGATGACCTTCTTTAGGGAGGGCACATGACACAGAAATGTCTGGTTTCAACATTTGGTTGCCTGGTCTGCCCTTCCCTGTCAGATCCCTGGTTAATGCTGTCCATTTTAGAGTTATACATCTCACATTGGCCTCTCTCAGTGGGATAACACGATGCAGCTGCTATTGGAAGTATCGGAGCATCTGGGTCCAAATCTAGTTTCTAATACTTCCTGCTACCTGTATGACTTCACCTTTACAGGCTCAGTTTTCTCAACTGTAAGATGAGTTAGACCAAATGACCTCTAAGGCTCCTTCTAGCTATCAGTTTATCGTCCTATGATCACCATTGCCTCTAAACTCGCTAACCTAGATTAATGGGCTAATCTTGCAAGTCCCTACTCTAGGGGTTAAACATAAACATAAACAAGAGAGCAGAAAAAGAAACAGGGAGGGGATGCAGAGAAAAGAGAAGAAACAAAGACTAACCCTATCAAAGTCTGAAGGTACATACTGTTGGGCACAGTGACATTTCTTTCCGCCATTCCTTATTGAAAGCAAATAAATATCTCTGAGTCACATTCCCACATCACAACATGTATTCAGTTTTATAGAAAACCATTGAAAAGTAATTTATGCCAATTTGAAAATGCTTCATACAAAATAACAATTATAATTAGCAGAATATAAAAATAACTTTACTGGTGAGAACTTATTTTGGTTTTGAAGCATAATCCAAGCAATACATTAAAAGTATAGATTTATCAAAATCATACTCAAAGCTCAAGCTTTGGCACTTGTCAAGAATTATATAGATGGGATTCATCTAGCAGGCAGGAGATTAGACTAAATTTTGCTAGAAATAATTTCCAGCACTAAGATTCAACCCAGTAAGTTAAGAAGCACCTGTTTATTTATTAAGCATCTCTTAGTTTAGTAAACACCTACCATGTGCCAGGCACTAAGATAAGCATTGGGAATACAAAGAAAGGCAATTATAGTTCCTGCTTTCAAGGAACTCATTGATCAATAGATTATTCGGTCCCATGGATTCCATTATTTTTCTTTGTCCAGGCTTTTATGTTATTTTTAAAAAAGAAAACATTTAAAAGTTTGGGCTGGCCATTCATAGATCATCATATCTCCCAATGTAAGAATGTTAAAATTCTCTTTTTTCCAGCCTCCCACCCTATTCGGGAATCCTGTCAATAATATTCCTGCCTCTTGCTTGAGCATCTCTAATACTGCCTTCTCCCATTTTCCACATCTTTTGATAACAAACCACATCATTAACATGACTATTCCTCATATAAAAACCATTAATTAGCAGATCTTCAAGGTCACAGGAATCAGAGAACATTTTCTCACCTAGTGGCCTAGTGTACTTAGTGGGGAAAACATAATGATACATTCCAATAATTTAAAAGTTAAGACTGTGTATTTCCCATTTGTAGAAAGAGGCACATTATTTGCACATTGTCATAAGATCACTTGTAGCTGGAATGGAATCTGAACATTTTTTAGACTATCCTCTTTATTTATTTTAGAAAAAAAGAAATAGATGTAGAAATGTGAAATGACTAACCCAAGGCCACATGGGTAGCAATGGGGATAACTGTGGTTTGAACACAGTTTCCCCAAATTCCCCCATGGTACCTTTCATTGTCACGCATAATGGTAGTCCCAAATCCCAAGCCCAGATTTACCATCCCATCCATCAGCACCCAAATTAGATTTTCTACTAAGTTCTGCAGCTCTTTGATTTCTAAATTAAAAAAAAAAGGTGCCAAGTTCATAACTAGCTCGATAAAAGCCATCACACGGAAGAAATGAATGCATTTATTACCAAGACTCTGTTAATACTATTGATTTTTTTCTCACACAATTTCCCTTTTCTTTTCTCTTTTTTATAGACCACCAGCAGCAGAAAAGCTCACCATTAACCCCGATGGACAGCACTAATAGATCATCGCTGCTGTCACACTCTTTCTCCTTTGTCTCTGAGCACAATAATAACAGCCTGTGGTACAATTTTCAAGTCTATCAGTCATCAAGGCCTCCTATTGGAGACGATAGACTCATTACGTGAAGCTAGTGAGACATGCGACTACCATAATGCAATCCCTGATTAAAAAGTCACCTCTGATTTTTTTAACTCTCCCAGTAAGTATATTATATTACCACTCCAGCTACACATCAGCAATAATAATGACTCAGCTCTTCGTTGTTGCTCTGCCTTAAATCACAATGACCAGACATTGTGCATCAGGCAATATCGGGTCCAGATTTTTTTTTTTTATTTCTGTTCTTCAATCAATTGAGCAATCAAGAATATGTTATGGGAGCTTACTAAGAACTCAGGACTGTATGAAGTACTAAGGGGGATACAGGGCCTCTTCCCTCTAAGACCGTACAATCTGGTTGTAAAGGTAGAAATGATCTCCTTGAACAGATAACTTCTCAGCTTGGTATGTAAAACCTTTCACAATCTTGTCTCAGCCTGTCTTTTTTACGTTTATTATATATTACTCTACTCACTTTTGTCCACTCTACGCCACAATCAAAGTAAGCTGCTTGCTGATCCTTAAATTCACAATTCCAGCTTCCATCTTTGTACCTTTGTACAAGGCTGAGCCCATGCCTGGTATGCACTCCCTCCTCACCTCCATTCTTTGGAACCTTCAAATTTCCGCTCACATTCTACATAAGACTTTCCCTGATTCCACAAGTGTTAGTGTTCTCTCTTTCTTCACATTGTTTTCTATGATCTAAACTGTTTATATTTTGTGTATTCCCAGTAGAATGCAAGTTCTGGGAAGATAGGGATTGTTTTTAATTTTATCTTTACATTACCAGTCATAGTACGTGTTCCTGTATTTAATAAATTCTTGTTGGATAGGTGATAGAGCATTTATTTAGCACTCACTCTATATATGGCACTGTTCTGAATTCTGGGGACACAAACACATGCCAACAAGGTAATTCACATCCCCTAGGAGTTAACATTTTAATGGTGAAAGATAATACATAACAGGGAGAAGAAAAAGTAGTATGTGGATTGGGTCAAGGCTGCAGGAGAGTCAAATCAGGAATAAAGTAAGTATGGCTGAGGCCCCTTATGAAATTGTGGGTTGGACTAGGTATCCACCAACTAGGAGAGTTAACATCAGGGTTTGATTTGATTGGAAGAGCTAAATAATTCAAGTCAATGAGGCAAGAGATATCATACACACACCATATGTGTGTGTGTGTGTGTGTGTGTGTGTGTAAGATTAGTGCCAGGGAAATGACAAAGATGGTACATATGGATCCATTATTGCATTGGTATAAATATCCTCTCTACCAATACAGATTATAGATCTTTTATGCCTTAACTAGGTGGACTTTGTGGGTTGCTGTGGTCAAAAAATTCACTGCTTTCAGGAATTCTCACCTCTATGTCACAATGAGACATTGGAATTGGACTTTAGTGGAGATGGATTGGAGATATCAACTTTACTCAATGTTCTGAATTTAGAAAGAGAGATCACTGTAAGCTAGAGACACACCTGACAGCATCTTCAGGGACACACTGTCACTCTATCCCCTCATTTCCTTTTTCACTTCTCTTGAAATCTCTTGTAGTAATTATATTTATCTTTCCCAAGGAGATTATATCGTTCAACCCATCTACTTTTTTGAACTTGTCATCCATTCGCTAGCTTATGCTCAACAATTGTCTGGATCCATCAACCTTCTTTAAACTTGATTCCCGAATTCTAATCATTATCCTCATTATCAATAATAATGAATACTTACTAAGTACCTGTTGAGTACAATACGCTAAGCTATGTACTGAGAATATTCATTAGAACAAGGCATAGTTGGGGTAGCTATGTGGCACAGTGGATAGAACACTGGTGCTGGAGTCAGGAGAACCCAAATTCAAATCCAGCATGAGACACTTGACATTTACTAGCTGTGTGACCCTGGGTAAGTAACTTAGCCCTGACTGCCCTGCAAAAACAGACAGACAAGACAGGGTATAGTTCCTTTTCGTTTGTTTGTTTGGCTGTTTTGGCAAGGCAATGGCTTTAAGTTACTTGCCCAGGGTCACATAGCTAGTAAATATCAAGTGTCAAGTCAAGTATCATGTTAGTCCCTTAACAGCAAAAATCTTTAGCCAAGTAGGATACCAATAGCATAATTAATATTTTTATAGTGCTTTAAGCTTTACAAGATACTTCACAAATATCTCCTTTTATTAATTTCACAACAATTTTTTTAGGTAGGTGCCATTATTATCCCCACTTTACAGATAAGGAAATCAAGGCGTTGAGTTACCCAGGGTCACACAACTGGCAAGTGTCTGAGATGAGATTTGAATTGAGATTTTCCTGACTCTAAGTCCTATACTCTATTCACTGTACCAACTAGGGGCCTTGGTCTTTGGTTTAGGAATTAGGATAGACAAAATATGTGGTTTATCATTCATTCTTGAAGTGGACCATGATATCAGAAAGATGATTACATGACTTGCAACTGAACTGGATTTAAGTGAGGGAAGGCTGTGTAAAGGCATCAGCCTCCCTTTTTCCTCCAGAGACATCTGGGTCCAGTGGCCAGACATAGATCAGGATAATTGGAGATGTATTTTAGAAGTTAAATAACACAAAGAAGCCTGTGTTGAAGGTTAAAACAGCCATGCAGACAATAAGACATGCAGACAAAAGTTCTTATAAGAATCCAAGAGAAAAGCAGATGGTCCTAGTTTCAAGTTGAGGATGTAACCTTGGACACATCATCTCCCTTTTTTGTGAATCTGATTTCTTATTTCTGTGATAAAGAGATCAAAATAGATGATCTCTAATATCTCTTCTACCTTTCAATTTTAGGTCTCATGATATTGAATTACTAGAAAAGGATTAGAAAAGGTTTCATTGAAGTGTTAGGAGCTTGTCCTTAAGTGACAATAGAACTTAGATTTTTTGGAGGACCACACTGAGGACCCCGCCTAAATCCCTTTATAGAATTGTATCTACTCTATTAACCATCCTCCTCCCAAGCCCAATTTACTCAGTTTCTCCCATGTAGTACAGTATCCTGAATCAAGTACTGGGATTGGAGTCAGGAAGACCAAGGTTCAAATCCTACTTCTGACACTTGCTAGTTGTGGGACGCTGGGCAATATGCTTACCCTCTCTGTGCCTCATGCCCAAGATTTATTGCTTAAGTCACAGATGGGTTGCAGGCTGCATTTATAGAAAACATTCTTACACTAAGAGTTATATACTGATGATATCATAGGAGTTTGGGGAACTGACAAACCTCTTGCACACTCTGTGAGGGATATATGAAGTTTGGTCACACAAATACACCCCCGCACACATATACTCTGCCTCCCTCATCCAGAGGCAGTGGAGGGAGTTAAGTCCTTTTACACGCTGGCAAATAGAAATGTTGGATAAACATCAAGAAGTTGTCGATGATGGTGACAACAAAACCAGGCACTTTTGGGCTTGCCCTTCCAAACTTTCCTTTACACACCAGCTCTTTGCACTCTGAGTTAATGTGAAGTCTTCAAAAATGTCTGTATAATAACAATATGTGGCATTTAGATAGCATGTTTGAAGGCTGCAAAGCACTTTACAAACATTGTTTCCTCTGAGTGTCATAATAAGTCTACTCTAGGTGTTCCTTTCTGCATTTTCCAGAGTGTCAGAGAGGTTAGGAGGCAGTGTGTTAAGAGTGGAAAGACAGCCTTCTCAGCAGTCAGAGGCCATGGGTCCAAGTTAGGACTCTGATGCAAGTATCTTTGTGACTTGGGGCAAGTCACCTTACCCAGCCCTTTACTCCTCAGTAAAAGGAGAAGGCTGGCCTAGATCAGCAGCATCAAATCCATGTCAGGATACTGATGTAGAAAACCACAAATTAACATTATCTATGCTAAGTTGCATTTTTATTTATTTTGTTAATCATTTCCCAATTACATTTTAATCTGGAGTTTTGTGGGACTGGAGTTTGCCACCTCTGAATTTGATGACCCTTCCAGTTCCGGGGAGCCATTGTTCTATGACTATGATCAAGGACACACAGCTAGAAAACATCAGGGGCAAGATTCAAACCTGAGTCCCACCAACTCCAGGTACAACATTCTATATATGACTTTATTAGAAAACACAGAACTCTGAAAACAACAAAGTATCATTTATTGATGATCTCAAGGAAGAACGTGTACAAGAGAAAATTCTCTCTCTGGTTGCCTTGAGTAATTTGACAGCAAAGTGATTACCTGCAGGAGGGCAGAGGAAAAACATGCTGAGGGACAACATCATAATGAAAACCTATGTGCCAAATAATGACCAAAGTCCTCATTTTTCTCCTTAATATTTTCTAAGGCTGAACCACCTGAATAGGCTTGTTTTATGATGGGAATCATAAAGGGTGCATCTCCCTGCCAGGACTGTCATTTTGAGAGGAGTGTAGGAGGTTGGCATTGACATCCGCAGCACAAATGACATGCCATTCACATTCCAAGACAGGGCCTTCCCTCTGAGCTATTTCTGAATTTTTATAGCTCATTTCCACTACTAGGATTGCAGGTGAGTTACCACTGTGTGAGTGGTTAATGGAGGGAGAGGGGCATTAGGCAGTCCCAAAGTTTGGGACATGTCAATAACTGAACCATTAGTCAACCTGGTGATCAAGTGGAGAAGAGAGTACAGGAAGGTAGAGGGTAGTTCCTACTACATAAAAGGATTATAGGTCTGGCTGCTGCATGGTTGGAGCAGGTGATTAGAGGGATTATACATGTGCTGACTATGCTATCACTCATCAGTCAGCTATTAAGCATTTAATAAGCACCTATTCTATACCAAGCACTGTAGTAGATGCTGGAGATATTAAGAAATAGGAAATATTTATTGAATACCTATCACGTCTCTCTCTGTCTCTCTGTGTGTGTCTCTCTCTCTCTATGTATATATATACATATACATATAAATAAGAAAGGGAGAAGAAAAGGGAGGAAGAGAGATAGAAAGAAAGAGAGAATATTACTTCAGTCATTTTTCAGTTGTCCAACTCTTCATGACCCCATTTGGAGTTTTCTTAGCAAAGATACTGCAGTGGTTTACCATTTCCTTCTCCAGTTCATTTTACAGATGAAGAAGCAAAGGCAATGGGATGGGATTAAGTGACTTGCCCAGAGTCACACAGTTATTGAGTGCGTGAGGTCAGATTTGAATTCAAGAAGATATGTCTTCTTTATTACAGGTCAGGCACTCTATCCACACAGAGTCAGTCACACACACACACACACATATACACATACACACATATACAAATATATGCATATGTATGTGTGTGCAGTTCTACCTATGCAGTCCCTGTTCTCAGAAATTCCAATCTAGATAAGGAAACAAGGCATCGGTACATTAAAAGATAAGTAGCAGTTAGTCCAAAGCAGTAAGTGATAGGAGTTAACTGAGTGGTGCAGATGATAAGTATAGTGAAAAGATAGATTCTTTCTGCTTGAAGTGCTCAGGAAATGCTTCATGAGCAAGGGCAGCATTTGAGTTTCCATCAGTAGGTCGGACCACCTTCCTCTCCTATCAAGCCTGAAATTCTCACTCCTAGAGATGCTAAAGCATTGTTGCCAAGAGGACACAGCTAAGATAAACATAACTTGGGAATGATACTTCTCGTTTTCCCCCATTATCATATTGCCATAGCTTGGTGGGGTTAAGAAGCCTGATTCAGAGTGAAGGAAATACAGGCTGGCAAGTTTTCATTAGTGGAGAATATACCAGCAGTAGATTCTGGATGACAGCTAGTAGATTCAGGAGGCAAGGTTGGTGACTGTGGGTTAGGAGCATGAGATTGTCCTTGGGTACCTAGAGTTCCGAGATATGATGACAATGAAGATGCTTCACTACTTCACAGTTTTATTAGAGCATACCTTAAGCTTGCTTCTTTCTTTCCTTCCATTTCTGTTCAATATCACCAATAGAAGCCACAGTTGACACCTTTTAGTCCTAGCATTTCCACCTTAGGTACCAAGATAAAATAGGCTCAGTAGTCTGGTGTACAAGGCAGCTAGATAGCTCGGTGGATAGAGCACTGGGCCTGGAGTCAGGAGGACTTGAGTTCAAATTTGACCTCAGACACATTAGCTGTGTGACCCTGAGTACGTCAGTCACTTAACTTCAGTTTACCTTAATCCACTGGAGAAGGAAATAGCAAACCATCCCAGTATCTTTGCCAAGAACATCCCATGGAAAATGAGGCCCATAGCATCATGAAGAGTCAGACACAACTGAATGACTGAACAACTCCTGTGCGAAAAGAGAAGTACAAGGAAGTAGAAGATAACAAAACACCATTTTGGTTTCTCCCTAGTGATATAAATTTAAATCTTGAGTCTCCAAGTTATGAATCCAAAAGATCCTCAACTGATATTTATTATAAAATGCTATGAATAAATCAATGAATTTTTTAAAAAGACATTCTCCCCGCTCCCTGACTTTTGTCAACATATACAACAAATTCACTAGCAGGAAGGAGGCTCAAATTCTCCCATCCCACATAAAACTAGAGTTTTCCCTCTAGCTGCTGATCTACCAATTTGTAAATTACATTTACAATTTTAAGCTCTCATAATATCCACTAATTGCCATGTATTTATTAAGCTAGTATTATATATCCAATGGCCTCAACCCTCTGGGAGTTTATGCTTTAGATGAGGAGACAGGACTTAAATATGTGAAGCAACTCAAGAATACAAGACTGTATACATACACAATTGAATTCTAAATTTTTGTAGTAAAGATTAATCCCTTCCAGCTCTTTTTTTTGCTTTTTGGAGGGGCAATTGGGGTTAAGTGTCTTGCCCAAGGTGACATGGCAATTTTTTGTGTGTGTTAAGTGTCTGCGGTCAGATTTGAACTCAGGTCCTCCCGACTCCAGGGCAGGTGCTCTATTCTCTGAGCCACCTAACCACCCCTACCCTTCCAGCTCTTAGAAGGTCTCTTTAGACCTCTTCCTCCTATGATACTATGTCTATAAATGTTTTTTTAAAGCCAGAGAAGGAAAGGTTAGTGTGGGTTGTGGTCAGTAAAAGGTTTCATGGAAAGGACTGTATTTGTGCTGACCCTTGAAAGATTTAAATAGGTGAAGAAATAAGGACATTCTATAAATTGGATGCAGAAGTAGCTGTTGAAGGACAAGGCTTCCCTAGTCAATTTTTAGCTTTGTCTTTGGTCATAATATAAAAATGGTGCAGTTCATTATTAGTGCTTCCAGAATGGAGGAGGAACATTCTGGCTGATAGGTTAATGGGCAACAAAACCCACTTGAGGTGACTGCCTCTCACTAACAGGTAAATCTTTTTAAATGCATGCAGCTGCTGGCAACCCCCCATCTATGATGTGGATAAGCCCTGGCAAGAAGTCTACTGTGGCTTGCATCTTTCCAAGTAAATTCTGCCAGCCCCAAAGCCTGTAAATCACAGATATTGAAAACGAGAACAAGAAATAAAACCTCTGGCTTCCCTATGAGCTGTAGCCACTTTCAACTGTAAATAACGAGAGTTAAATCAAGCACTCTTTTGCACTTTTCAGTGGGGAAGCACACAGAAACATGAAGTATAATGATTTCAAATGCTCTTAGGCCAAAATCTACTTATCGGCAAACATCTTGTTACTTCTGTCTCTCCAAGAGCACAGTCACAGGCCAATTCTGCCTACATCGTCTGACAGGATTGCCAGATACTTCACAATGATGTGCAGGATCGGCCTCTAACGAGGACCTCCTGAAATTCTACTTTTTACCTTTTTTAGTGAAATAATTGTAATATATCACAATGAATTCTTCCCTCTTATCCTTCTATATTTCCCATTCTTCAAGGGCTCAAGTCCCACTCCTCAATGTAACCTCCTCTCACTCACTGGCTCCTAGCTTTAGGTTTGGAATGAAACTCAGGAGACACGCAGTACACGTGATATTTTACAAACAAGGAAACTGAGGCTCAGTGAGGTTGTGACTTGCTCATGTTCACAAGGGTCATAAGAAACAGAGGCGTGAATTGACTCCAGAGCCAGCAAGCGTCTCACTACATTACACTGCTTCAGTTTCCAGCTTACTTCTTCTCTGAATCACTTAGAGCAGTTACTACCTATACTTTCGAGATAGAGAATAGGATAGTGCTTGGGATATTGGGGTAAGGTTGGAGTAATGGATTGGGTTAGGGACTGATGAGTCTACATAGCAGTCCAGATATGGGATAAGGGAGAAGCAGCCATAGAGGTTAGCGATCTCTCCCTCTTTCCATTTCTCCTCTCATTGCCACCAGTTCTACCCCTACACTTTGGATTGGTGCTAGAGCACGTCAAATGATGCAGACCAAGGTAGAGTGTGAAGAGACCAGTATTAGACAGTGATGATCTATAACACTAAAGTTAAAGGATGAGAGAAGGAGGCTGATGTCTCGAATGGCAGCAGGGAGAAAGGTGATGAATCTGTGGCTACAGATAGAATTGTAAATAAGGAAGAGATATACCACATATAGGCAAGTTGGAGATTGCCTACACTAGACCCACACATTGTCAAGTTTAGCCCATGCAATAATGTCAAGCAGTCTGTTATACCCTACAAAGACAGGAGATAAAGAGTAGAAAGGACACTAGCTCATAGGTTCCCCTCCTTTAAGATGTACTTTTGTATATCAACCGCAGTTATTTTGGGTACTGAATTGCTTTTGTTTTGAGGGTCTTCATAGAGAGAAATAAGAGGGTTCCTAAATTATAGGGGCTAGACTATGAGGAGACTTCGGAAAAGTACAGACACTTGTGCTGGAGCTCTGGGCAATGAAGTGTGTGAATGAAGGAGAATTGAATGGAAGGATGATACCAAATGGGATGTAAGGTCAATTGAAGGGGAAGGGTAGAATAAACACTCAGGATTATGATGCAGGGATAACTCTCTGCCCCTGCACCAGGGAAGCTAGGCATAACAAGGTACTCCTGATAGGAAGAGGAGGTTAAGGTCACCTATTGCTAGTTTGTCTGACTTCCCAAGGACACAGGGCACCCTGTGGAGAGGAACCATAAATCAGGGAATAAAATATGGTTCACTTATACTACATAAATTTAACCATCCTCATTTTCTGATTTCTCTGAATTCCTTAAAGATTTAGCTCAGGAGGTAGAGCCAATATGGTGAAGTAAATAAAGGCAGGGATTCAACTGAGCTCTCCCAAATACCCCTTTAAATAACTTTAAAACAATGTCTCCAACTGATTTTTTGAGCAGCAGAGAAAAAAAAAGGTCAGGTTGAAACAATTTTTTTAGCCCAAGACAATTTTAGAAGATGGCAAGAAAGATCTGTTCCATGGTAGCCAGCCTGGAGTATAGTGCACTATAGACTGTGCTCCTGCAAACCAGCTGCAGGCCTTGGGGATGAGGCAACAGTATCAGGGGCTTTCAGCCCACAGATGTTAAAGGCATAAGACAACTGGTCAGGAGATTACAAGGGTTCCTCTGATAGAAATGGGTACAAGACCCTGTTACATTGTTCATATGTGGTTCTAGAGTGAAGTCCCAGGACAAGGAGGAGTGCTAGCAAACTAGTGCTTGCTGCCGCAGGGAAGCTGAGACCCTGGTCACAGTTCCAGTACTTGTGGTTACCCAAAGATCAGAGCACAGTCCAGAAGAGCAGTGACCACACCAATCCTTAGATCATATCATAGCACATTGGAAGAACTGGAAACTTATAAACTCTGAGAACTAGTTCTGAAAACAACAGCACAAAAAACTTGAAGTGTGGGAAGGTACCCCCTTCATCCCAGGAGCACAGCCCAACTTTAACATAAATGTATAGAAAGCAGCAGGCTAGAAAAAGAGCAAACAACACAAAAAGAACCTGACCATAGAAAGTTACTATGCTGACAGGGAAGATCAAGCCACAAACGCAGAAGAAAATGAAGTCAAAACAGCTACATACAAAGCATCAAAGAAAATGTGAATTGGTCACAGGGTCAAAAAGAATTCCTGGAAGACCTCAAAAAGGATTTTGAAAATCAAATAAAAGAGGTAGAGAAAAAGTTAGAAAAAAATTAGAGTGATGAAAAAAATATGAAAAGAGAGAGAAAAGCTTGGTAAAGAAGGCACACCACATACACACACACACACACAGACACACACACAATACTGAAGAAGGGTGGAGCCAAGATGGTGGAACAGAAGCAGTAACTTTTCTAAGCTCCTCCATGAATCCTGTCACTAAACTTTAAAAAGTGAATCTGAATGGATTTTGGAGTGTCAGAATCCACTGGGAGACAGAACATGGCAGAATCCAACCCAGGAAAGTGCCCACATGAGTCTGGGCAGGGGGAGCGTGAAGCACGCAGGGGCTACAATAGCTCAGACTAGAGAGCAGATTACGGCAGAAAGAAAAGGAGCCCCAGCCAGCAGACTCACCCACCCCAAGGGCAATTTGCATCCATCTCACCAACATCTCATCATTGGATGGGAGGATCCATTGGAGCTGGGTAAGAGAAAACTCAGGGCTCTGCAACAGAGACAGCAGCTTCTCCTGGGGCTATCAGCCCCCAGTATGGAAGTTTACAAATCACCTGCCTGATTTTCCAGGGGCCAGGATGGCAAAGTAAACTCTGGCTGCTCTGATTCCCCCTCCCTGACCAAGAAAACCCAGAGATAAATGTCCCATCCAGAGTAAATAGCCTCAGGCTTAGGAGTCACTGAAAAAGGGTGTAACTGAGGCAGCAAGGGGTCTGAAGAGAAGAGGGGGAGCGGTCCAAACAAGCCCCACCTCACCTGACCAGCAAAAGCCTGCCTGAGCTGTAGCCCAGGGACATAGAGGAAGAAATCTGATGTGGCCAGACCATCCCTTCCCCACAGATAATTCTGTGATCCTCAGCATAACTCAAGGGAAACACTGAGAGTCCTAGCCTTGGCCTCAATCTAGACACCCAGAGGCTACAGCACACAAAGTCAACAACCAGGCCCTTAGCTCCCAGCCTGAGAAATTAGGAAACAGGAAATTACGGTGGGAAGGAAGGAAGCTGAAAAGGAGAAGGGGAAGGCAAGAAAATCAATTAGAACTTATTATAACAAGCAAGAACAACCAAATACAGAGGACAACATGGACTCTATACTCACACCTGAGACAACAGAAGGAAATATGAACTGGTCTCAAGTCCAAAAAGCATTCTTGGAGGAGCTCAAGAAATATTTTAAAACCCAAATTAGAGAGGCAGAAGATAAATTTAAATCTACAGTAACCAAATTGGAAAAAAGTCTCACTGAAGTAAACAAATCCTTAAAAAGTAAAATAAGTGGGGTGGCCAGGTAGCACAGAGAGTAAGAGCCATGATGTCATTCGGCCCCAGAGTCATGATAACCTGGGATCGAATCTGGGCTCAGACACTTAGCACCCACCCAGAAACACCTAGCCATGTAACCTTGAGCAAGTTACTTAACCCCAATAGCTTAGGGGTGGCCAGGTGGCGCAGGAAGAGCACCGGCCCCAGAGGCGGGATGACCTGGGATCAAATCCCAGCTCAGATACTTAGCACCACACCCAGAAATAACTGGCCATGTAACCTTGAGCAAATTACTTAACCCCAATTGCTTAAAAAAAAGTAAAATTAGTGAACTAATTGGAGAAAATACCTCCCTAAAAAAGGACCTTCAAAAACTAACCAAAGAGAATAATTCACTAAAATTAGAATCAGCCAAATTGAAGCTCAGGACTCTGTGATGCACCAAGAGTCAATCAAACAAAACATGAAGATTGAAAAACCGGAAGAAAGTGTAAAATATCTCACTGGAAAAACAACTGACCTGGAGAACAAATCCAGGAGAGATAACTTAATAATTATTGGTGTACTGGAAAGCCACGATGAAAAAAAAAGCAGCCTGGACAACATCCTCCAAGAAATTGTCAAAGAAAGCTTTCCTGAAGTCCTAGAATCAGAAGGTAAAATAGTTATCGATAGAATTCACCAGTCTCCTCCTGAAAGAGTTCCCAAATTGAAAACTCCAAGAAATATAGTGGCCAAATTCCAGAATTACAAGATTAAGGAGAAAATATTGTAAGCAGACAAAAAGAAACAATTCAAATATCGTGGAACTACAGTCAAGATCACACAGTACCTAGCAGCTTCTACATTACAAGATCAGAGGGATTGGAATTTTATATTTCATAAGGCAAAAGAGCAAGAACTGCAATCAAGGATTAACTACCTGGCAAAACTGAGCATAATCTTTCAAGCAAGGAGATGGTTATTTAATGAAATAGGGGACTTCCAGTCTTTCCTGATGAAAAAGCCAGAGCTCAATGGAAAATTTGATTTCCAATTATAAGACTCAAGAAAGACATAAAAAGATAAACAAGGAAAACACACACTCACACATACACACATGCACACACGCACACTCATGCACACATGCACATAACTTGGTATGCAATAAGAGTGAAATGTTTGCATCCCTATATAAGAAGCTGATAACTGTCAACATTAAAATTTATGTGATTATCATGACCTTTAAAAGTATTATATATAGATAGAGGGTGTGGGTATAAATGAACTAATCTGATGATTAAAAACCTTATTAAGGGGGTCAAAGGGACTGTAATGAGATAAAAGGAAAGGATGAGACAGAAAAAAGTTAATTATGCCATACAAAGAGGCATAAAAACAAACTATAGTAGAGGGGAAGGAAAAAGGGAAAGGAACATCATTTTAAGATTATTCTCACTGGTTCTAGTTCAAAGAGGGATCAACATAATCAGTTAAGTTTAAGATTCTAACATGAAAAGACACAAAAACTCATTAAATAGAAGGAAAGGAGGGGGCAGAGAGGAGCGCTGTATGAAATTTACCCTCATTGGTTTGGGGTCAAAGGGGGAATAACATACTCTGATAAGTATAAAAATTTGTTGTGTCCTACAGGCAGTAGGAGAGTAAGGGGAGGATAAAAAGGGGGAGATTAGAGGGGAGAGAAATAGAAATAGAGAAAAATAGAAAAAAGTAGAAAGGGGAGAGAGCAGGTAAAGAAGGGTGGGTCACAGGGAGAGAACACTGAGGGAGGTGGTGGTTAAAAAGAAAACCCTGAAGGAGGGGAAGGGAGAAGGAAGAAACAAAAACATAAGCTGGGGAGGGATGGAGGGAAAGAGACAGATAGTCATCATGAATGTGAATGGGATGAACTCTCCCATAAAACAGAGGTGGATAGCAGAATGGATTATAAACCATAATCCTACAATATGCTGTCTACAAGAAACACATTTGACTCAAAGGGATACCCACAGGGTAAAGGTAAAAGGCTGGAGTAGAATATATTATGCCTCAGCTAAAGTATAAAAAGCAGGGGTAGTGATCCTTATCTCAGATAAAGCAAAAGCAAAAATGGATCTAATTAAAAGAGATACGGAAGGAAACTACATCCTGCTAAAAGGCACCATCGAGAAGGAAGCAATATCATTACTTAACATGTATGCACTAAGTGGTAGAGAATCCAAATTCCTAGAGAAGTTAAGGGTATTAGAGGAAGAAATAGATAGCAATACTATACTAGTGATAATCTCCCCCTCTCTGAACTTGATAAATCTAACCTCAAAATAAACAAGAAAGAAGTTAAGGAGGTGAATAGAATTTTAGAGAGGCTAGATATGACAGATCTCTGGAGAAAAATGAATGGGGATAAAAAGGAATATACTTTCTTCTCAGTGGTTCATGGCACATACTCAAAAATCAACCATGTACTAGGGCATAAAAAACTCACAATTCAGTGCAGAAAGGCATAAATATTAAATGCATCCTTCTCAGACCATGATGCAATAAAAATCATATGCAATAAAGGGCCATGGAAAGACTGACTAAAAACTAATTGGAAATTAAACAATTTAATCCTAAAGAATGAGTGGGTCAAACAAGAAATAACAGAAACAGTAACTTCCTTCAAGAGAATGAAAATAATGAGACAACATGCCAAAATTTGTGGGATGCAGCAAAGGCAGTTCTTAGGGGAAGTTTTATATCCCTGAGTGCATACATGAGTAAATTGGAGAAAAGGGAGGTCAACGAACTGGGCATGCAATTGAAAAAGCTAGAAAACGAATGAATTGAAAATCCCCAATTAAATACTAAATTAGAAATACTGAAAACCAAAGGAGAGATTAATAAAATTTAAATTAAGAAAACTATTTAATTAATAAATAAAACTAAGAGCTGGTTTTATGAAAAAAAAAACAGTAAAATTGATACACCCTTAGTCAATATGATAAAAAAGCAAGAAAACCAAATTATGAGTATCAAAAATGAAAAGGGTGAATCTACCTCCAATGAAGAGCAAATAAAAGCAATAATTAGGAATTATTTTTCCCATTTGTATGCACACAAATTTGACAATCTTAGTGAAATGGATGAATATTTACAAAAATATAAGTTGCCCAGATTAACTGAAGAGGAAGTAAATTACTTAAATAATCCCATCTCAGAAAAAGAAGTCAAACAAACCATCAGTGAACTCTCTAGGAAAAAATCTCCAGGGCCAGATGGATTTACTAGTTAATTCTATCAAACTATTTAAAGAACAATTGATTCCAATACTCTACAAACTATTTGGGAAAATTAGTGAAGAAGTCTTACCAAATTCTTTTTATGACACAAATATGGTACTGATACCTAAGTCAGGAAGAAATAAAACAGAAAGAAAATTACAGACCAATTTCCCTCATGAATATAGATGCAAAAAATTTAAATAAAACGTTAGCTAAAAGACTACAGCAACTTATCACAAGAATAATACACTTTGATCAGGTAGGATTTATTCCAGGAATGCAAGGATGGTTTAATATATTAGGAAAACCATCATTACAATTGATCATATCAACAATAAAACTAGCAGAAACCACATGATTATCTCAATAGATGCAGAAAAGGCTTTTGACAAAACACAATATCAATTCATATTAAAAACACGAGAAAGTATAGGAATAAATGGAGTTTTCCTTAAAATAATAGGTAGCATCTATTTAAAGCCCTCAGCAAGTATTATATTGGAATGAAACTAATGACTCAGGAGACATCAAGAAATAAAACAAAATAAAAAGAATAAAAAAATACAAGAAAATTTGAAAAACTCATTGGAAAAACAACTGACCTGGAAAATAGGCTGAGAAGAGATAATTTAAGAATTATTGAACTACCTGAAAGCTATTATCAAAACAAACAAAAAAAGAGCCTAGACATCATAATTCAAGAAATTATCAAGGAAACTGTACTAATATCCTAGAACCAAGGGGTAAAATAAAAATTAGAAAATTCCACTATCACCTCCCAAAAGAGATCCCTAAATGAAAACTCCCAGGATTATTATAGCCAAATTCTAGTTTTCTGCAGTCAAGGAGAAAATGTTGCAAGCAGCCAGAGAGAAACAATTCAAATATCGTGGAGTTAGAGTACGGAAAATGCAAGATTCAGCAGCTTCTGCATTAAAAGACTGGGACATATTATGATTATGAACATAATCATAAACAGGGAGATAAAGGCTTGAAACATGACATTCTCGAAGGCAGAAGAGCTAGGATTACAATCAAAATCACCTACCCAGCAAAACCAAGTATAATCCTTCAGTGGAGAAAATGGATATTCAATGAAATATAAGACTTTCAAGCATTCCTGATAAAAAGATCAGAGCTAAAGAGAAAATTTGACTTTCAAATACAAGACTCAAGAGAAGCATAAAAGTAATCATGAAATAGACATCATAAGGGATTCAATAAAGTTAAACTATTTATAATCTTACATGAGGAGTTGATACTTGTAATTAACAAAAATAACTTTGTCATTATTGGGCCAGTTAGAAGGAGTATACATAGACAGAAGGCAAACCTGTGAGTGTACTATAATGGGATGATTAAAAAAAATAAAATTAAGGTGTAAGAAAGAGGAATACAATGGGAGAAGGTTAAAGCGAGAGGTAGAATGGAGTAAATAATCTCACATAAAAGAAACATGAAAGGAAAAGCCTATACAGTGGAGGGGAAGTGGTGGCAGACAAGGTGGGAACATTACTCTCATTGAAATTGGCTCAAAGAGGGAATAACATACATACTCAGTCAGGTATAGAAATTTATCTTGCTCCACAGGACAATAGGAGGGGAGGCAGATAAGAGAACATTTGGGTGCATAGAAAGAAGGGTGAATGAATCAAGTGAGGTGGTGATCAGATGCAAAATTGAATTTTGAAAAATGACACACTAAAAGGGGAGAGAGGGAAGAAGAGAGGGAGAAGGAGGGAGGGAGAAAGAGAGAGGAAAAGAAAGAGAGAGAAAAGGATAAACAGGGAAGAATAAGAAGGAGAGAAACACACAGTTAATAACTGTAAATGTGAATATGAATGGGATGAACTCACCCATAAAACACAAGTGTATAGCAGAGTGATCTGAAAACCAGAATGTGACAATATGTTGTTTACAAGAAACACATTTGAAGCAGAGAAATACACAGAGTAAAGATAAGTAGCTAGAGCAGAATCTATTATGTTTTGGTTGAAATTTTTTTAAAGGAGTAGTAATCATGATCTCATACAAAGCAAATGAAAAAGTAGATCAATTTAAAAGAGATAAGCAGGAAAACTAAATTGTGCTAAAAGGTATCATAAACAATGAGTTAACATCAATGATAAACATATATGCACCAAAGTGGTACAACATCCAAATTTTTAAAAGAAGAGTTAGATGAGTTATGGAAGTAAACAGTAAAACTATACTAGTGGGGAATTTCAATTTTCCCCACTCAGAACTAGATAAATATAACCAAAAAAAATAAAGAGTTTAAGGTGATAAATATAATTTTAGAAATAACAGATACGATAAACCTCTGGAGAAAACTGAATGAGAATAGAAAGGAATATACCTTTTTCTCAGTGGCACATGGCACCTACACCAACACTGAACATATATTTCAACATAAAAAAACTCATAACCAAATTCAGAAATGCAGAAATATTAAATGTATACTTTTTAGATCATAATACAATAAAAATTACATTCAATAAAGGGCCATAGAAATGTAGATTAAAATTAAGTGGAAACTAAATATTCTAGTCCTAAAGAATGAGCGGGTCAAAGGACAAATCTTAGGAACAATCAACAATTTCATTAAAGAGAATTACAGCAATGAGAAAACATACTAGAATTTTGGGGGTACAGACAAAACAATACTTAAGGGGAAATTTATATCTCTAAATGATTAGAGAATAAAATAAGAGAAATAGTAGCTCAGTAAATTGATTATACAACTAAAAAAACTAGAATAAGAACAAATTAAAAATTCCCAATTAAACAATAAGTCTAGAAATCCAAAAAATCAAAGGAGAAATTAATAAAACTTAAAGTAAGGAAAATACTGAATAAATAAAACTAGGAGCTGGTCTAATAAAAAAAAAACAGATAAACCATTAGCTAATTTTATTTTTTTAAAGAAGGAAATCAAATCGCCAGTTTCAAAAATGAAATGGTGAATTCAGGACACGAAGATGAAATTAAAGCAATTGTTAGGAGTTATTTTGCCTAATCATATGCCAACAAATCTGAGAATCTGAGTGAAATGGATGAATATTTACAAAAATAAAAGTTGCCCAGATTAACACGAGAAAATGAATGCTTAACCCTATTTTAGCAAAAGAAATCGAACGTCATAAATGAGCTTCCCCCCCCCAAAAAAAAATAAAAACAGTACCAGAGGGATTCATAAGTGAAGTCTATGGACCATTTAAAGAACAATTAACTCCAATGCTATATAAACTATTTTAAAAATAGGCCAAGAAGGAATCTAACCAAATTCCTTTTATGAAACAGATATGTGATTGATACCTAAAGTATGGAAAACAAAAACAGAGAAACTACAGACCAATTTTCCTAATGAATATTGATGCAAAAATTTTAAATAAAATACTACCAAAGAGATTACAGCAATGTCACAACATCATACATTATGACCAAGTGGGGTTTACACCAGAAATGAAGGGCTGATTCAATATTAGGAAACTTATCAACATAATTGACTATGTCAATAACAAAAGCAACAAAAATCATATGATTATTTCAATAGATGCAAAAAGTTTGACAAAGTATAAGACTCATTCCTATTAAAAACACTAGAAAACGTAAAAATAAATGGAGCTTTCCTTGAGATGATAAAGTAGTATATATCTAAAATAATCAACAAGACTTATCTGTAAGGGTGGTAAGCTAGAAGCTTTCCTAGTAACATCAGGAGTGAAGCAAGGATATTCATTTGCCACCACTATTGTTCAATATTGTACTAGAAATGCTAGCTATAGCAATAAGGGAAGAAAAAGAAATTGAAGGAATTAGAATTGTCAATGAGGAAACAAAACTATTGCTCTTTGCAGATGACATGATGGTATAATTAGAAAATCAACTAAAAACTAATTGAAATAAATAATTTCAGCAAAGTTGCAGGATATAAAATAAGCCCATAGAAATCATGAGCATTTCTATATATCACCAACAAAGTCCACAAAGAAGAGATACAAAGAGAAATTCCATTTAAAATAACTGTAGACAATATGAAATATTTGGGAGTCTTTCTGCCAATACAAAAGCAGAAACTACATGAACACAATTACAAAACACTTTTCACATAAATTGTCTCATATGAACAATTAGGAAAATATTAATTGCTTATGGGTAGGCTGAATCAATATAATAAAATGACAATTCTCCCTAAATTAATTTACTTATTCATCTCTATACCAATTAAACTACCAAAAATTAGTTAATGGAGCAAGAAAAAAAGTTAAAACAAAATTCATCTGAGAGAACAAAAAGTCAAGAATATCAAGGGAATAAATTTTAAAAATGTGAAGATATATGGCCTAACAGCATGTTGCTGTTTTTGTTTAGTTGTTCAGTCATGTTCACATCTTCATGACCACATGGGACCATAGCACTCCAATGTGTCCCTGGGGCTTTCTTGACAAAGATCCTAGAGTGAGAAGCAGGTAAGTAGCACAGCACTAGTCTTAGAGTCAGGAGGATCTGCATTCAAATCCAGCTTCAGACACTAATGTATTTGACCTTGAGCAAGTCTCTTTAACCCCAACTGCCTCAAGAAAAAAAAATGAGATACCAGAGTGCCTTTCCATTTCCTTCTCCAGTGGATTAATGCAAACAGAAGTTAAGTGACTTATGCAGCAAATAAGTTTCTGAGGCTGGATTTGAACTCAAGTGTTCCTTATTCCAGGTCCAGAGGGGAGGGTGGAATGAGAGAATTTGGAACTCAAAAAATTTTTTAATGTTAAAAATTATTTTTACACGTAATTAAAAAATAAAAAGCTTCACTTCAAAAAGTCAGAAAACCCACATCAAAAGTCCCTTACTAAAGACAAGTAACATGGGTTAATAAAATTATTACTGGATGGGAATTATAGAACATAAGCCTCTTAAGAGCAGGAGCTATTTATTTTCTTTTTATTTCTTCTTTTGGCCTTTTTATATTTATTGACTAACACAGTATTATGACTAATAGTGACTCAATAAATGCTTCTTGAATTGAAAAAAAAAATTCAGTTCAAATTACACCTTTCACAGAAGACTTTTCCCCCTTATTTTTCTCTATCCCTTGTGCTAAGACTTCCTTCTACTTACTCTGTATATATCTGAATCATACATTGTTGCTCGTATGTTGTCTCTCCCATTAGAACGTGAGCTTCTTGAGGACATGAAGTGTTTTTGTTTTTCTTTGAATCCCCAGCACTTAACCCAATATCTGGCTCACAGTAAGTTTTTTTTTTAATAAATGCTACTTAGCTAAGAGAATAACTGAAAACAGGGAGATGAATTAGGTTCCAGGGGAAGTACGGTCATCACAATTGATTAAAATCCCTTTGACAAACAGAAAGTTGTTCTATCTTGAGAATTTAGGCAAATGAGCATACCTGGGGCTAGAAGGATAAAAGAGCCTGTTCAAATATTGAGCAGTCTTCAGAGCAACTTCTAGCCCAGGGAGCTATCCATGGTAGCAGTGCTTCCATCTACTCCGGTAGACAATAAATGTCGTCTGAATGTGTGGTTGATCTATGTCTTCTTGCCTTGATTCTTGATCTTTCTGGGTTCTTCTAGCTCTTACACTAGCCACTTGTTCTGACACATGTAAGCTGACATACATGACTTAATATGCAAGTCTTTCCCATATATACCATGGACTACTATTTGCTTCCTTAACACCAACTTAATACAGTTCCTTTGTGATTTTAACCTGTTGCATGAGTGTGTGTATATGTGTACATGTGCATGCATGTATATATATGTATATATCTTGTGTATGTATATATGTCTGAGTGTATGTGTTTGTATGCATAAATGTATTGTTTATATATGTGTGTATACACATGCATACTATCTTTCACTATATTTGGTTTCCTTCATAATTCTATGTATAACCCTAACCCGCCTGACTCCTGATTCTAACCTTAACCCTAGCATCTAAAAATATTATTATGTGAAGGATTCCAGAGACTATAATAGATTGACAAAAGGGGTCTATGACACAAAAATCATTTAAGGACGTTTGATTTAGAAAGCATTCGTTTATAGAGTGCTTCCTTATGCCCTAGGAAGTTTCCTTTAGAGACAGGTGACTTCTTCTGTGCCATAATTCAAATAAGCTGTATTAGGTATTACCTGAATTTACAGGAATGATTACAGTTATGATTGACTGGTCCATATTGAAATCAGTTCTGTATGGGGTACTAGCAACTAAGCCATAGATGATACCCTCACATGTACACTGCCACACACGAGGATGAGTACGGTGGAGTTCCATCACAAGTCCTATCACTCATAGGGTTCTCAGACTTTGCACTGTCCTATCCTCCCTCTTTTTCTCTCAAACTGAACTTACCCAAAACGCATTCACCGCAAAACTTGCCTCTCCTTCTATGCTACTACACTCAGAACACCTAGGCCAGGGTGGCGAACAGCCTCAAGGTCACATGTGGCCCTTTAGGTCCTCAAGTGCAGCCCTTGACTGAATCCAAACTTCACAGGACAAATCTCCTTAACAAATAATTGCCTTCTGTGAAATTTGGATTCGGTCAAAGGGCTGAATTTGAGGACCTTGAGGCCATAGGTTCTCCAGCCCTGACCTAGGTCAACTACCTTGACACCAAATTCTACATATAACAGTGTTCCATCTACTTTTTTTTGTTGTTTGTTTGTTTTGGAGGGCAGTTGAGGTTGAGTGACTTGCTCAAGGTCACATGGCTAGTTTTGTGTGTGTGTGTGTGTGTGTGTGTGTGTTAAGTGTCTGAGGCCAAATTTGAACTCAGGTCCTCCTGACTCCAGGGCCAATGCTCTATTCACTGCACCACCTAGCTGCCCCTCTGTCTACTTTCTATTGCCTCAAAATATCCCCAGAAGGATTTTAATCACTTCCCTTTCCAGCTGCCATAAAATGAAGAAAAGAGATGAAGGTATCTTATTACCCAAGTGATAACAACTATGTATGTCTTCCCCTTTCAGCCTTGCAGTTTCCCAATGTCTTGACAAAAGCATGCATGCTGTTGTTTGGAAGATTACAAAAAGACGGAGCAGTCCACTGCCTTTTCCATAGTTCAAGGTCCGAATGAGCAGAGAGACCCAGTTCAATAAAGATAATAATGCAGCAAAATGCGATGTATCAGGGTTAAATCTGTCACATCCTGACACTGTGGAATTTGAAATATAACATAAAAGAGGATAAAGGCTACTCTAGATCTCTAAGATGCTAGAACTCAGTAATCACTCTAGTGAAGCAAGTAGAGCAGAAGCTGAGATACCATCTATTGCTCCAGGGGTTGGAATAGTCAATGTGACCAAAACCATAATTTAATGAAGGACCAGTCACAACATGGTCTGGGGGAAGGGGAAGGGAAGAAAGGAGAGGAGACAGAGGTAGAGAGAGAGAGAAGGAGAGGGAGAGGGGGGGGAAAGGAAGGAAGGAAGGAAGGAAGGAAGGAAGGAAGGAAGGAAGGACTTATTAAGTGTTTACTACATGCCAGGCATTCTACTAAGAGCTTTATAAATATGAAATTTGGAGGGAACTATCTTTTGAGAAACAGCTTCCCCTTGTATTACTTCTAGCTATTGATAACCACTAACAGTTTATTCACAATTCAGAACTTGAGCATATTTTATCTTGTGTTATTCTTTGTGGTTCTACAAAGCTAGATTTCTACTTAACAGGGAGTCAAACTAGCCTTGAACTTACAGAAACTGTGCACTTATTTATCAATGGATATGGGAAACTGATGGAAAATTCACCCTGACCCCTTCTGAGAAACAGCTGACAGATCCCCAAGCCCAGAACTTAGCTTCACTCTGCAGTCATGACAATCAGCATCCCTCACCCTGAACCCATGATTTTTCTGATACTGTGCTATTAGATGAACCCTAATTACCTCAAACTCTCCATAGTTGCCATAGGCTGATTTCTTATGTCCACCAACTATCCATGCTCCCCTCAACCATGTTTCCATGTCCAACATGGAGCAGTGTCTACTCAACAATAAATTAATAAATTAATGATTATTTGTTTGGAATCATGTAGAAAAAGCTACTAATTTTGATGCTCTGCTCCTGGTTATATATGCAAAAACTTAGCATTGGAAGAAGCTCCTCTTATTCAGCCCCATGAGATACTTTACATAAGAAGAAATAATCTGAGACCCAGAGAAATGAAGTGGCTTGTCCAATGTTGCACAGATAGTAAAGTTCAGATTTTCTTACTCCAAAGCCAATGTTCTCTCAACTCTACCACAATTAGTTGGTTCCCACTTTTCATGAGAGTATATGAAACAATTTCCTTAATTTAGGCAATTGCCACATTTAATTTTTTAAGGATATTAAATGCTATATGGCAAAGGCTCAATGTCCTTTAGAAATTCATCTTCCACTCACACACACCATGATGTCCAATTTTTCCTACCAATAGAAATTTCCAACTTCTTTCTACTTGTTCCGTGATATCATTCAATAAATACCTTCAGCTTGTTGGGTTAAAATCCCCACATCAGTCCAAGTAGTATATAGCTACTACCTCTCCTGTTAATTTAACATGTGGTTTCTTTTTAGTCCCCAAATTCTGTGCATCCCATTGTGAATCACCATACATTGATCACATGGCATTAAACTCTTGTTTTTCTTGAAGTGGAAAGCTAAAATTATTGTATTCCACAGAAAGTGAAAATTCCCAAGTGAAAATGGTAATAGGAGAATCCCCAGAGATCCAGATGTCATGGCTAGAAAGGAAGAGGGCTTTCTTTCTTGGACAATGAGCCAAACATCTTGTAATGAAACTCTGGAGAGTGAACTTTTAAGGCAATGTCCTTACTGAAATGATACCACCATATGGTATTCAGTTTGACAAGTATTTTTTCAATATTCAAGAGAAACTGAATAAGGAAATAATATTTATTCTTCTAAAAATGTGCTTTGACTGAACAGTGTGGTATAGTTGGAAACATACTGGACTAGAAATCAGGTGACTTGACTTATAGTCCTCCTCAGTCACTCTGCAACTATGTGAACCTGGGCAAGTAACGTCATCTCTCTACCTCTGTTTCTTCAACTACTTTAAGTCTGAAGATAATAATAACTGTAACAAAAGTTAACATTTATATGGTATTTTAAGGTTTATAAGACATGTTACAAATATCTCGTTTGAAATAAAATGGGAGGGGTTTGAAATATAACAGAATTAAGTGATTTCTTCAGTCTAAGCTTCAGTTTCCTCATTTGCAAAATCGAGGGTTTGGATTAAGACTTGGATGACTCAGGTTCTTTACAACTCTAAAATACTAAGGTCTTATAAGAGAAAACACTAGTAAAAAGAGTAGGAAAGTGGGAGCCCTGGACATTATAGTGTACAGTAGTGGAGGATAGAGGACCATGGGCAAGAAGAAGGTACTAAAAGGAGAGGTGGGAAGATGCCAAGGGCAGTCTTTTTCTTTTTCAGGTATGTTATGGTAGGGATTCTTTAATGGGTTAGGCAAAAGGGTACAGAGTTCCTTTCTAATAAATTATGTGATTTCTCTTGCATTTGGCTTAGGGATAGCCTATATCAAGACCCATGACACTCTTATTATCCTCCAAATCCACATCTAGGGAAATGAAGAGTCAGCAAAGAGACTCAAACAGGATGTACCTCTCAAGTGATTATGTAACAGCCGTGGAGGGGAGCATAGAAAATTTTGGGAACATCCCTTTGGGAAGGGCTGATATGAAATGATGACAAAAATGATTTCATTATTTTACTTGCTTTTTGGTTGAGCCCATTACCACCATGATCCTGAATTTGGTAATGCCATGCCAACAGAGTGCAAGCTTTATCTAATCCTTCCAAACACAAAGGGCTTTGAGTACTGATGAGCCACTGGACATTGTGCCTGTCATCCAAGTTAAATACAAAAAAAGGCTTATCACCAGAGTCGTCACAAGGCGGTCAAGTTTTTCAGACACAGCAATTCACAAGACCATCTACTGAGGCAAGAATTAGGTGTTGCAATTAGCCTCAGTGAATGGTACATCCATATACTAATGAAGTCACAGATATGATGGTATTTCTAGTTTTACACTAAGTATTATGCAAGATAGAAAGGAGATATGACCCCTCTCCCAATGGAGACACAAGACAAACACATCTAAAGCACAGAACAATACAAGACTAGTATGTGGTCAGGTACTGAGCAGTATGGTGCAGTCTGTTCAGACCACAGGAGATCAATCATTCAGCAATTTTCCAGATGGAACTTATGCCTGAAGGGCAAAGCCTTCACGTCAACCACATGCCAAGCAAGTCTGGATACATTTCTTTTTTCAGTGCCTAAGATGCTTTTATTGATTCATTTTTTTGGAGAAATTGGGAGCTCAGGGAATGAATGAATTAAAAAGCACTTCCTACATGTAAAACACTGCTAAATTAAGGATATGAATAGAAAAAAACAACGGTCCCTATTCTCAAGGAGCAAACACTCTAATTGGGGGAGACAACACATAAAGGAAAGTTCAGCTGCAAGGTATATGGAAAGGCCTGCATGATCTGTAGAGCTGATGGAGTCTTCAGGATGTAGCACAAAGCAGATTTTAAGGTCTGGTGGCCCTTAGGATATAGTGGCACACTAAGACTTGGTAGTCCTCCATTTCACTGAAGGAATAGAGTTATTAAACTCCTATCTCATCCAAGCAGGGTCAACAAGTAAGGAGCTCCAGATGGGTTCTAGTAAACCATGACTGGGCAAGGGGGAGAAAAACCAGAGTAGAGGGCACTCCCAATGACGGTGTATATTTTAACTATTTGACCACCAGGATTGGGAAGGGAAAACATTTTAAATAGAGCTTACCAATTAGCCAATGTTGATGAGATTATGGCTAAGAAAAGGGTCCCATTTCCCAACAAGAGGCTGTGATCCTGACATAAGATATCTTCATAGGGAAGAAGGCAGGGAGGGATCATAACTCTGGGAGCCTGGGTTTGCAGTGAAGCATTAGGAATTGCTCTGGTGTTATAGGGAGATGTGAAACAGGCCTTTTGGAAAGTAGATATGGAACTCTAGATTATAAGAAATGCATTATAAAGAGTTTTAAGCAACATAGCCAATCACTGTTAATGAAGAATTTCAAGTCTTACAACTCATCTCAGAGCAAGATAGATTGAGGGAAGGAGTGTGTAATGGTCAATGTCAAGAGGCTTCAAACTTTAAGACTGATGACAGACAAGTGAGGCATCCTTCATTCTGATTAAAACACACTGATGATAAATGGCCATACCAAATTACATGGAGCTGTGTGTGATAGGCATGCCACTGATTACTAGCCTGCATTGGGGAAAATCAGCCTTACCCCCTCTTCTTTATTCATTAGAAAGCCCAACTCCTGAGAATGTCTTGCTGAGAGACGACCGGCTGTCATTAGGACAATTATTCTGACCTGATTTTTTTTTCTTCAGAAGAGGATCTAGAGCTCATAGTAACCCTGTCAAGGTGACCAGGCAGAGAAATTTTGTGCTTCAAAAAAGTCAGTATGATCCAATGTATGAAAGCAAAACTGTCAAGTCTGTCTTTGATAATAACCCAGACTTACTTTTTTTTTGTCTTTATGACACAACTCATATACTCATCATTTTCAATAGTCCACTGACTTCAGCCTCTCTTTCCTTACCATAAACCCTAATCAAAACCTACTCTCAGAAAATAAAAAAAAGTTGTTCTTTATACGTTGGCATGAATTTAAGTGCTTTGTGATCTGTCCTTGAAATCTGCAATTTGAACTTTAACACTGCCTAAGGAATGAAAAGTGTATCCCTTGTTAAAGGATTTTCAATCATCAATGTAAGGGTAGAGAAGATACTTTTTGTTGGGCAGGAGAGATTCTGAAAACCCAACAGCCACATAGTCTGCATAAGTGTGTGGAACTGTGAGGAACACTCTGAAGAGGGCCTAGCCCTCTGATGCACTGACCAGTCTTGCAGGACCTGCCTTGGTCATAATGAATGCAAAAATATGGTAATCATGAAGCAGCTTGAAACCAAGGCAAAGGCAAATAGCTCCTGTCATGAAATCTAAAGTCATACCATGGTTGTGGTACTGATTGGATGAACCTGCCTGCCAGCTCACTTATTTCTGATGAGCAATTTACAATCTGAATCCCGCTCTCGGCCCATTTCTTTATGCTGTGACTTTCATCTCTGCACTCTCACCCTCTTCCTACCTCGGTCCTTTTATTTATCTTATACAACTGGCAAGTTTTGTGAACTCTGACAACACTTCTGTGCCTATATTCCCATGCAAGACTTGGTGACTTGAATGACATCCCTTGACTGTATACTCTGCCCACTTCCTAGCCAGTTTTGATTCTGACAAATACTCAAAGGTCAAACTTTTTTTGTGTGTCCTTCAGACTGAAGACTTATGTTTCACTCTCAATATTCACAGAAACTATTCTGTCCTCATCAGCTCTGGTCCCCTCCTGTCCTGCCCTTATAGTTCTCTATGAGTCCGTGAATCCAGACATGTTTGGATACCTCTTAAAACAATCCTACATTTAGTAAGGTTTGTGGGAAATTCTAAGGATAAAGAGTAGGGCCCAATTTTGAGGCAACATTTCCTAAAGGATCCATGGAAAACTTAGTGTTCAGACAAAAATCTACCTGGCACCAACCTTTGTGGAGCCATACAAAGAGTGAAGCATTGTGGTAAATGACAAAAATGGTTTTAATCTTTAGTATTTCCTTCCAAATGAACCCAAACTTCTTTTGAGATTATTAAGCATTGTTCCTCATGGGATAATTCTGACATAACTAGTATTTGACTGTCTTTCATGGCCCAGGCCCACTTCCATATCCCCTTAACTGTCACCAGTTGTCTCAATTTATCTTCTCCTACTCTGTTTTCATCTTCTAAAAAGTGTTCAGAATGTGGTTATGATTTTTTTCTGCATTGGTAGAACATTTCCTCATCCGCTTCCAACCACTTTCTCCTCTCTGTACTCTTTACATAGAAAGCATTCATTTTAATCATCAAAGTAATTTCATATATGTTTCAAGTTATATCCTACTACCAATTTCTTGGTTCAGATCCTTATCTCCTCATACCTGGATAATGAAATAACAATAATTTATATACATAAATAATCCTTTAATATTTGAAATTACTTTTCCTACATTATCTCATTTGATCCTCACAACCCTGTGAGGTAGGTTTCATTATCCCCACTGTTTAATATACAAGGAACCTGAAACTCAAAGGGACTTAATCAACAAATGTTTATTAAAATACCTACCATGTGCCAAGCACTGTGCTCAGCACTGGGTATACAGAAAGAGATGAAAGATACTTCCTGCTCTCAAAGAGTTTAGAATCTAATGGGAGAGAAAACAAATAGATACAAAGCAAGCTATGTATAGGAGAAATGGGAAATAATAGAAGAAAGACCCTAGAATTAAGAGGGGCTGGGAAGGGCTTCCAGTAAAGAAAGGGATTTTAGTTGGGACTTACAGGAAACTAGGGAGGTCAGTAGGAAGAGAGGAGAAGGACAGCCAAAGAAAAGTCCCAGAGTGGGAAGATGGGTGGTCTTGCTCATGGAATGCACATGGAGGTCAGCATCACTGGATTGAAGAGTACATGTTAGGGAGTAAGGTATAAGAAGATGTCACATGATGGAATAGTTTTTTAGGCACATCCTGAATCCAGGTCTCCTGATTTAAAATCCAGCACTCTATCCATTACTATTCATTGCCTCCGATAACTTTTTAACTTGATCTCTCACTTGCAATCTCTCCTTCCTCCAATCCACCCTGAACAGGATTATAGACTAATTAAACTACTATGTGACAGGCACTACGATCAGCAAAAAAATATTATCTCACTCGAACCTCACAACAATGCCCGAATTTGGGTGCTATTATTATCCCCTTTTTACAGTTGAGTAAACTGAGACAGAGAGTGGTTAAGTAACTTACCCAGGGTCAAAAAGCAAGTAAATTTCTGAGGTCAAATTTGAACTCAGTTCTTTCTGACTCCAGATCCAGCACTCTGTCCACTATTCTACTATTGAAAAAGTGAATTTGAGACTGAGAGCACTAACTAGGTGGGGAAGTTGTATATTCCAAAAATCTTGGCCATGGCCAAGATCTCTTTCTATGGAGGAAGCATCCATTCCTGCCAATCAAGGTTCTGGTAATCAGATACAACTTTCATGAAAAGAAAAGCCATTTAATTTTTCCAATCCAAAAGTTTTTGCCTTCTAAAAAAAGTTGTAACAGGAAAAGTTTCTGGAATTTTAATTAAAAACCAATGGTAGAGCCCATCACTACAAACAAAAGAGGCAACATTTTCTAATCAGCTAACAACCCACCCCAAACCCAAAGGGAAAAGCATGAAGGAGCTCTGGAGTTGCATGCTGAGGCTGAGCTACAACTGTCAATGACCAGCAGGGAGCAGTGGAAAACAGAGGAATGACTATGGGAGATCTACAGGGATCAGTGTCTGGGAGAGACTACACACCACAACAAGCGTCTGTCAGGGGCTTCACAAATAGTAGAGAATGTACACCTTGGATGTGCCTACTCCTTGCACTGATGATATGTCCTTTACAGGACAATATGCTCCACTTTATGAGGAAAATATTTTGTTGGTACTTGTTTGGTTTGCTATTTCATTAAAAAATCCTTTGTATTTAATTGCACCATCAGGGCAAAGGATATAGACTTATAACCAAGAATAACTTACCAAAGTATAATGTTATGGGAGGAGGGGGAGGAGTGCACTTATAAGGAAAAGGGGACTTCTGAATGTTATTGGTGTTCTTGTGATCAGAGAGCTACATGGAAGTTTTTCAGTGCAAAGATGGGGGTGGGGTGGAGGAGTGGTACAGCTAGGTGATGCCGTGAATAGTGCTGGACCTGAAATCAGGAAAACTCTTCTTTCTGAGTTTAAATCTGGCCATAGACACTAATTAGTTGTGTGACCCTGGGCAAGTCACCTAACCCTGTTGGTCTCAGTTTCTCCATCTGTAAAATGAACTGGAGAAGGAAATAGCAAACCATACTAGTATCTTACCAAGAAATCCCCAAATGAAGTCACAAAGAGTCAGACATGATTAAATGATGACAAACACAGAAGTCAAGAGAAATATAAAAAGGTAAACAGGAATGAACAATCATAAAGGTCTAAACAGGAATAAATTGTTTATATTCTAATATGTGGAAATAATATATGCATCCTCTTCATCAGGGATGTTGTGGGAAAGGGATCTAATTTGACAGACATCATGAGAGAGGCTCTATTATATCCTGATAATATTAAAAGAAGAATGGAAAAGAGAAGGGAAAATTACAACTCATATTTTGGATGCAAATATAGAAGTCAATGCAAACACAGAAGGCAGACATCAGGAAAAGAGAGACTTGAGTCTCACTCTGATATGAACTGGCCAAAGGGGAGAAGAATACAAATAGGGAGAATATTTCACTAAAAAGAGACACAGGAGAGAAGAGGAGAAGGGACAGGAAAGCATGAGTGAGACAGAGAGAGGGATTAGTGAAAACGAACTAAGAATGTACAAAAATATTTATAGTACGTCTTTTGTTGTTGTTGTAGCAAAGAATTGAAAACTGAAGGGGTTTCCATGAAGTAGGAAATGCCTGAACAAATTATTGTGTAAGAAGGTAATGGAATGCTAATGCACCTTAAGAAAATTATAAAGGAGAAACCTGGGAAGACATGTAAGCCTTTGTAACTTATACAGAATGAAGTGAGCAGAACCTAGAAAACAGTCTGTACAACGACAACAATATTGTAAAGACAAACAACCTTGAAAGACTTAAGAACTCTGATCAACACAATGACTAACCATGCTTTCAGAGGACTGATAATGAAACTGTCCACCGGCCTTCTAACAAAGAAGAGAAAGGCTCAGATTTTAGAATAAGATATTTTCTTTGGACATAGCCAATGTAAAAATTTTCTTTTGCTTTTCTCTACACGTGTGTAAAGGGGGAAAATAATATATCTTCTGACTGAATAGAAAATTCAAATTACAAAAAACCTATCTTGAGATGGCTCTGCGATTCATTGCCCAAGGGTGTGTGGGTATCCAAAGGGATTCACATAGGTAGAAGAGTCCGAAAAACCCAACCCACCAAAAGGTACAGATCGTGTTAGGTAATTTATGGTAATTTTGTTACTCAGTATGGTTTTAAAATCACTTTTTGCATCAGGTAATATTGAAGGGCTAAGTGTTTAACTGTAATGGTGAGCTTGACTGCTCTAGTACTAATGGTCCAACCCTTCGCCCCCCACATGGTTTCTGCAGCCCTCCAGGCTGCAATCAGCATGGCCCTGGCCTCACTCCTGTATGCCAAAGAGACAAAGTACAAAGTTTAATTGAATGGGCCCCAAGAGTTGGGTCTGCAAGGTAAAAGCACCTGCTGGGCCTCTGATTGCTTCTTGTTCATGTCTAAGGAAGGATTCAGAGGCTAGTGAGGTCTGGGATAATGGCAGTGAGTGAAAGCCTGAGGCATTTAACTCTCACAGCATCCCCTCCTCCTCTTCCCAAAAATCTCTTCACCAGGTGACATGCTTAGCAGATGGAAAGGACCGAAAGATTCACTCAAGAGACTCCTGAATGACTCCCCAAGGGGCAGAAACAAAACAGTTGTGCAGAAAAACACACATTATCCTGTGACAAGTTATCTGTTCCTTTCTCTTGAGCTTATGCCAAAACAAAAAAACAATCCTTTTTGCTTGCAGGATGCTTTATGCTTTTGGAAGCGCTTTCACTCATAGTACTCCATTGGTTTTCTCGACAGCTTTGTGACAGTCAGGATCGATGCTGGTATCCCCATTTTATAGATGAGGAAACTAAAGCTCAGAAAGATTTCCTGCCTAACTCAAGGTTACACTGAGTTAATAACAGATCTGGGGAAAGGTGAATAAGCACCTAGACTTGCTGCATGCTCAATCCAGTAGGTTTGGGGCTCTAGAAAATCTTTATTCAGCAGAAAAAGATGCTATGATAGCTGCTCTTTGGGCCTAAGGTAGGACAAAGACAGGACAATAACCTGGACACTTAGGAAGGACTTTTTGTATTAAGTATGTCTTTGGTTAACCACTAGCAGCTTGGAAAATTCAACTCAGGAGAACTTCACTCATCCACCCATTTCTTTGATCATGCTGGATAAAAGAGTCTCCTGTGCTAATGTCACATAGTAAATGGTTAACACCAAGACCTGCACCGCACCAGGATGAAATCTGAACTATCTTTGGAATTCAATATCATGAAGATGATAAACTTGCTAGAGCTGGATTGATTATAACAAAGATATTATCCCCTTCTGATGCCACATTCTCTAAACAATCAAGGAGCCACAAAAGGAGAAAACATTATTCGGGACAGATTGCTTTCTGGGGAGGGATTCAGGGAAATTAGACAAAAGAATGGAGAGCCTATTACAGGGGAAAGAGCCTGAGGAACTGTTGCAAAAGATGAACTCAAGTCACTTTATCTCTCTAGGCCTTAGTATTCATCTATAAAATGAAACAGCAACATAAAACCATGGAGACAAGGCTGTATTTGGAACCCAAGAACAGGGTTCAAAAAACTCATTTGTGATCTTACTACCTGTGGGCTCCTTCTTGGTCAAGTTTCTTACCCTCTCTGGTCTTCAGGGTTGTTATTGTTAGGTCATTTCAGTTCTGTCCAACTCTGTGACCACATTTTGGGTTTTCTTGGCAGGGATACTGGAATGGTTTGCCACTTTTTTATCCAGATCATTTTACAAATGAGGAAACTGAGGCAAGCAGGGTTAAGTTCTTTATTTAGGGTCACAAAGCTAGTAAGTGTCTGAGGCCAGATTTGAACTCAGGTCTTCCTGACTCCAGGATCTGCACTCTATCCATTGGACCATTTGCTCGGTGTTTAGGGTGCTCCTTTGTAAAATGAAAGGTTTAGATTAGAATACCTCTCAGGTCTCTTCCAGCTTTAGAGTGATACTTAAATTATTGATTGATCTCTAGGTCTCTCTGAGCTCTGAACCCTCTAATCATAATCAGATTAAGCCTCCAGAAGACATTATTCAGCCTTTTTAGTTGTGTTTGAGTTTTTGTGACCCCATTTGTGCTTTTCTTGGCAAGGATGCTGGAGTGGTTTGCCATTTCCCTCTCCAATTCATTTTATAGATGAGGAACTGAGACAAACAGAGTTAAGGGATTTGCCAGGGTGTCCTAGCTAGTAAGTCTCCGAAGCCAGATTTGAACTCATAAAGATGAGTCTTCCTAACTTCAGTTCCAGCATTCTATCCACTCCACCATCTAACTGCCCCAGAAGGTAGTTACAAAAAAGTCCCTAGCCCTTGTTGACTTTCTCGCCCTTCTATCCAGAATTCACTGGATATGACATGCACCTTATCTACCACAAAAGAAAGACTGAGATGATTTGGTAAATTATCAAGAAATTCAGCTCCTCCTTGTAAGGTGAATTTTGGAGTCAGTGAGACAACTTTTCAACAGAGGAAGATGCAAGCATTTGAAAACTGAAGTCACAGCTAGCTAAGCCTTGGCAAAACCAGAGCAGTCATTAGATGTATTTCTAATTTGTTTTCCTTTAACCTGCTCACATGGAACAGCCTAATAGATTAAATGATGTTTCAGTGATGGTAGAAAAGCATGGTGGGGCTTGATTTGTCTTTGCAATTAAAACACAAAACATACATAGATGTTCTTTGTAATTGTCTTTCACTAGCTTAGGGGAAGTTGTGCAATAAAACTATCATGTCCATGAGCTACATGATATTTTTTTTTCTAAAGGAATGAAAGGATCACAATTTGGGTCACAGTAGAATTTGTACTGGATTTGGAGCCAGAGGTCCTAGGTTTGAATCCTGACTCTCACACTTACAACATAAGAGGTTGGCCAAACCACTTTATCTTCTTGGGTCTCAGTTTCCCCATCTGAAAAATGAACTGTTAGACTAAAAGGGTCCTGGGGTCCGTTCAATTCTATATTTATGACCCTATGATTATTTTTCTTGCTACTAGATAATCTTTTAGAATGTCAAGACTTGGTATCAGAAGGAAGGCAACTCTAAGAAGAGGGTAAGTCTTCAGAGAGGATCTCAGAAATACATTGAATCATTATCATCTTTTAGGATTAATGATTTTGCCAAGTCCTTTCTAAGAGCAAGCTTTAAGAGTAGATAGGTAAGAAGTTTTAAAGGCTTGGAGCAATGGCAGAGGGAGAGCAGGGTTGAGAAGATACAACTAGAAGGGAGATGGCTACTGAACGAAATGGGAAAACGAAGAAAAGAAGAGCCATAAGAGAAACAATATCTACTTCACCATTTTACTGAGGGTCTCCTATTATATAGTATGCCAAGAAGCCTGCTGAGAAGTGAAGGATACTTTACACAATAATAATCCTCCCCTAATTGGTGCCCTTGTTGAACCACAGAATGTCATAGTCGGAAGAGCCTTTTTGAGATCAATTAGTCTAATCCCTCATTTTCTAGATAATGCAGCCGGAAACAGTGTAGGGGACAAAAAGAACTGGACTATCAATCAAAGGAACTGCATTTGCTTTCCAGTTCTATGTTCTGAGGCAAATCACTCCTTCTGACAGGTCACTTTAATTTCCTTATCTATAAAACTGATGGACTAGATAATCTCTAAAATCATTTTCAATTCTAATATTCTAAGACCCAGGAAATTCAAATTACTTGTCCAAGGTCATACAGCTATTAAGTGACAAAGTCAGAATTGGAATCCAGAGTCACCGATTATAAGTCTAATGCTTTCTCGGCTAAGCTAGGCTTCTGTTTAGCCAGCCTGCATTCTAACCTAGTGGATTTTCTGTCTATCCAAATATGAAAAATTAAGAGGATGAAGAAAGACTATTGTTATGTTATATCATAAATTCATTTAGACAATCCATAGAACTCATCTATCAGGACATATGTCTTAGGCAGACATCACAAATGGACAATGAGATTTGTCCAGAATTAAACAGAAGGAAAACAAGCCGGACTGACTTACTTTTGAGAAACTGCAGTTATTTTAATGATTACTAGCCTCTCCTTAAAACAAAGGGCCATCTTTTTAATGCCAACATTCTATTGTTGTTGCTATCTGAGTGCTGATTGTGGAATATCCAGTTGCTGAAGAAAAAGTTGAGAATTCATTCATTCAAATTGATGGGAAGTTACTGAGTGCTTACTATGTGTAGAGAATAGTTCTGGAGATACAAAGATAAAAATATGTCCCCATCCTCTGGAAGTTTACTTCAACAAAGAAGAGCATGGAGGGCAGAACAGGCTATAGCAAAATACAAATGAGGAATTAGGTGAAAGAAGCCATAGAAAATATGTTAAAGACACAAATGGACAGAGAAAATAAAGACAAGTCAATCAGATACTGAAAGTTAGCAATGATCGATCAACGAATCAACTAGCACCATGCGAGGCTATTAAATGCCAGATGCTATCCTAGGTACAAAGTAAAAACTGTTCCTGTTCTCAAGCTTGCATCCTTGGAGGAGAAATAACATAATGGGATTAGCAGCAGAATTCCTGCAACTGTCGCATACTGTCACCAAGAGTACAACTCTGCTTCTTAGGGTACATATGCTTTACCCCATTCCCTTTTTGGCTTCTGAGTTGATATCTAGGGGGGCTGAAGGGCAGGAAGAAGGGATATATAAGCATTTACAGAGCAAATACAAAGTGAATACAAGGGAGGTGGGGAAGGCACTATAGGGAATCAGGAAATACTTCCTACAGAAGTAGTGCTTCACCTTAACCTTGGAAGAAATAAGAGATTCTAGGATTTCTTTCACTGGCATCCATACAATGTCAGAAGAATCAAAGGGAGGCCCAAGCCAGAAGCCCATTGCCTAGATATTCCATGGCAGACTGAGGAAAAGATCAGGACAACAGTCATTATAGCATGGAAGGTTTAAAGGAAGCACCCACTTTGAGGAGACTAAAGATTCATTGGAGTGCTCATTTCCTTAAAGTCATGCCCATCTATGGTTATATTGAGACCAGAAGCTTGCTGAGCTGCTGGGTAAGTAAACAAAGCATATATTGGAAGGTGTGCCTATTCTCATGACAAGATGTAAACTGAAATACCAGGAAGAGGAAGAGTAATAATAATAAATAACAATAAAATATAAAGCTTTAAAGTTTGCAAAGTGCTTTACAAATATTATTTTATCCTCATAACAACCCTAGAAGGTAGGTGTTATTATACCTATTTTACAGAAGAGGAAACTGAAGCAGGTGGTAGTTAAGTGACTCTCAGGGTCACACAGCTAATTTGAGAGTGGCTCAGGTTTTTTTTGAACTCAGGTCTTCTTGACTCCAAGTCCAGTGCCCTCTACACCGGGCCACCTAACTGTAAATTCTTGCACCTGAAAGATGACACTAAACTGTCACTGAATCATTTGAAAAAACTAGTCCTCAGCTCATACCAGGCCTTGATATACAGCAGAATTGTCTCCACTAGGGTGCCCTCGGGAAGTGGCTTAAGTAATTAGAGTGGTGCTTGTGTTCACCAGGTCTGGGAACAACACCATTTTCCTATAAGTCTTAGTGACCCTACTTAGTGAAGGCAGAAATTCAAGATCATTTCCTATAATACTCAGCAGCAAGGTAAAGAAAATATAGAAAGGAGAGAGAATCGCACCTCCTCGTCTTCCTCTTCCTTGTTTCGATAAGCATATGATTGATCTGTCCAGACCATTCTATATAAGAGGACCTGATGGAAATGGAACTGGAGAATTGAAGCTGAGGAGTATTACAGCCTGAAGAGAAACATAGCTTACTCCCTCATTTTGCAGATGAGGAAACTGAGGCAGTTTCATGGAACCAGGGTTTATGTCATGTGTGACCTTGGGCAATTCAGTTAATTTCTTTGAGCCTCAGTTTACTCATGTGTCAAATGAGAGTGTTGGATGAGATTATTTCTATTATCTCATATAGCTCCAAATTTTTCCTTTGCCTAAGGTCTCACTGTTATTGAATGCCCAAAGCAGGGCACTTCTGACTCCAAGTCTAGCACGCTTTCTATTACAGTGTGCTACTGCTCTCCTTCCTCATCTTCTCTTCCAAGATTGTGATTCTAGGTTGAAGGTTAGGAGACTAGAGTTCCTAATCAGGGTTTCTGGATAACATGAGGTTAAACTTGGATAAAGAAGTTGTGTTCATAGCTCTAAGGCATATCTCAGATAACTCACCGGTCAAAATGAATTTTAACAGCTCCAAAAAAAGTCCACAACCATAACCCATAACAATAATGAATTTAGTCAGAGCCCAAGGTCGTGTTACACATTTTTTTTTGCTTTTTCATGTGGGCAGAACTCCTTCCCTTTGTCTATCACAATCACTTTGTCTTTGTCTGGGCCAAATCTCAGCCAGCTAGACTGTCCCTGGCACCTGGATTTAATCATGACCTGGGCACACTCTGCACTTTCTTCGTTTTTCTTCTGCAAGCAATTAATTTTAAACTATCCCATCTCTCCTGAGTAGAAGAGCATGAGGTCCCTCTAATGGAGCCCTTCTAATTCTCCAATAGGGCCAGTCCTGGGGAAAGTACTGCTATAAGATTGGCTCTAAGGAGTATCTGAGAAGAAAAACACCTCCTACCTCTCTCATCTTGGACAAGTCACTTAACTACCATGAGCCTCAGTTTCCTCATCTTAAAACTACAATAAGAGAATTGAGTCATATGCCTTTTGAGATCTCTTCTGGCTCTAGTTTTATGGTCCTATTAACTTACAAGAAATGTTTAATTGAAGGATACTATACCATTGGCTTTTTAAAATTTAATTAGTGTTGGGAGGAGATGTGAGAGGGACAGATAGTATTTTTTTAAAGGATACTATTCCTGGATTGCTGCCCCTTTGCTCTCTAGGTATCATTTAGTTATGGTTCTTAACTGTTCAATTTTCTTAGGTGTTTTTGTTATCCGAAGAGCTTGTTGTCTTGAAGTGAGGTATATTCTGAAAAGAAAATGCCCATTCCTGACAATCCTCACATAGACAGATCCCTACTAATGAAAGAAAGTTACTTTCCTCTCCCATAGTATCAGATTAGGATTTGAGTGTGTGAGAGTGCTGCAGACAAAAAAAAAAGGAAAAGAAAAACCCATCTTGGGGCATTAAGCAAAAAGATAATGGTAAAGCCTGCTCTTCTAGGGGGAAGGACTAGCATTTCAGCTAAGGACTTAGCTGGAAACAGAGAAGAGAACTAAAACATGGACCACTGGAGTTGCATCTGGTTGCAAACAGTAGCCACCTGAACCAGCAAAATGACAGCGAACAGTAGCTACTCAAAAACAGCAGAGGAAAATGCCATGTAGCTACAACATGTCCTATCTACAACCTGGCAGAGGTTCTACCACTGTACACCATGTGAGATGAGTGGGAAGACTGCCATCAAATGACATCATCAGAAGACACAGGCAGCCCTACCATATAAGAGATTGGAGGTGCTTTTCCACCTGTGTCCCCGAGCACACATGTTCATTATATGTGTGTCCTTACCCATGTGTTCACTTCTTAAAGTGTGGAGACTTTTAGAGAATGTGCCCAAGTTTATAAGGGAATATTTTATTGCTACTTTCCTTACTATGCTATTTCATTAAATCAATTAATCAAGAAACATTTATGAAAAGCCCACCATGTGGCAGACATTCTGCTTTTGGCTTAAACCAATTATGTCCTTTGACTGACCAGAAAAATAAAAAACATGGGCTATAAGTGTGAGTGAATGTGAACCAATAAAGATCCTTGAACCTAGGTAGTTTCATCATGTGAATTGAAGGGTGCCTACTAGTATCATTAACAGTTGAGGTAAGAGCATGGAGAAGCCGATCTAAGGTGGTCCCATGTGAATGGAGAAGAAAGGATGGGTGCAAGTTATTGCTAAGGTATAATCCACAGTACTTGGGAGCTTATTGTATCTGGGGGGCAAACTGTCTGATGGCTTTGATAAGTGACCTGTCCCTCCTCAGATATCTTAGAGTACTTTCTTTGAAACTTTCCTTTGTCTCTATCAGTTTACCTCATATCATACATATTTGTGTAACTGGCTTTTGCCTTCCTTGCTCTCCTTCACACTATAAATTTCTTGAGTACAGAGAGATCTCTTTTTTTTGCTTTTTTGGAGGGCAATTGGGGTTAAGTGACTTGCCCAAAGTCACACAGCTAGTAAGTATGTCAAGTGTCTGAGCCCGGATTTGAACCCAGGTCCTTCTGACTCCAGGGCCGGTGCTCTATTCACTGTGCCACCTACCTGCCCCTATAGCTTTTTTTTTAAATCACTGTATTTCCATCTCCATTCCTATATAAATGAAACCAGAAGTCTAATTTTTACAAAAATCACTTATCATAATGCCTAGTGCACAGTATTTGCTTAATAAAAAAAAATGTTGAACTGAAGAAATGATCTTCCTCCTCTCATGTAAAAAGAAATCTGGACCCTGTGAGACTAAATTAAAATATTTGGGGGTGAAAGGAGAACATGCTCATCATTTTTGCATTTCAACCCCACATTTTTATTAAAGCTCATCTCCTTTAATTTCAGTAAAGGTTAATACTTTTCACAGTGTTTTTCCTCCCCAAACCTTGTAGCCAGGCAACTCACAGAAACATCAGTGTAAAAAATAGAAAAATTCACTGAACAATAAATGAAAATATCATAATATTGGCCTGGGGGAAGCAAAAAGGGAACATAGCTCCTCTACCCCCCCATCCCCTGAAGCCTTTCCATGAAAGCTTTTTGAATACTTTCATGCTTCCTAATCCTACTCAGAGGAGACCAAAGCCTTGGGTGGTGCTGATCCCTCCCCAACTGCTAAGGGAGAAGATAACTTACTTATATAACTGGGAAGCTTTTGCCATAGGAGCCTGGCTCTCACTCATTTAGTAATTCTTTTCAGGCAAAGTGCTGAAATCAAATTCCTCCAAGGGATGACAAGGTCATTTCCCATACTGCTGGCCACAGGCCCTATTCCTCAAAAAGGAGATCCTTATTCTTCACTGGTTTTTTTTTTAAAAAGGAGATCCTTGCCTAATGGACCTAAGTATTAGAGTTAAATTGAAAGGAGCCTTAAAGAAAAATCCGAAGTCAACATTTTACAGATAAGGAAACTGAGACTCAGAGAGTTAAAACCTTGTCTAAAGTGACATGAATGCTACACCAGAAATTCAATCCAATGCCCAGGCCTCCCAATCCAGTTATTTCTCATTGCTCCACGGCTACCTTCACCTGAATATTACTGATATCCCTCCTCCTCCACCTCCCTCCTGCAAAGCATTTTGTCTCTTTCAGCAAAATAATCATTGACTTTACTATCCTGCTAAACTCTCCCTCTTGGTGGTATTATCAGCGATGCAAAATGATGGAGTGGAGAGTGGGGGATTAGGAGGAGTGGATAATGCTATTCTGGTATTTCCTGCTGTGCCTCTATGCAAATTGTTTAGCCCTGTACAAATAACAGACCAGAAGTACCATCAGGGTTCCTAAAGTGAATTATTCCCATGTCTTCCACCATTGGTACCCCTTGTTCCCTCTCACCTGTCAATCAAGCAGATTGTGTATGCCTTCCCAGAAATCTCGCAAGTGCAGGATAAGGAATTTTAAAAGGACTGTTAGAATGGGCAGAAGAAAGTATCTGAATTTACCTAAAAAGGCTGTAGTTCGTGGTAAAGCAACATGTGGCTTTGAACTATTACAGAAAGATAAAAATGGATCCTTCTAGTTAGCTCCCAGTTATCCAGTAGATCTGTCAGACTAGACAAATCTAAGCCATGAGAAGGATGACTGACCCTTTCTGCATTTACACATGAAGTCAACAAGCATTTAAGTGTTTACTAAGTACCAGGCATTGTACTGAGGATACAAATACAAGGAAAGGAAAAGATAGTCCCTGTCCAAAGGAGCTTACATTCTAATGAGGGAAGACACCAAATTAAAGGAAGCCAAAAATGATAGTGGGGGTGCAGTGGGTGAGGAGAGAAGATATCTACAAAGGAGCATGGTGACAAAGTCCAGAATCCAAAGCAAAGCTTGAAGATAAATGAATGATGGTTGGCTGGGTTTTCCTCAAAATGGAGGCACTCACAGAAGCACACAATGGAAGAAGGGGACTGAAGGGGCATAGAGATCCTCTAGGGTGAGATCACAGGGGTGGAGGAGCCTCCAGGGTGAGAAGGCAGATTGTGCTCCTTTCTGGGAACCAAATTTTCCAAAGGACATCGATGAGGTAGAGAGTGTTTGGAGGAGAGAGATTAGCATGGCAAAATTTTGATATCATGCCATATAAAATCATGCTATGTGAGGATTTATTGAAGGAACTGGGGATGTTCATCTGGAGAAGAGAAGACATAGCTTGCAACTATCTCAAGTATAGACAGGAATATTCCACAGAAAAGCATTAGTCTTACTCTACTTAGCCCCATAGGACAGATCTAGGAGCAATGAGTGAAAGCTGCAAAGAGGCAAATTTGGTTCAATGTAAGGAATGAGTTCCTAACAATGAGAGGGATCTACAAGTTGAATGGATTGCATTGGAGAGCAGTGGGCTCCTCCTCATTGTAGGTCTTGAGGCAAAGACTGAAAGACCACTTGCTGTAGCTATTGGAGGAAGCATTCTTATTCACTTCTGGGAGAACTGGATGGCTTCTAAAGTAGCTTTGATCTCTGAAATTCTTCATGTTACCCATGTGGTTTTAAGTAAATCATTTAGCCCAGCCAGGCATGTTTCTTTCTCTATAAAACTGGGACAGCACTGGGGATAGAGTGGGGGGTTGTATTAGATTAGGGTTGGGGAACCTGTGGTCTCAAGGCCACATATGGACCTCTAGGTCCTCAAGAGCAGTCCTTTGACTGAATCTAAATTTGATTCCCCACCCCTGTATTAGATAATCTCTAACATCTATTCTAGCCCTAATGCAATGGATTTATTCAATTTAGATTCATGAAGAGGAGATGGGATGAGGAGGGGACAGAATGGAGAGGAGGCCAGATAAGAATAAGAAAGAACGACTTGTAAAAATGAGAATGACGATGGCATATGTACAGTGAAGAGACTGGAAAAGTCACAGAAAAGCACTGAGCTGTATTTATCCAGTAAAGAGATAGGGGAAGGGCAAAGGTTCACGTGGATCAGCTCAGCCTAGAACAGAATACTGAAAGAAATCTCTTCCTACTGTGCTGGAAAAATACATATAGCACTAACAAGTGCAGAGGACAATCCAGTTAATGCTAGCAGTGCTTTCTCTAGGTGGCCTGGAGAAACACATTTCATCAGGGGAATATGCCTAATATATTCTATACCCAAGTAGCCAAAGTTGTTAAAAGATACTCTGAATCAAAATCATAAATTAGTTGTCCTCTCCCTCCCTTTTCCTTTCCTTTTCATCTGCCAGACATTATAAAGTCTTTAGAAACAATGGGTTTTATGAATGTATATTATTAAATACCTAATGCCCTGCACAGAGAATCAGAATTCTTAGTGTAAAAAATGCCTGAGAGGAAATGTACTCTTTCCTGTTTGTTTATCTGGCTGAATTTTAATTTCTCTACTTTAAAAGGATTTACTTGCTGAGCTGACTACACAATGTGATTTCATTCAGAAAAACTCACTTAGAGAAAACCATCAATATTATAGCTTCAATGGGGAATGACACTTTTCACAGTGGAGAAGGGTTTAAGATATGTCTCAGAAGCCTAGGGAAATACTTTGGTCTGGAAACAGGACAGGCATGAAACTCAGATGCAGGAATCAGTATTTATTTTTAATGCCCCATGTTTCTACTGTTTAATCAGAGAAGAGTTGAAAAAAAGCAATCTGCTCCCTTCATTGTGGAAGTAGGATGCTTCCAGTGAGGGGCTACTTCATATCCTGTGACTGATGTTTTTAGCTTCCTGAACTGCTTCCCCCCCCCTCTATTTTTAACAAAAATATTCACAAGAGGAGGCTTGATGGGAAGGGGAGTAGCAGTAGGACATATTTAGAAATGAATGTGATGCAAAAACAGAAGGTGTCTATAAATACACACACACATATATATATACACATATATATATACACATATATATATGCACACACGTATGGATGTATGTATATCTGTATACATTTTAAATTTTCCACTACCTACTTGTATAACTTTTAACAAGTCACTCCCCCGTCTCTGGGCCTCCTTGCCTTCATCTTCATTGCACTATCTTCCTGAAATTCTATGGTTCTAAGAGTCTATGTCACATAAGTGGGCACGCCACCAATGTGTTGCTGTTCAGTCATTTTTCAGTTGTGTCTGACTGTTCATGACTCGATTTGGAGTTTTCTTGGCAAAGATACTAGGGTGGTTTGCCATTTCCTTCTCCAGTTCATTTTAAAGATGAGGAACTAAGGCAAACAGGGTTAAATGACTTGCCCAGGGTCAGAGAGCTAGTATGTGTCTGAGGCCATATTTGAAGTAATGAAGATGAAACCTCCTATTTCCAAGTCCAGTGCTACCAATGTGGGTTAAGGGCAAATATACAGAATATTATGTTCACTGATGATATAAATTAGTTATAGAAGTACTATTCTCTTTAATTAACATAGAAATAACTATATTAATAAAATCATTATCAAATTTTCCAATCTATAGTAAATTTTTACGGGTGCATAAAACTTTTGCTAGCAAGGTACTTAATTTTTAAAGCCTATACACTTAAAAAGCCCCCAAAAGGGGTGGCTAGGTGGTACAGTGAATAGAGCACCAGCCCTGGAGTCAGTAGGACTTGAGTTCAAATTTGGCCTCAGACACTTAATGCTTACTAGCCATGCGACCTTGAGCAAGTCACTTAACCCCAATTGCCCTGCCTTCCCTCCTCCAAAAGGCAAAAAAAAAAATCCAAAACCCAAAACCACCACCCTAAGTTTTCACTGTGTCCTGCGGGTCTTCACATTTTGGTCTACTGGTCCCTGCCCCTTCACAACCCCCCCTGGTCAAGGAAAACAGTGAAAACAAAGAAGGCAGAGTATTGCAAAGTAAAATTTAAACATTCTATAATCTGGTATAATTTGTTCTAAATCATATACAAACTGTTCATTACTATTTTGTGGAAGAATAATACTAACTGGTCAAAATTACTAAATCATAACATTTTGCTTCAATGCTTTTTTATTCTCAAATATTTCTAGTTCTCTCCAAGTTTGGGAACTTTCCCAGATGGGCCTATATTTTCCCACTGGCACCTCCGCTCCTCTAAAGCACTGATTAAGAGGATATAAAATTAGGAAGGACCTTGAAGATCACATTGTCAAACCCCATAATTTTACAAAGGAAGAAAGTGAGGACCAGAAATTACTTATTCAAAGTCACACCCCCCTAGTGGCAGAGTCATTATTATAACCCAAGTCTCCTAATTCCTCATTTGTAGACACCTGTCAGACCTGCAACCATATTTCACACCTCCACTACTTGGTTATCTTCATATTCCAAGAAAATAATTAGTTCATCTGATAACATCTTCTGTGCTGACGTGTGAGTGGGAAAAGTCTAGAGCAAACCTCCCTCAAATACACTTCTCTGCTTCCACTTAAAGCTATCATTACTATTTTAATATTAGTTACCTAGGGAGGATACAGCTGCTACCTCTGTTATCTGAACCAAGGGAATGCATCTAATGGTGGGATTTCAAGATGAATAGGAAGCTGGTACAGGACTTCTTCATATGAGTAATATCTTGTAATACCTTTCACATAATGCCATGTAAGTGACTACCTAATTTACATACACTTAATGTAATCAATTATTAATTGATTCCAAAAAAATTGATTTTTTTTTGGCATAGAGGGAACACCGAGCTTTATTAGGGGGTGATGTCAAAGGGAGGGCTGGTCAAGCTGGGGCAGGAGAACAGCTTGTCCAGGCCCGGGCCACCCATCCCAGTGTGAGGGCCTCATTGGGCTTGAATTAACCTACAATGGTGCTAGTCATACAAGGACAAAAATAAAATAATCCCTGCCCTCAAAGAATTCAGATTCTCTTGGTGATAGGAAGATATTATACATACCCAGATAAACATAATGTAAGTAGGACGTGATGGGAGCAAAAGAGAGATCCAGAAAAAGTACTCTAGGAATATTTAGGGAACAGGAGAACACTTACAAGTTATCAGATAAGGAAAGGCAAAGAGAAGGTGGCACCCAAACTGAGCTTTGGAGTAAGATATAAATTATGAAAGGTGGAGAAATGAAAATCTGACATATTACAGGGAATGAGGGTAGCATGAGTTAAGGCACAGTGGTGCAAGATGTCAGCTGATTTCAACATGGCGGTGAAGCAGAATGTTAGATTTGTAGTCAAAGGACCTAGGTTAAAATCCTATATCATACTCCCTCACCGCCTCAGTTTCCTCGTTAAATGAGGGGGTTGGACTACATGACCTTTATATTTCCAAATCTAGAGTTTGGGGAATTATTAAGTGTTCATTTGAGCTGATTTATATGCACAAAGGGGAACAATACAAAATGTCTGGAAAGAGAAGTTGAAGGCTGATTGTCTTAAATGTTTTCACGAGCTCTTTTGTGATCTCAGCCAGGAAAATTTATGTATTGACAGTAATAGGATAAAATTTGATGGGAATAAACATCAAGTCATAAATTTAGGTTTAAAAAATCAACTCAACAGTTGTGAGATAGGAAAAATCCCAGCTTAAGCTCATGTGAAAGAATTTGGGGATGTCAGTTTCTTTTGAGCTCTTTCTTTTGACCTCCTTAGGGAATAATTCTTGTACATAACACTTCAGTGGGGCTCAAATATTATCCTGATTTTTACTCTATTTATTTGTATGTTCGTTTTCTTTCCCTTACTATATGGTAGATTCATTGACAGAAAGGAACATGCTTCATTTAGCCAAATTGAACACACATAAAATGCTTCCATGCACAGGGGGTAATGCTAGGATCTGTGGATGCAAAGAGAAAAAAAGATGCAGTGTCTGTCATCAAAGAGTTTATACATGTTTGTATTGTCCCACAGTGCTTAAAACTGTGCCCATAGTAGGTGTGATACAAAGAATTTGTTGAATGAATGAAATAAAATGAAAAAAATAATACTTTGGTAATGAAACCTCCTGGGTATTGGTGTATTAAATGTTGCATTTCAACAATATTGGTATTAAGAGTAAGGCATTCCAAAGATAAGCTTACTTCAAGTTTAAGTTAGCACCAATATTTTCTGTTACCTTTATTGTTTCTTGAAAATGTTTTCTTTCTTGCCACATTTCTATAGCTATTATCTAAAGCCCATGTTTATTTTATGTCTTGGCCTAGTTTGAGGATACACGTAAGTTTAAAATAAGTCATGTTCCAGTTGTTATATGAGATACATATTTTTGTTTTGATAATTAGCTTATAACTGCAGTGATAATTAGGACCTACATTATTCAGATAAAGCATCTTTTTGAAAAAAATAAACAACAACTAGCTATTCTCAACAGAGTCTGATCTAGGCTTGGCTCATTAATAGCTTGTTAAAGTGAGAACTATTAAGACGGAAGGAAAATGAATGCATCCTCTTCCAAAAATGCAAATAAGATAGAATGTAAATATGACTAATATGGCTATTAACATTTCTAGGAATCTTGTACGGAAAGTATGCCATCGAAATGTAAAATTGAAATGTTAGATAAATCAGTCCTGCGGCACCGGGAATAAAAAGGATCCAGGAAAGAAAGACATCACAGGGAGGTGAAAGGCAAGGTGGAACAGAAAGTCTCACATCAAAAGAAAAGCCTTAGCTTTCAACTCCATTTGTCCTGTTCCAAAAGTTTACTGTTTGCAAGGGAGCTCTGCCTCAGAGACCCAACTCAGGTTATTTTAAATAAATAGTCTTGCCTTTAAAAAAGAAAATTATAGGATGGGGAGCCAAATAAATTTAACTCTTGGATCTGTCAGTACAACCTATGAAAAGATGCCTTTAAAAAAGTTAAATATGTACCTGTTCCTAAAATGTTTGCTTTCTTAGTGAATTTCTTTATGATTCTTCCCCTTCTATACTGCCCTTTACTTTCAATTTTCTGAAAAATCAAACTAAAGGATACCCTACCTATGACTCCATCCACTTCTTATAACTTCCACGTAGCTTTCGTTATGTCTTTAACCAAAACTGAACACAGGGATAAGACCACAGAAGGTGCTCAGTAAATAATATATTGTGTGTTTGAGAATTGAATCTTTCTTAGGTGACTGACAGTCTTGCGTGATTTCTAGACCACTCTGAAGAACGGGTTCCCAGGATATGTCTTGGGAGATTTTTTGCTTGTTAAAAAAAAAAATCCATATAACCATTATTTTGTGATTTTATTTTTTTCACAAATTCTTGTTAATTTAGGTTCCCTGTTAACCAAGTTCTTCTCCAGAAGATATTAATGATGTCATCCTGACAAAAACCATTTAGCCTCACTGGGCCTTTGTTTATTTATCTATAAAATAAGGGCTTGATACTAGAGAATCTCTCCAAAGTCCCTTCTGGCTCTAAACTCTATGAAATGAGATTTCAGATCATATTGTGTCCATGTTTAGGGCACTAGATTTTAAGAAGGCTATTGATGAGTTGGGAAAGCTTCTAGGAGGTCATTTTCATGTCATATTTGAATTGGTTGTAGGAATTGGGTTGTCTAGCTTGGAAAAGAGAAGAAGACTCAAGGAAACATGAGAGTTATCATGAAATATCTAAAAGGCTAACATGGGGGAGATGACAGTCTTGCTCTGGTTGGTTCCAGGGAATGGAACAAAGGGATGTATAGGCATACTTAGGCTTCATGCAAGAAAAAATATCTTAAGAATTCCAGTTTCCCTCAAGGACAATGGATGGCATTGGGAGGTACTGGGTTTCTCCTAACTGAAGGTCTTCAAACAGTAACTTGATGACTACTTGTCAGGTAGTAGGACTGATGGCCTCTGAGGTCCCTTCCAAATAAGAACTTCCGTGATTTTTGAACCCCAGGTTTTACTGTCTTACTTTAACTTGGCAAGTCTCTTCTCCGGCAATTTATTCTGGAAGAGAGCTGTTGCATACTTCATATGGTTGAATGTTTACTCTCTATAGTTCCCTCTGCCCTTCCATCTAGCCCAGGCTACCCAAGTGCTAGATCTAGAAGGTCAAGGCCAATGAATCCAGCAATGGTGAGAGTAGGATAGAGTTTGGTATGTACTAAGATCAATAAAGTGTATTAAGTATAAGGATCACTTTCCCCACCCGTACATCCCCCTTGTTTGTCCTTAGGAATTAAAGAATATGAAAAATAACTTCCTTAATCTATTTGTTTTCTTAGGCACTGATACTGATAGCTTACAGGAGTAATTTCCTTCCTTTCCTTAAAAAGCAGGGCTTCTGTTCCCATTCTCCATTTAAAAGCACTGTTTGTCTAAGTAACGGCTGAGAAGCTGACAGAGTCCAGTCTTGTGACTGATTAAGACCTCTCTGCACTGAAAAGCCACAGAGGAGCACCAAAGATATCAGGAATAGGGAGCTCTGCAATCCCCAATGGTGCTCCCATTAATGGTGTACCTACTGGGGGCCAGGGCTGTGCTTCACACAAAAGAAAGCATTCTAATAGCACTCAATCTTTTCTTTTCTCCTAATGGTAATACAGCTGACTTATACATCCATATAATGGCCACTGAATGTCAAGAAAGGGAGCCAAACTTGACAGGCAAAATTGTTCATCTTTAGACAAAACCACAGGCCCAAAATGCCTAATAATTTAATAGCTACCTTTCTTCCAAAATAAAAGGTGGAACCTATTTCATCTGAGTTCAGAGCCATGGACTACCCATGGTGATTAGAGATTAATAAATTTGGTGCCTGTGTGGAAAATATTAGAATAGTGAAAAAGATCAATTATTCCATCATGGAAAAATCACAGCACCTCCATGGCTTAGTAGACAGTTCTATGAATTGCTGTGGCCAAAAATGTCCCCCTCCTTCTTTTCTATCTTTTCAGATCCTTCAAGACTCAAATCAGCTCTCATCTTCTCCATGAAGCTTTCCTGTCAATGACAATTCACACTGACCTCACCTCTCTCTAAGCTGCTCTTCAACTCACTGTCTAGTCTATACAAGTTATTAGCACTTGACTACATCATGATTATATAAACAACTATTTTATGTGTGTATAATTTGTCTCATTAAGTAGATTGTAAATTCTGTGAAGAAAGGGAACATAGATAATCTAGCCACTTCCAACCTTTTCAGTCTTTTTCCGCCTTACTCCCCAACATATACACTTTGATCCAGTGGCATTGGGCTGTTGGCTGTTCCACAGACAGACAAGACATTCCATCTCTCGACTCCAGGCATTCTGTCTAGCTCTCCCCTTTGCCTGGAACACTCTCCCTGTTCCACCCCACCTGCTAACCTTTAGGTTCCTCTAAGTCCAAGCTAGAATCCTGTCTTGTACTGAACCCTTCCCAAACCCCTCTTAATTCTAGTGCCTTCCTTCTGCTAGTGATTTCCTATTTATCCTGCATATAGCTTCTTTGTGTGTATACAACTTGCTCATGCATCGTCTCCTCTGTTAGATTGCTAGCTTGTTGAGGGCATGGACTGTCTTTTGCTTCTTTTTGTATCTCTAGCATTTCCAAAGTACCTGGCACATGGTAGGTGCTTAATAAATGTTTATTAATTGACCCACATTGTACCACATTTAGCCCAATATGGTTCTAGACCCATAGGTGCAAAATAAATATGTCAGTTGGTTTCATTTGTAAGATGGAAACCACAATACTAACCCTACTGATAATGTGCATCAGTCCCACAAAGTTGCTGTGTGATCTTGGGTAAGTCACTTAACCCCAATTGCCTTGCCTTCCTCCCTCCATAAAAGGGGGATTTTAAATATTATTTAATTAGGGCAAAGGTGAAAAAGTGGTTTATCCCCTCCACATTGCCACTGAAACGGAAATTACCATCCTGAGACTGGAGTTTAGCCTAGAAAGAAAGTATTGTTGGATCAAATAATAGCTGTGCATAGGGTTTCCTTTTCTTTCTCAAAAATGCTTGTCTAAATTCTGCAATCACCAAGATCAACGGAACTTGTTTGCATTAGGATGGTGGATCAGAATAGGGGGAAAATCCTGAGTTACACTCTGGAAGAAGAAGGTCCTTCTAAGACAGGGTTTAAGCAAACATGATAAGAGAAATAAGAAAAATGGTGTCTGGACACGGTCATCCATCTCTGGGAAGTCTTAGATATAAAGCAGCATGCAGAGAAATGAAATGGAATTCTGAAAAAGATGAAAATGGGGGTGGGGGAGTTTACACATCACTGAGCTGTCTGCCCATCTACAGGAAAAATCCAGCCTGAATAAAACAAAACAAAACAAAAACCTCCTTCACCAGTATCAAAGTAAATCTGTCCGGTTGGAAAGCAAGCATATATAAAAAGCATGCCAGGGCACAATGTGGTACTTTGAAATTACTATGTTGCTTTACCCCAAATTTGATTTATACACAGTTCCTGGTTATTTACAGGCAATTAGCTTCCATACTATCAGCAGTAAAGATCTTCCATGGCCAGTGGCTCTTAGCACTTTAGCTTTAAATTTCTGGGCTACCCAAGTCTGTTCTTATACATAGATGATGAGTTGTAAGCATACAGCTAAAGGCACTTTTGTAAGGAGAAAAACCAGCTGTCATTTATACTTCTCATGATGAAGTAGATCAGACTGAGAGCTGCAAAAGACCTAGTTTTGGATGCTGCCTCTGATACTTACTAGCTCTGTGTCAATGGGCAAGTCATTTCATTGAGCTCCAGTTTCCTAAGATTTAAAATTAATTATCTGTGGTAGCATTATAAAGGGAAAAAAATAGCAAAAAGAAAACTTAAGAACTCTGATCAAGGCAATGACCAAAGATGAGCCCACAAGACATGATGCATCTTGAATGAGAGGTGATGAGCTAGAGGTGTGCAATAAGACAGGCATTTTCAGATATGGCAAATGTGCCAACCAGTTTTGCTTGTTTATACTTATTTGTTACAAAAAGGAGCTTTCATTTGGGAGAAGGGAAGATGGGAGGTAGTAATTATGATGCCCCCCCCAAAAAAGAGCATCAGTGAAGCATTTTAAACATGCAGATAGAAACTGCATTACCATCTGCTTTTCTACTGTACCCTAAGGACCAAGGGGACTTTCTATCTTACTTCTATTTGAGCCTTTCCATATGCATTGCCTTTGCCTGTTAGACTCTCTCTTAATATCTAACATAATGCTTTGCACCCATGAGTGTAGGTGTTCAAGAAATATTTGTTGAATTGAATTTATACAGCACTTGACGGTTTATTTTTGTATATATCAAGGTATGTATGGGGCATCTAGGTGGATAGAGTTCTAGACCTGAAGTTAGGATGCTTTATCTTCCTGAGTTCAAATCTGACTTCAGACACTTACCAGCTGTGTGTGACTCTGGCAAGCCATTTAACCATGTTTGCCTCATTTTCCTCATTTGTAAAATGAATAGGAGAAGGAAATGGCAAACCACTTCAGTATGTATGCCAAATGCTGTTACTAAGTCTGACATGACTGGAAGAACTCAATAATATCAATGAATACCAAAAAGTTTTTGATATGCATTATCTCACTTGATCCTTATCACAACCTGTCTCCCACCTACTGAAATTCTATCTTTCCTCCAAGACTCAGCTATAGACCACTCTCCCTCTTCCAAAAGGTCTTCCCTGAGAGCTCAGCTCCTGATGAGAGGAAGGCTGGTATTGCAGAATGAGAGCTCACCTCAGAGGCAGAGAACCTGCATTTAAAGCCTGATTCTGCCTAGTATGTCTTTGTAACCACAGGCAACGTCACTGACCCTCCCTGGGCTTCAATTTCCTTATCTATAAGATGTGAATGGGGAGACATGTAGCCTAGAAAACCACAAAGATCCCAACTCTTATTCCATGATTCTGTGACCTCTCACTCTTTTTAACACCTATGGTTCTTACTGTTATCTCTTCTCCTTTGAGACTATACATACGTGTGTGTGTGTGTATAATTCTCTTTTCATAGGTTTACAAATTTAGAGATAGAATGTACCTTACAGGCCAAAGAGTCTAACACACTCATTGTAAAGGTGAGGAAACTGAGGCAAAGATATTTAAGTGAGATTTCCATGGTAGAAAGAGCGGATAGTAAGTAGTAAATAGAACAATAGATAGTAAGTATCAGAGGCAAGATTAAAACTCTTCCTCCCAACTTCAAATCCAAAAGTTTTCCACCCGGTGGCTTTAATGTATTTGCATCCTGGATGCCCAACAAAAGTATAAAAAGAGACAATGTCTTATCCACCGTTGCAGCACCCACATTGCCCAGCACAATGCCCCATACCAGGGAGTTATTCAATAAACACCCTCTGAGCAATTGAGTGCTCAACCCCAGAAGTTTCACATTAATGCAATGAACCTTAGCCAGCTAGGCTGTCTTGATGTTCTCATTCTCCATAGTAGAGAAAGTAATCTAAGTATATTATATATGAGCTGCTGAGCTATTTGCTGCCTCCTACAAAATTTATGTATTCAAGGAAGTATCAAAGAATGTTTTTTTTTTTTTCCTTCCCAGTTTGGTTTATAGCATCCAATGAAAGTTACTCAGAGGAAAAGAGAAAATGCAGCACTGACCTTTCCTCCAGGCCCAGGTGCCCTGGGCTAGTTTACCTTGAGATATAATGTAGTAAAACAGGCACCAGTGCAACCGGGGAATGGATAGATTGCCTTCTCGCTAATAAAATTTATGAAGTATACAAATTCAATTACATCATCGTGTCTGCTGAAGTGGAATGGGGGAGTAGTCACCTCTCACACACCACACAAACATCTCTTCTTGAATCTCAGCTATAATTTAAGAAATTGCCTTCCAAGCTCACAGCCCACTCTGCTTATAAGGTTACCCGTGATTTTACTGTTATCTGTAATTTTTCAGGAAAGAAAAGACTTGGGGGATACATGAGGACCATCTTCAGGTATTTTAAAGAGCTGTTATGTGGAAAAGGGAGGCGATTTGTTCAACTTGGCCCCAGAGGGCAGAATTTACAAGATTTAAATAGACAAATAAAGGGTTGATGCAAGGAAAGATTTCTTAATGATCAGAGTTATTCCAAAGCAAAAAATGAGTTGCCATGGGTTGTAGCAGGCGCCCCCTCCATTTAGGCCTTCAACCAAAGGTGGGATGACTAAAATTTTCAGAGGCTATGTAGCAAGGATTTTTGTTTAGGTATAGGATCCATTGGTTCCTGAGATTCCTTGCAACTATGATAATATTTTGAGTAGGAACCAGTAGATTCAGGTTTCCTGAGCCTAGTTCTGCCACGGAGACCTTAGGCTTCACAATTGGCCTTGATTTTCTCATATAAGCTCATTAATTTTTGACTCAGGGCCCAGGAGATTTCCAGACACCTGACAGGGCTTATTTAATGTTTATCAGTAAACAAATTGACCAGTAAAATGGCCTGGAAGTTACAAAGAGGAAGGCATTAGACTAGATGACCTCTACAATCTCTCTTAAACTTTAAAGCTATTCCCAAATCGAATTCTGCGATTCTTTGGAATCTATAACCCTGAGGGGTATATGAGAGAAGTATAAAGCCTAAAACTGGGAAGCGCTAACTTCTTCCTGCTAAGAAGGTCAATAACATAGTCATCTTTTGCTCATCTGCAGGCTATTAACTGTTGTGGTTGTATGCTTATTTGGTGACATTCCTGCCTTACATACAGCTTACTGCTTGGGGTTTTCTTGACAAAGATACTGGAGTGGTCTGCCGTGTCCTTCTCCACTATAGTCAGTACAGTTATTTCTTCCACATCACAGTTTTCCTCAAATATTGATATATCACAGGTGGCTATAAGAAATTAAATGTGAATTTTGGGGGAGTTTTGTAGAACCTGCAGACACATGAAGGCCAAAAGATGATGCAGAAAAAGTTTTGAAACTCAGAAATGCATAAAATATATGTATAGTATTATATAACATCAGCAAATTTTGTCTTTTAATACTATAGTAATTCAGACTTCTTTTCTGGTATGAAGGGAGGGCCAAAAAGTTTTACATGATTTCTAGATCATAAGGGTACCATGTCCCTAACCCCTGCAATGTGGAAAAGATAACTGTACTCACTTCTTAATAATAATTAAAACAATTCACATTTCTATAATACTTTTTAAGGTTTACAAAGTACTTTCATTGCAAGAACCCTTTAAGGTAGGCAGTATAAGAATTATTATTGGGGCGGCTAGGTAGCACAGTGAGTAAGAGTACTGGCCCCAGAGTTGGGATGACCTGGGATCAAATTCAGGATCAGACACTTAGCACCCACCCAGAAACACCTGGCCATGTAACCTTGAGCAAGTTACTTAACCCCAATTGCTTAGGGGTGGCCAGGTGGTGCAGTGAGTAAGAGCATTGGCCCCAGAGTTGGGATAAACTGGGATCAAGTCTGGGCTCTGATACTTAGCACCACACCCAGAAATAACTGGCCATGTAACCTTGAGCAAATTACTTAACCTCAATTGCTTTAAAAATAAATAAAAATTTAAAAAAAGTTATTATCTTTATCTTATATATGAAGAAACTAAGACTCAGAATTATAAATTTAGAACTAGAAGGAACCCCACAATAACACCCCCACTCAATTTTAGCCAAGGAAATTGAGACCCAGAAACATTAAATGGTCAACTCAAAGTCACACAGGCAGCGAGTGGCATACCTAGGATTTGTACCCAGAATTTCTCTTTTATTCCAAGTTCACCAGCACCACAAGTTGATAGGATCATATAGATTTAGAGTAGGATGGGACCTTAGAAGGCATTAGTCCAATCTCCTCATTCATCCGCAGATGAACAATTGAGTCCCAAAGAGGTTAAGAGATTTGTCCACTGTTGCATAGGTAGTAAGTTGCAGGGCCAGGATTCCAACTCAGAGCCTCTATCTAGTAACTTACCCAGAGTCACACAACTAATAAGTATAAAAGACAATTTCAGTCAGATCTTCTGATGCCTAATCCTATATTTTTCCTATTACCCATAGCAACCTAGCAACATTACACTAGAGAATAGAATTGAATGGTCTTGATGGCTATATCCTCCTTGAGCACATGCAAACAAAATTAATGAAGTTTATTCATACTTGGCCTTAGTGGTGCTTTTAAAGATGACAATATGTGAATTCCTATTTCTCAAGCACCAAGATGACTGGTACAATGGGGCAAAGGATGAGGTTAGACCCTTGAGGAATGGGCAGATATTTCCTGCTCTTCCTTTGTAACTGGTTGTTAGGCATTCCTCTCAGTGGGTTGGTGGTTCAGTCTCCAGTCTAGCAGAATCAGGGCCATTCAAATGAAAAGGATCAAGTTAACTAGTACTGCATATAAGTGGTATTTAAAGTATGTACCTTCTACATGGCAATTTTTATTTTAAGAGGAGTCTAGAGACTGAAGTTTTCTCAAATAAAGGAAGCTGAAATGATGGAATTTCAGATATTGTCACTTCTAGAAATCAGAGATAATTTTGAACATGAGGGTGTCCCTCATCCCCCTCAAGACCTATCAGAGCTGATCCCCAGTTCTATCCATGCTTAGGAAGATTCAAATAGATAAACTCTCAATCTTTTCAGATAAAAGTTGAATGTCCTTATGAGGCATGTTACTAATAACATCTTACTATTTCAAAACAAAAGGGAGAAAAAAATTACTAAGAGAGTGTTCTCCAGCTCCAGGTACAGAAATCAATGTATGATCAACAGTATTTTCTTTTTTAGTTGAATTAAATCCTTCAAACTGGCTGCCACCAGTGGGACTTAAAATAATGCTTTCAGGAGAGAGGAGCAAAGCTGAAATCTGAAAATAGGAAAGGGATCCTACTGACGTGGTATTAATTTAACTTTACCATCTGAAAGAATCAATTCACTGTATAGAACATATGGCCCCAACGTGGATGCCTTAAGAACAGACGTCTTACAACATTTGCTTTATACCTCTCCATGCTTAAGGGTTACAAGCTGTCTCTCTATTCAACAAGAAGTATTTGCCATGTTTTAAGCCCTATATTGGGGTGTAGGGGTCCTCTAGGAACTCAGAATATAGCTTGGAAGAAGCAGCTCATACAATTAGTGACATTTCTGCCTTATATACAGTCCTCGTCTGAAACAATTAAGAGGATGCAAGATAAGCAGCTAGGTGAGGAAGTGGAGAATGTACCAGGCCTGGAATCAGGAAGACCTGAGTTCAAATCTGCCTGCAAACATGGACTAGCTATGTGACCCTAGGCAAGTCACTTAACCTCTGCCTACTTCACCTTTCTCAACTGTAAAATGAAGATAATAATAACAACTACTTCCCAGGGTTGTTGTGAGAATCAAATGAAATAATTGTAAAGCAATTAGCACAATGCTTGGCACCTAGTAGTCATTTAATACATGCTTATGTCCTTCCTTCCTAATCAATGCAAGATTGTGTAACATATAATATTCTATAAATTCAGATAAAAGCATATGACAGTGTAGTGGCTATGGGAATCTGAAGATCTCCCCTGCCACTTTGCCCCCTGATAAGCTTAAGTGATTCTGAGAACCATCCCTGATTTGAAAATATGCGCTGCCCCCAAATAGGCTGAATGTGGTCACGTGGAGCCTGTGGGGGGAGGCTTGTTTTTCAGGAATGCCCAGGCCTTGTTACTTTGTGATTGGGCAGAGGGTCAAGAGGGTTGTGACATTCTCTGAGCCAGGAAGAGGCTATATATACCCTGTGAGGTTTTGCTTTGGGACTCACTTTGGGAAGAGTTGTGTGATTTGGCCAGATGAGACTCTGGGCAGCCACTGAGCCCACTGGCTTTGAAAACCCAGGTGTTGGTGCTTCCCTCTCTGGTAACTAACTAGGTATGGATGTAATGGTCAGACAGCTGTAAGCCTGTCTGCTGAAATGTGTTATTTTCTGTTGTAACTTCTGTTTGTATTCTATGAAGTTCAGGGTGCTGACTTTCCCCTGAACTACGTAAATGATTTATGTTTGATTGATTAGAGTAAGATTGTTAACCCAATTTGAGCTGCTTTCCTTTAGAAAAGCAGATCTTAGAACCTGTGCTAGCAGCCATCCTGCATATGCTAGGGTGCTTGCTGCTTCACAGAGTCATCTTAAGTTATCAGGGAAAGCTTCATGGAGAAAGTTGGATGTAAGTTGGGTCCTAATGGATGGGTAAAAGCTGAGATATAAATTAGCATGGTTTTGTTCCCCTCCTTTGTGTAGATCCCTGTGTCCATTGGTGAATCTCTCTTGTGGCCTCCATTTTGGGAGCAGGCCCCGGCTGGCCATGCTTCATTGTCTCTTATGCTATGTAATCTGCTGTGCCTTCTGACTCTGCTATATTTTGCCACCATGACTCATGTGCTTTCTTACCCTGGAACTTCCCTCATAACTCAGGGTCTTCTCAATATTCATCTGCCATGCTGGCCCTTTTATACCATTGGATAGTTCCTGCTAAGGCCTCCCTTTTGGAAACAGGCTCAGGCTGCCCATTCTTACTTTCTCAGATGTTACCATCATTCCCTAAAGCAGGTACCATCTCCTTTCCTCACCAGCTCCCTGATTTTCAGCATCTTTTTATCTGTTATGTTTCCCCATGAAAATATAAGGTCTTTCAGGGCACGGATTGTCTTTCTTTTTGCTTATATTTATATCTTAAACATTTAGCACAATGGCTGGCATATAGTAAGTACCAAATAAATGCTTGCAAAGAGGATAAAGAGGCATCTGTTAGTGGTGGAAACAGGTGGTAAAGTTTAAAGGGGAGAATATGGGATCTGCAGCCAGATGACATGGGTTTGAATCCTGGTCATGAAGATGGGCCTTCCTTATGAAGGAGTTACATTTCATTGAAAATGTTCATGCCAGAATCTAGAGGGCTACTTTTTAGTGTCATAGAAAAAAGAGATCTGTGTATCAGTCATTGATTGAACTAGATAACTTTTAAGAAAACTTCCAACTCTCCAGTGACTTTGGTCAAGTCACTTTCAAGGTCTCTGTTTCTTCCTTTGTAAAATCACCTGGTTGGACCAGCTTTTACCTAGCGCAAGGTCATTTTCAGCTATAAATGTTATGATCTTATGTTGAGGAAACAGAAAAAAGGACATAACTGGGATGGATAGAATGGCTTCCAGAGATGGAAGAAGGCAGTATTTATATCCTGCAGGGGGATAAATCACACAGTAAAAAACAAAAACAGTAGCAAAAAGCACCAACAGATACATTAAATACATATAACTACTAAGACATTCTTTCTCAGCAATACCAAACACATCTACAAAATGCTAATTCCTGTGACCTTTCCTACTCACTCATGTCTCCAAGTGAGCATGAAATAATGAGTATACTTCCCAAATCAGATCCCTGGCCATATGACAATGGAAAGCAACCCCTAGGTCTTTAGGGAGCTTGGATTTTAAAAAGCAGATTTTTATCAGTGAGAACACTGTCAGAAGGCAACATCAATCTCCCATGACGTGCAATTTGTAGAAGTTTTCAGACCTGCAAGACTTTTGCTGATGAATGAAAAACAATCAGAGATGGGTGAAATATCACAGGCTTATATGAAGTCTATTAGAAATAGTTTCAGAATCTTCACATCCAGTCTTTCCCCACCCCTCCTCTAATCCATCCTCGAGATGACTTCAAGACTAATCTTCCTAAAACATTGCTTCCATCACTTATTCATTCAGCAAATATTTATTGAGCACCTACTATGTACACGGCCCTATACTAGGGGAAACAAAGATGAAGGAAGCATGGTGTTTGCCCTTGAGATGTTTACAACCTAACAGTCAAGTGAATAAGACAATCCTAGCAAGAGGGAGAAAGACTATGGGGCCAAGGAGAAAAAAAGGTCATTCCTTGTTGGGGAGTTCAGGAAAATGACAAAAAAAAGTAGGACTTTGAAAAATGAGGGGTTTTTAGATAGGCAGAAATAAGGTAGGAGGGGAAGGAAGAGTTGCATGTGCAAAATACAGGAGCCAGCAAGAAGAAAGGGATAGGGATAGAAAATCTCAGAGCACACTCAGGGAAAATGGTTTTCAGTTTGAGTGGGGTATAAAGGGGTAGTAAGAGATAATCCTGTGAGAGTAGATTGAAGAAAGTGTGTAGAAGTCCTTGAATACTAGACTAAGGCCTTCGGATTTTTAATTCTATGAGAAATGTAAAACCTTGGAAGCACAGAAGAGACTTGAATAGAAATGACAGTGGAAGAGGCTAACAGTCTAGAAATTTAACTTACTAAGTAAAAGGAAATGAGAGCCAGAAGGAGGGTGGCAAGAGTGGGAATGAAAAGGAAGTAATAAATGAGAGGGATATTATAAAAATAGAATCAACAGAATTTGGTCTTTGGATGTGGAGAGCAAGAGCATCAAGTCAACAATTCATTAACAAATATTAAGTGACTACTGTATTCCAGGAACTATGCTAAGCACTGGAATTGCAAAGAGAAGCAAAAAAAGAAATAGTCTCTACCTTCTAGAAGCTCATGATCTATTGGCTATGTAGGAACAAGATAGACACAGAATAACTTGGAGGTAATCTCGGAGGGAAGGTTTGAGTATCAAGGGAGATCAAGAAAGATTTCTCACAGAAAGTGAGATTTCAATAGGTACTTGAAGGAAGGACTTAAAGAGGCAAAAGCATGGAAGGAGAGAATTCCAGGCAGGGGGATAACCAGAGAAAATGCATAGTCAACAGATAGAGCATCATGTGAGGAACGTCAGGGAGACCAGTCATTGGATCGTTGAGTTTGTGATGGGGAGTAAAATATTAAGAAGACTGGAAATAAAGGAAAAAAAGTAAGGAGAGGCCTATCTATTAAGGACTGAATGAATAAGTTGTGGTATAGGACTGTGACAGAGTACTATTATGCTGCAAGAAATGAGGAAATAAATGATTTCAAAAAAGATATAGAAAGATTTATATGAACTGATATAAAGCAAACTAAGAAAAACCAGAACAATTTATTATTATAAATTATCTCATAATTATGAAAATAAGCAATTTTTAAGAATTGTGTAAACTGATGAAGAATAAAACTATTGGAAGCAATAAAACAATTTATACAATACAAACATTATAAAAACAAGTTTGAAAACTGTAAGAATACTATGATTAATAAAATAACCACTTATGATCACAGAGGAGTAATGACAAAATATGCTTTCCATGGCAGGGAAGCAATGGTTTAGATACACACAGACACACATACACACTGACATTGTATCCAGTCCTTGAAGACATTTGTGTTGTTTGACCATGCACATCTGTTGTAAGGAATCCTTCCTTCCTTCCTTCCTTCTCTTTCTTTCTTTGAGGTCAGGATGGACAGGTAGAGAAAATTTCTGTTGATTTAAAAAATGGGGGTGGAGAGGAGTCATAGAATGTGGAAAGTGTGTGTGTGTGTGTGTGTGTTCAAATAAATTAACCATTTTATTAGTTTTACTTTACTTGTTTTATTTTTTTTACATGAGAGACTTCTCATGGAGTAGAGGTAATTTGCAAATGTTTGTAATGGAAAAATAAAAATAAAGCAAATAAACAAATTAAAATAAAGAAAAATAGAAAGGAGCTAGGTTATGAAGAACTTTAAAAGTCAAATGGCAGGGGAGGGGGGAAATAAAAGATTTCAATGGTTTTTAATTTAAGTTACTGAGAAAAATGGTGGCAACCCTGCGCAGAAAGAAGTCAGGATGGGAAGCTCGTTTTCATGTTAAGTCAAAAAGTTCAGTTTGGAATAGATTGAGCTTGAAGTGCCAGCAGAATGCCAGTCAAGACTCTAAAACCTGGAATCTGCACTGCCCCTTTATTCAGAGAATTTCCTGAAAGAGGTTCTGTGCTTTGCTAGCCCTAGCCAGTAAATGTCAGAAGAGGAACTTTACATGTTCCTGGCTCCAAGTCCAAAGTGCTAGTTACTATTTATGCCACACTAACTATGCACTGGCCTGAAAAGCAGTATGTAGCTCAGAGGACATACTAAGGCTGGTTCTACACATCTGGAGTCTTAGATCTAATAGCAGCAGAAATGAATAAGAATGGCAAGGGGAAACACATGGAAGAGGGTGGAGGACTGTATGTGACAAAAATACAGTCAGGTCCTGTCTTCAGGCCAACTCAAGAGCTCCAAGGTTCTTTGAGAGTTCAGCTAATCCATCTCCTCCATCTAGAAATTTACTATAATACAGGTCAATCCTTTTTCAGTATTTACTGATGATTTTATTTTAGCCCCTCAGGCACAGGTTCTACCTTTTTTGTGTCATGAACCCTTTTGGAAATCTGGTAAATCATATGGACCCCCCCTCAGAATGGTGTTTTAAAATACATAAAATAATCTACATGGGATTTTTAAGAAAATCAATTATATTTTTAAAAGATTTGTTTCCCATGCAAGTTTAAGAACCCCTGACCTAAAGAAAGTTCTAAGGGAAAAGGTAAAATTTTCTCACTGAATTTAGCAATCCCATTCCTTTCTTCAGACCTCACCAGAGTTGATGGCAAACAGCCTATTAGTGTTCACATTATCTTTCTCCTTCAAAAACCAGGTAATAAACATTTCTTCAAACTTTTTCCTCCCACAGGAAGCTTGCAACTTCAAATGACTGCCATGCAACAGGCACAAATATGAACACACAGAGAGAGATGAAAATAACTTTGATAAAAGTATCTGTTCCTATTTCCCTCTTTTACTATATTGCCGAGGTCTGTTCAGAGCTGGTTTTACATACAGGCCACGTAGGCATAATTGACCCTAGATATGGAGAATGGGACTCATCTCAACATCATCTTGATTAATATTAGTAATGACACTCATTATCTTTTGTATTTTGATTTTATTTATCTTCACAAAGCTCGGAAACATCTTATTTTGTAAAATAATTTTTATGGATTGCTTTTATTTCTAAACCAACATTTCCCATTCTGTTCCTTCCTCCCATCCCTTATAAGAAATAATTTTAAAAGCGTGGGGGAAGTCAATAAACTTAACCAGCAAATTGAAAGAATATTGGATTATATTCAGTGTTTGTTGCATATATCCATATGCCCCCACCCCCAATCTCTACAAAGAAGCTGAAGGAGATGCCTCCAGAAAATACCTTAAATACCCTTTTTTGTTGCAATTAACAAATTCAACAAACGTTTTTCAAGTACAGGCCCTGGGATTGGGGATACAAGGATGAAAAGCTACAGAGGGGGTTCCAAAAGTCTTAGTGCAGTTTTAAGCTATTAAAGTTTAATAACATTGTAGTGTCTGTCATCAAAGACTCTGCATGCTAATAGGTGTCGGTATGACATGCACATACAGACAGTTATGATACAAGGTAGAAAGTGATGAAGATAGAAAAGAGATCCAGACAAACTGTGCTAAGAAACTTTGAATGAACCCAGGGCCATTTTATCTGGAGGGATCAAGGGATGTCACATCATTGGAGCCCTGAAGCAAGAGGAGCATTGCATCAGGCAGAGATATGGCAAAAGTGTGCATGGGTCCTAGCCAGCATGGAAGGTCAGGGGTGGAGGAGGGACAGGTAGGATTAGAGAAGAGTTAGTAGTCTAGTTGGTTAGAACATATACAGGAAGACAAAAAGTAAATGGTATGAAAGGTGGGAAAGACAGGATAGAGCCAGGTTGTGTGTGAGGCTTAAAAGTTCATATTTGTATTGTTTATTGAACTCCCAGCGGTCCATTTTAAAAATAGAAAAACGATCTCCATCTAGTGCTCACTTTCTTCAACTGTCTGAGATTCAGGGTAAGTGACTTGTCATTGACTAGACAGAGGAGATGGAAAAAGAAACTGAGGAATATATCATCAGGTTGTTGGGAGGAAAATTAGGAGAGAGAACAAATAGAGACAACTGACTTCCTGAGGAAAAATCCAGATCGTGACTAGATGTTAAAGAAAAGTCTGGTGTTGTTATTACCATGCCTCCAGGACACAAAATAAAATGTTTGCCTTCTTTTTGTCAGCACTGTGGTGTCAGAGACCTTGAGGTTCAGAGATCCCTCGGGGCCATCTCTGAAGTAGGACACATTCTCACATAATGAAAAACTAAAAGTTTCTCCATTTCCCATTTGGCCATAGGAATTTAGATGACTCCAAAATTGCACTTGGAATGAAATTCTGAAGCCATTTTTGAAATTTCAAATATGCAGTTATTTCTTTAAAACAAACACACACATTATCTTCTGTTTTAAACAGGTAGGTACTTGCTCTCCAGGGGAGGGGGGGGTGGAAGGGACGGGAGGGAGAGACAGAGAGGAAGAGGAGGGGAGGGAGAGACGAGAGGAAGAGGGGGAGAGTGGGGAGAGGAAGAGTGTGAGTGTGTGTGTGTGTGTGTGTGTGTGTGTGTGTGTGTGTGTATCAAAAAGAGCTGTCTTAACCAGGGTTTGGATGATGGCAAGATAATCATAAATGTATAGTAATCATGCAAAGTCCACCTTCCCACCCCACTTTAGGGTAATAACCCCTGCCTATAAGAAAGGAAATTGAAGAAGTGAGACCCATAAAACAAAAGGCCAGCCTGGGCTGGAATTGAGGTGTACTGTATTCACATTTCCCTGAGACAGGAGGAAAGAATGGCAATCAGGCAAATATTTCAGACATGGTATGGTCTTGAGACCCTTCTGGCTTCAGGCTGTTCTCTAAATGTTTTCTAGCTTATAAACATATGTCCTAAAATCTGACAACCAGTAAAGAATGCAATACACCCAATGAAGACTGACTAGGGCAGACCATCACCTACCTAGTCCAGGATGCTACAGTACTTAATGTAGACTAACATCGTCGCTCATGCTGAGCTTGCAATCCATCAAAATGCTGACTCTTTTTCTATCAATCACTGTCCAGGCAATGGTCCTTTATTATGTGCTTATATAGTCAATTCTTTGCATCCAAATCTAGGACTTTAATTTATCCCCATTATATTTCATTCTCATTCGACTTGGCCCATCTCTGTAGAGATCATTTTGGATCTTGACAATATTATTCAAAGTTTTAGTCATCTGTAGATTTGATAGACATGGCATGTCTGACTTTACCCAAGTCTAAAAAACCTTGAACATCACAGAGTACAGGAGGATGACAACATTAGAGAGCACCATTGAAAGTAACATTGACCTCATTAATGACTTCCTTGGATCTAAACATTCAGCCATTCTCCTACTCACCTAACTGTACTATCATTTAACCCATGACTCTCAAAGGTAAATATGGTAAACTCTCTCTTCTTCCATCCCACCTTTTTTCTGGTCCTTTCAAAATCAACTCAAATTCTGCCTTTCCTAGAAAGGTTTCTCTAAGAAACCCAGATTGAACTACTTAATCTGCAGCATCCAATTACCCTCTGATGAACCTCATTTCAGTGTACACATATGTATATGTTCTCTATGCATTACTCTGCTCAGTCATTTACTTTATTTCTTATTTATTTACTGTGGACCTGTTTCATCTTCCACTGGACTATGTTAAGAGCCTGCCTGCTCAGCCATCCTTGGAAATATAATTAATAAATGGCATCTTCTGGCTATTTAAAATGATAGTGGTAGGGGGAGCTTAATAATATCTGACTCCAGTCAGCCAGAAAAAGTGAGCCACAATGTGTTCTGTTGACTGGATTTAGGAGGCAGATTTATATTATGAGTATAGAGCAAATCTCCTTTAAAAATGACTAGATCTGTGGAAAAGGGTGGGGGGATATATACACTGACATTCAGTTTTAGTAGAGCTTGGAATAATGAAAATAAGATATGCATTATAACCATTAATAAGGGAAGAAGACAATCACAGATTCTTGTAAAGAGTATGGCTAGGGTGCTCACTGACTAGAGAATAGTTGGCAGGGCTTCGCCCCACAATTTTTTCTCTACACCTCACTCCTTCCAGCTGAGTGAAAAAAAAATCAACCTATTTTTCTGCTTTTTCTCTTCTCTACCTGTTGAACAGGAGCAGAAACTCAGTGACTCTGTCCTTCTTTTGCTCTTCATGTATGAAGCAGTAGGCAGCATCATGTATCCTTACCCCATCTGTGGGCAGCAGTGGTGATCAGTGGAGGTTCATTCATTCTCTCTCCCTTCTTTCTCCCTACCTCAAATTCTTTCTGTCTCCCATCCTTTCTCCTCTATCTCCAGATTTGGAAAGTACACTTAGTTTTATGTCAAGGCTGGACAAACCTGAACTAGGAGAAGCTATTACTCTTTTTTGTGGGGGGGGGGGGGGACGGGGAGGAAGTCCTGTATTTTTAGGATTATTGTTAAGTATTCTGTTTTTCCCATATGTAATCATTTTTGATAGATTTGCATACTTGTAGTGAGTTAGTATTTCTCCCCTATAGTCCATATGCTTGCTGGTTCTCATTAAATAGTTCTCTCTTGAGCAAACTTGAGAAATTTTTTTTAGTTAAAAAATATTATTCTGAGAAGGGGTCCATAGTTTTCACCAGATTGCCAAAGGGATTCATGAAATTTAAAAAAAAGATTAAGAACCGCCCCCTGGTTTTATGAGATTCAACTTAATAGGTACCCTTATGGTTAGTACTAGTAAAGACCTCAGATAAAAAGAATATAGGTCCTTAATAGATTTAAGGCCTTGCAAACTTGTTAACTTACTAGTAGAAGGTATGGGTAGCTAGATAATCAAATTGGCAGTCACGATAACAACTGTTAATCTCCCTGAGTACCCCAATTTTTACCAGACAATTCTCTGCAAGCCCCTATATACATCATATACATACTTCAGGACCCAATTAAAGTCCCAGCTCTTCTATGCACCCTTCCCTGAACACTCTAGCCTGCAGCGATCTTTCAACTTTTCTAGAACTTTCTGTACTATCACTCTTAGAGTTCAGGATTAGTTTATATGGGACTCTTCCTGGGTTTTTGAATTGGGTTTTAAGATTTTTTTTAAGGTTTCTTTCTTTCACAAAACCGTAAACCTAGTTCACTCTGAAGCTCATAGATTGGACTACCATAGCTCCCTGCCCAAGCTCCACTTAATTACTGTATTTTGGGCCCTCCTGGTTTAAAATACCGTGTTTCCCCGATAATAAGACCTATCCCGAAAATAAGCCCTCCCCTTACTGTGTAAGATTCCTCTAAAATAATCCCTCCCCCCAAAATAAGCCCTATTGAGATTGCTGCTGTAGTGAAGGTGATCCCCTGCGCTACACGCTACATTACAGTACCCTCTGTATGCACCATCCCCCCTCCCCCCATGAAACGCACGCCACGCTCCAAGCTGCATCCAATCAGAGCTGCAGCAGTGAGCACGTCATCCTGTTCTTTATTGAATTCATTATTGAATAAAGGTACATTTTTTTGTTCACATTTGCCTGTTTATTAAAATTGCTGTCAATGTTCATTAAAATAAGCCCTCCCCTGAAAATAAGCCCTCTGGTGTTTTTCTGTCCAAAAAAAAAATAATAAGACAGTGTCTTATTATCGGGGAAACACGGTAAATGTCATGGTAACTGTTTCTCTTTGGAATAGCAACCCTGAGGATCTTCCCCTCCCAGACAGATTTTTTTTCCTTTTTTTCTAATTAAAGGGGCAATCCCTTTACTAGCTTCTTAAAGAGGCCCATTCACTGAAAGGCTATTACTTCACTGTAAGAAAGTAAATGAAAATGCCTTAGCCTAAAAGGGCTAAGGTCTCCCATTGCATCCTGGGTCATCTCATCATCCTGATGAATATCAGGTCACTGGATGCAGATGCTTTTAGAGGAGAAAGAGAGGCTGGTGACCTTGCACAGCCCTCCATCACTCAGATCAAAGTCAACTGCAAGTCATGTCATCATTTACCTGATGCCATGGTCCTCTTAGAAAACAAAAGACAAACACAACAATGGGACTCTCTTCCAATGCTTCCTGTTCTTCCATTCATTGTGACTGAACTCGCTAATTTCTCTAGTTACCTTTGCACTCTCCAAATGCTATCAAAATAATTCTCCTAATTCACAGATTTGATTATGCAAGACTGTGATTAAAAGTAAGAGAACATTGTATATAGTAACAATATTGTTTTAAGAACAACTTTGAGTGACAAAGTAATTTTGACTATTAGAAATACCCAGATTAACTACAAAGGACATATGAAGGAAGGTTCTGTCTGTATCTAGAGAAAGAACTGATAAATAGAAGTATGTATAGAGTTCTTTACATGTTATATCTATATATACATATATGTGTATAATATATACATATATACTCACACATGCATATCTTGTCTATTGGTGACCATCTCTAGGGTAATGGTTGGAGAAGAAAAAGAAAGAAAAAAAGAAAAAACAAAAGTAGCTTCACTTCTCCCCCCCCCCAAAAAAAAGTAGTTGCCTATTACCAGTAGGATGAAATACAAACTCCTTAGAGCTTGGCATTTGAGGACCTCCATAATCTGACTTCCACCTAGCTTTCCATCCTCAATTCATAACTGTTTTATTTACTCTACATTCAAGTCAAATGAGATCAGCTGTTCCCATGATCTAGCTCAAGCTTTATTCTGACTCTATGCATTCATGGAAGCCATCAATGCTTGGAATGGACTTCTTCCTACAACTTCAGGTGTTGAAATCTTTGCTTTCCTTCAAGGTTCAGCTTCATGAAACTTTTTCTGATAGTCCCCCCTAAAAGTCATCTCTCCATCATTTTTCTTACACAACTTTATCTTAGCACCTCCTTTGCCCTTAATTACATTCTATCTTTATCATTTTTGAGTACATCATAACTGATCACTCTTTGCTCCATTATATGCTCCTTGAAGTCAGAAGCTGTACTGTGTCTCTCACACAGGGCTTTGTACATTGTGAGTACTTAGAATTGAATTAATGTAGCCCTCTGTAAATTTTTCAATTGAGGGGAGAGGGAGGCAAAATTCCTACCCTGCTATATTTACCCTTTATTGATTATCTCTGGCCTTCGTACTCATGACTATCATTACAATATCCTCTAGCTTCCATTTCAGATATCTTGTTTCTTTAGACTATCAAATTCCTTGAAATCAAAGATTTGGTCTTTTCTTTCTCCCGTCCATCACACATCATTTGCCATAAAGTTGGAACTTCCTCCATCTTTGTTGATTGACTATTGATGGAAAAAGTGATGATTCTGAAGTCGCAGAAATTGGTTTCACATCTTATTTCTGACAATCAGAACATGTGTAAACCTTGGGGAACTCCCTTAAGCTTCCTGGGTCTGTTTTCTTACTTGTAAAAGGATAGTTGGACTATATGGCTTCTGAGGGAATTCTAGAGCCATGCTCAGAGAAAGTACAGTGCCTACTGCTCTGGGGTTTCCCCTAGGGTATAACTGTCCACATGCTCTAGAGCATTCTCCCAGCTGAGTGGACCCTACCCACATTAGTCATCATTTTCCAATATTGTAGCCAAAGTGCCTCCCAGAAGCACAGGAGGGAATACTAAGAGAGAGAACTGGGGGAGTAAAAGGTGGGGGAAACATGTCTTAGGTTCCGGCACTGAAGAAAGAATGGACCTAAACTTAGCCAGTCTCTATCTGGCCCATGCTGCAGATTTTCAAGATGTTTTCAATATTGGAAAACCAAAAGATTATCCCTTTTGAGTTTTGTACTTGAGCTCAGTGCTTGGTACCTGGTAGAAATTTAACAAATCCTTGTTGATTAATTAATTAAGATAGCTTTAAGATCTAGATGTGTTTTCATAACTTCCAACAGTTCAAACAAAGTCAAAAAAGTCCAATAACCCAACTTCCTTATCCTGACCTCCACCTCCTTAACGACCCCAAATCATCCCCATTTCCTACCTCTTTTCCCAGGGGTGAGGAACCTGTGACCTCAAGGCCATATGTGACCCTCTAGGTCCTTAAGTACGACCCTTTAACTCAATCCAAACTTCACAGAAAAAATCCCCTTAATAAAAGAATTTGTTCAAAAGGATTTGTTCTGTAGAACTTGGATAGTCATACGGCTGCACCCAAGGACCTTTTGAAGGTCACAGGTTCCCCACCCTGATCTTTACTTTTACCCTGACCAGTCCACAAATAGTAAACGACTTCCTCGGCATCCCAGTTGCACTCCCTCCTAACTCTGCTGCCCAGATTCCTTTTCTTCCTTTATTACACAGCTCAAGCCCCAGATTCTGCATTACGGTTTCCTGATCTCCTTAATTTCGAGTGCCTGCCCTTGCCCCCAAACAGTGATTTCTACATCTTTGTACATGCACACGTGTATACACATGCACACATGCTGCATGCATTTATACACTTATTAGTGTCTCCCTCAGCAGAACATAACATCCTTTAGGGTAGGGATTGTTTAATTTATTGTATTTATATGCTTAGTGCCTGGCATTTCATAGAGGCACAATAAATGCAGGGTGATTCTTGATTTATTGATTGATTCAAGGCTCTCCATTCCTGTGAAATTAATGAAATTCATTATCCCTCAATTCAACAAAAATTTATTAGGTCCCTCACATATACAAAGGAGGTGTTTAGAATACAGAGACAAAATCAAAATTATTCCTACCCTCAAGGAATTTACATTCTATCCTTAAGCCCAATTCAAAGAAAGCAAAGCTGGGCTCATTAGGAAAATTTGCTGGCTCATACCTTCCTAAGGACAGGAAGACCATTTTTTAGTTTTCACAATATTCTTTATCTTTTCTGGGCAAAATTACTTATAAGCTTTTTAAATGCAAATTAGCATCTATTTAAGCAGAGTGGGTGAAAATTCTACTCAGATCAGCTGCAATGCACATAATCCACTCCTGGAGAGTCAACTCAATGAAGGTGGCTATAGACAGTGTCCAGTCTAACCTTTAATATCTTTTCTGGTGCCTAGCACAGTGATCTGGGCTTAGGGAAAGACTTGAGTTCAAATCCTACGCTGAAGACTTACCAGCCATATAAGCCTGGGCAAATCACTTAACCTTTTAAGGCCTCAGTCTGAAATCTGAAATATAGGAATAATAACATCTGAAATACAGGGATAATAACAATACTATCTTTCAAGATAGCTGTGAGGATCAAAGGAGATGTATGTAAATGGCTCTGCAAACTTTAGAACTCTCTAGCTTTCCTTACTACTACTACTACTTAATGAATTGCTGAATGTTCCTCCCCTTAAGTGACTCAGTCACTGGCTTTGCTGCATTGGATAAACACACTTCAAGGCAAATTAATTAAGGTAACAATTGGAGCTTGTATATTTCAAGATGATAAAAATGAGAAATTATGTCTTCCCTACTGCTCTCCTGATTTAGCATGATAAATGTAAGTGGTAATATACTGCAAGAGAAACCCTGGGGAAGCTTCAGTTGAAGGTATCTCCCATCTTTATTAAGGCTTCTCTTCTCCACTCCAGTAGTTACTTGATTTGGAGAGTGCTTATTCCCTTCATTTATCACGGTGATGTCAAAGCCCCAGTTTGTTTCCTCATCTGCTCTATCAAGGAGGACATAACAGATGCATGGTCAGGCCCATGGAACAGCCCAAACCAGCCCCTATTTACCTTGTGATCCTTCTCAAGAAAGATCACCCATTATCAGAAGCCTCCAAGCAATGAGGGTTTCTTCTTTTTCCTCTGCCTCAAGGTTCAGAATCCAGAAGATGTTAAGACTCATATTTTTCCATTTTCTTGAGTCACTTCAAATGCCTCACACACTCAAAAGATCATCATTATAGGTTACAGCTGGAGGTAATAACACCTTTGAGAGGCCTGCCCATAGACTTTGAAGCAAGATGTCAGGTGAAGTTACTGAAGTGCATAGAAGAACAAATACTTTGCTTTTATTCTTTTTTTTATTAATATGGGAAGTAGCCACAAGAAAGAATTTAATACAGTTGGAAGAAATGTTTTTTAATTAGAACGTTAAATAACTTAATTATATTAAATCTCTTCTGGTTGTTGTCCAAAATAACTTGACCCCTTTAACAAGGTCAGATTGCTGAGCCATTCATCCGGCAAAAGTCCTTGGGGGAGGTTAATTGAAAATAACTGAGGCAGATCTAGTGATGGCATAGACTTTCAGCACGTGGAATAAAAGGGAAGCAGGACCACTTCAGCCTGTCTGCAGAAAGGGCAAGTGAATGGCTTGAGAAAGACAGTGGAGGAGGGGAAGGGGGGGGGGCAGAGAGAGGGAGAGACAGAAAGACACAAAGACAGAGACAGAGAGACTGACTAAACAAAGGTAGAACTATGCAGGAACTAATCCATGTGAGAAAAATAGCATCAAGAAGATAAGATGAATATAAGATATTTTGGCAGTTAGTGATAGCAAAGCAATCCTAACATGGTTTTTAAATAGGGGATTTTGCTTAGAACAGCAGATAAAAAAATAAGATAGATTGATCAAAGCAAAGTTATCACAGTCAACCCATTAGGGATTGTACCCATTAGTACCTTTTGGGTATTTGGGTGTGTTTTCCCTCCTTGGTTCTGCATCATGTATTTGGGGGTTTCGAGTTATGTTAAGATAATTACTTTATTATTTTATATAAACACTATCTTTCTCATGTGAAGCTTGCTTTTCCAGCTGAGGAAGTGGTCCTAATTCATTAGACAATTGACATTTCTTAATAAATTGATGTGCTAGAAAGATCAATTTTTTGCTTCCCTCAGTCATTTCATCTCTCACCGGCAGCATTGCTATAAGGCTGACTAAGTCTAAGTAACCATACCTGCCATTATATGAAGAAGCAACATCTCAGTTCATAGGAAGAAAAAAAAAGAAGGGTACATAAAAGGAAAAATGAAATATTCCTTTTATGGAGGTGCTACAAAATCCCTAACCAGTGATGAGAACATTATAGTTGATGATAAAACTAAATGTCAAAAAATTAAAACTCTAATTTTTTTCAAGAAATAACAGTAGTAGGACATCCAAAAGATATTATCAATGCAAATGCTAAGGCACAACAGAAGGAATTTAAAACTGGAAATTTCCATACAGCTAAGTTTATAGCATTACACTAAAACTTAATGGCCATTAAAACTTAAAAACACAGTGCTCAAGATCCTGATGTTTTTTTTTTCCTAAAGGAGGTATTATCTACAATGTGCCAAACATCTGAAAAAGTACAGATGATTGACTTAATGTTTCACTTTTTAACTTGACACTTTAGCATCAGGCACATAGCGCTCTCCTGTCTTCATTGATGTCACAGCCATGGAGAGAAAGGATAGATTTTCATACTTGAGTAATTGGATTTGATCTTACTGGCTATGGTTCCAAGATGCCAAACATCTGGAAGAGCAGTGGAGAAAATACTGTGGAAGAAATACAAATGTTCTTAACATCTAGATCTTTGACTTCATATAGATAAATCTTAAATTTTGAGCAAAGTTTTTTTTTTCCTTATTCATGCTTGCATCTTACACAATGAATCATGGAAAAACGGCTTCTTTGAGACCAGAAAATTTACCAAGAGCAGTATTTTCTAAGTTTGATCCAAATCTTTTCAGATACATTTCAACTATCCACATGGGGGACTCTGGGGACTTAAATAGGGTCCTAACAAATGCTATAGTATTTCAAGGCTAAATATGGCACTCTTCTTCTAGGTTCTCTTGGCTACTCTTAATCCTACAGGCTCTGGGGAGAGAAATTCTCCAGATATAGCTATGTTATTGAGTGAGATCCAATCGATCAATATGGAAACCTGATGGCATAGCAGATAGAGAGCTGGCTGTGGCATCGGGAACATGTGTGTTCAATTCCTGCAACTCTTTTTTTTTTTTTAAAGCAATCAGGGTTAAGTAACTTGCTCAAGGTTACACAGCCAGTTATTTCTGGGTGTGGTGCTGAGTGTCTGAGCCTGGGATTTGATCTCCAGGTCATCCAAACACTGGAGCCGGTGCTCTTACTCGCTGTGCTACCTGGCCACCCCACTGCAACTCTTTTAATGCTAGAAGTTGTAGATTATTTGTGGATCTGAATCAACAGAGGGTGTCTCTATACCAGAAGTTTTCTGTAATGGCAACATTCCATATTAGGGGAAAACAAAAACAAAAATCCAATCAGGTAGTATTTACAGAGATCACATCATGTGTTCAGCCTTATGACAACATCATGCCTCTACTTCAATAGACATTTTTTTTTATTCCCTTTTATGTGCCAGTCATTGTTCTAAGCACTGGGGATACAAATAAGATAAAGAAAGACTGTCTGCCCTCAAGAAGCCCACAATCTAACGGGAGAAGGCAACAAATAAAAGCAGGATGAAAAGGGGAGTATCTGGCCCAGAGGGTGTGAAATTCCAAAACCAAGTAGAGTTTCTGATGGAAAATGGAGTTAGCCGCAAAGTTCTGAGTCCTTTAATAAAAGAAGGCTTTGGGAGGAATTTATTGCTTCACTCTTCAGTGGAGAGTCAGCTGAGGGAGCAGAGAAGGTGTTAAGTATCAAAATTGAGTCAGTCTGCATAGTGATAAGATTTTAGGTGATCAGTTTATCTTGGGGGAGGCATGAAATAGCAGAGCAGCTGATGGAAAATGGAGTTACCAGTCAAGGAAGTATAAATTTCCTGATAACTAGGAAGATAATCTCTCTTCATGTCTAAAATGCACAGGCAAGGAGAAATGATCATCCCTTAGCTGAATAAATTAAATTAATAAATACTGAATTGAATTGAAAGGCTTCCTGGAAAAGGAAGGATGGTTGAAGTGATTTCAATAAACAGAGGACCACCTTGAGGAAGGAATGGTAGCAAAAGATACCCAAGGCAGTGCTTTGGAGGATAGTAAAAGCTGAGAATAGGATGGAGACACAAAGTAAACTTTGTAGAAGCATGGCCAAGATAAACCAAATGGTGCTTTGAGATATCAGAGAGCTAAAGGCAGATGAGGCAATTCAGAACAACCTAATTTTCAAGAAGAGAATGGACTCGATCATGAATCACACAACAAAGGGACACCAATGCTGGACTCAAAAGGAGTGGCATAGACAAAGTGGCAGGTTCTCGTGGTGGGTATATTCTAGAGGAGGGCATGACTGGAGGCAGGAAGTGCTGAAGATCCTGGACAAAATGTCCAAGGTTTATGCTGAGATTGGAAAGTAAGGAAGTAGAGAGGAAAGAGCAGACACAAAGAATATAGTGATAGGATAAGTAACTGGACTTGGAAATGCACTGAATTCAAACTCTCATAAAATCTCAATTCACTTGAATAGGCTATTTTGCTTAATTCAAGTCTGTTTGTTTTGTTATGTATCTGAAGTCTACACACTAGTCCTTTTTGGGTTCAACTATTCTTGCTAAATATACTTCTCTCTTAGTTCTGCAGGTTAACTTGAAATAATCCTTTTTTCCCTGTGGCTGAGGATGTAGGAGAGTGCCAGGATTATTATTATGAGTAGCAATCTTCACTGTATAGGACTGTGGATAGGAATAGAAAAGGTTTAGCGACTAAGATGAATATAACCTGACTGCAGGGGATGTCACAGATTAAAAAAAAATAAAATAAAACTTCTAGTAATTTCATTTATCTTGTAAGTCAGCCCCTGTTTACCAGGAAGTGTTCAAGTACTGATATGGGGAAATGATCATGATATTAAAACAAAGTCATCAATAAAATTTTTTAAAAAGTCAATTAATTGAAAGAAGGAAACAATTACTTATATGTTAGATTCTGCTTCATTGTAAGATTACTGTATTAGTTTAAAATTTTTCTTTAAAAAAAGTCTTTCTCCTCAGAGAGATTTCCCTTTATGTTATTCCATTTGCCTGATCCACGAGCTATAGGATGATTAATGGCTGTGAGCTGAGTCAGGGAGCAAACCTGCCCTGGGAGACTCCATGGAGGTCACTTGGCACTAATTCTTGCCAAACACCGAGCCCCAGAAGCTGGTTCCAGCTGAGGCCCCCAGAGCAATGAGGGCTAAGGCACTGCAGAAATCTCTTTTTAAAGGAAGACATAGAAAAATTCATCTACATTCATTCTTCACTTCTCATCCTCCTGCAATCTGCCTTTCATCTCTGCGTCTTAATTCAATTGGTCCATATAGTGACCAGAATTCTCTTAGCTGCTAAATGGGACGGCATCTTCTGATTTCTCATCCTATTTGATCTTTCTTCAGCTTTGGACATTGTTGACTGTACTCTCTTCCTAAATCCTCTCTTCTTCCATGGCTCTTGTGGTACTGATCTCTGATTCTTTTCTCAGACCTTTCCTTCTCAGTCTCTTTCGCTTAATCATCATGGAACTCTAATTTTCTAACCATAGGTGTTTTCCCCAAGAATGTCCTCTCTTCTTAATCTGGAGTCTCTCAATAACTGGATTAATTCATGAAAGTTAGTGAGAGCACTGTCTCTATATGAAGAATTCCAAATCTATAAATTTGTTCAATTTTCCCCCCCTGAATTCCATCTCTCACTGACAACTGAATATTAGATCTGTCCATCTGAATCTCCAATCAGCATCTCAAACTCATTATATTCAAAGAAAAATTCTTTATCCTCCACCACTAAACTTTCCCCTTCTCCAAACCCCTCCATTTCTCTGACATGCAGTACCCACCCTTCTAATTACCTAAGTTTTCAACTTTGAGGCATCCTTAACTCTTTCCTCCTCTCCACTAATCCCCATATTTTAATACCCCCAAATAGCCTGCATCTGTCATTTCCACTCCTTATTAGAGTAGCCTCTAAATTATTCTCCCTGTCTCCACTTTGTTGTCTAATGCATAATTTGTTTTTATTTTAGCTTCTCCTTGTTCTTAAAGAGAATCATGGTATCAGGAAAGAGATGTCAGGACTTGCAAGTGAATTGGATTAAAGTGAGGGAGTGATGTGCAAAGTCATCAGCCTCATTCTTTCCTCTGGAGCCATCTGGGTCCAGTGGCAAGATAAAGATTAGGATGACTGAAGATGGCTGGTTTGTAGTGGGAGGACTTTGGCCTTTTTAAGCTAAGGTCTTTCCCAGGTGTCAGTTTGTCTGAGGCAATACCCATTTGGTGATTAAATATAGGTGAGAAAGGGAGAGACAGAGACAGACAGAGAAACAGAGGGAGACAGAGAGACACAGACAGAGACAGAGATACAGAGACAGAGAGAGACAGAGATAGAGAGAAGGGGAAGACCCTAAGGGTTTCTGGCCAAATCAAAAACAATTGCTAGTTACATTTTGAGCCATCAGAATCCAAGCAATGACCAACTGAGGCTTCAGTTTGGACTATTGTTGACCAATCAATGAGAGGCAGAGTGATTTGAGTTTTAGGCATGGTCAATAAAAAAAAAATTCTAGCCCTAAGCCCCAAGATATCTTGGGAGGTTTCTGCAATCAAAATGTATATTCCTTTGGGTAGAGCATCCAAATGTTATGTGGGAGAGAAGGCAAGGGGGGAGGGAAGGAAGGAAGGAAGGAAGAAAGGAAGGAAGGAAGGAAGGAAGGAAGGAAGAAAGGAAGGAAGGAAGGAAGGAAGGAAAGAAGGAAGGAAGGAAGGAAGGAAGGAAGGAAGGAAGGAAGGAAGGAAGGAAGGAGGCAACGGAGCGAAGGAAGGAAGGAGGCAACGGAGCGAAGGAAGGAAGGAGCTGCACTGCCCAACTGGAACTGGCCAGTTGGATCCCCAGTAGGGCAGCAACTCCTACTCACTTTTCTGCCCCTTCCTTATGCAGGAGTCCAAAATAAAGCTGTTCATTTATTCAACAAATTATTAGTTGAGCACCTACTATGTGCCAGAAATTCTGCTAGACACTAGGGATACAGAGCTAGAAGTACATATGCAGTCCCTACCCTAAGGGAACTAATCTACAGGAGGGGAAAACCTTAATACATAGATCAGCAAATACCAAACCTATTCGAAATAAAGACAGTAATTCCTCTCAGTGGTAGGTAGAAAGTGATCTTGTGTGGCCCCATGGCAAAGGTGGGCAGTCTAACTCCATTCAGCCCCCAGGGTACTGATGCTCAGAGCTGCTCAGTCCCCAGCCATGATGGAAAGGTGACTTGGGGTTCTCTAAGGTTATAAGAGAAATATTATCTCTGGCAAATTTGGCAGACAGCAAAGGCTTCAAAAGCACAAGCTCATTAAGTCATTGATGGTGGAGCTTTGAATTTGCCCAACCACGTACAATAGCAGAGTGCAAAGTCCAGCTCTACCATTACTTTGTATTGTGCCTTTGAGACCCCAGCTCTTATATTCTGCTATAACAAAGAAAATGGTGAGCTGGAAAAATGAAATTCAAATCAAAAATCTTATCCTCACCAAATCATTTCCCATGTATGGTCAGAGGAACTAGGTAGGTCACTTAACCTCTTTGGGTCTCTGGAGGAGAATTCTAGGACCAGTGCATTGAAGTCAGAGGGAAGCATGTTTCAGCTCAAAATAAGAAAAACACTTTTTAGCAATTTGAGTCATCCAACAATGAAGACAGTGGCTACATTAAACTCCCATTATTTAGTAAATTCACTATCACCGAAAGCATTCAATAGAGCCCTGTCAGGGATGCCATAGATGAGATTCTAGCACTGATGGTAGGAGATTGGGTTCAATTGACTCTAAAGTCCTTTAACGTTTTGATTCTGGGTTTCTATGAATGTACAATAAAGTATATCTCGGCTAGAATAGCTGAGGGCAGCTATGTGGCACAGTGGATAGAGCACCAGGTCTGGAGACAGGAAGACTCATCTTCATGAATTCAAATCTAGCCTCAGACCCTTACTAGTTGTGTGACATTGGGCAAGTCACTTAACCTGTTTACCTCAGTTTCCTCATCTGTAAAATGAGTTGGAGAAAGAAATGACAATCCACTCCAATATTTTTGCCAAGAAAACCCCAAATGAGGTCATGAAGCAGAAATGACTGAAAACAACTAAATATGACAAGCATTTGCCCCAAAGAGGCAAAACACCCAGAGGCCTGGAGCCCTGAGGCACCAGAGTATAGTGAGACATAGAAATTCCAAGAAAGAGCAGGCTAAAGACAACAAAGGCAGGTTGTTCTTACTGGATGGAATATTTGATGAAAGGGTTATTATTAGTGCACACATCATAATTCAATGATTTGAAGTTATCCAAGGAGGGGCACTTGGAGTTGTGATAGGTCAATATCCCCTTGGAAATGAAAATGTACTTTAGAAGCCATTCTGCTCCTTCTCTAAATTATCCATCCATTCACTAAGGAGTGGCTCTCATTACTTGTGCTGCAATTACCACTAGTCTGGTTGTTTATAGTATAATAATTCTCATAGATGTGGGAGCCTGTGTTACTTCAACCAAGAAAGTAGAAATGTAGTTAATTTTTTTTCCCAGAGCAATGCAAGAAATGAAATTGCAAAAATTCAATGTCAGGCATGTGGAAATATCAGACCGAGCTCCCAACTAGTTAAGACCTAAAAGGATCTCCAGCACAGAGTGAGTTTAGTGTCTTGCACGACTCATCTGAATGCCCTTTAACATAAAGGAAGCAGAGATGTTTCCTCTCTGAGTCACCTTAGGGGAGGCAAAATGAAGATGCTCCTGATGGTCCAAACTTCAAAGAACTTGGGGAATTTTTTTTTAACTTTAACAGAAATCATTCTATTTTGTGTGTGTGCTTTTAAAAACTGGTTTCTTTTTAGATTACCTTCATTTCCAAATATATCCTTTCCTTCCAGTACACAGAAAGACAGCCATGACAACAAAGAATTTTAAAAAGAGAGAAAAAAAAAGAAAAGTAGTGTAGCAAAAGTAACCAAAGTCTGACTGTGTATGCAATATCCCTCAGGCGTGATAACCTGCTTCTACAGAAGTGGGAGAGAAATGCATTTTTTTCTCTCTTCTTCCTGGATCGTGTGATCATTCGAGTTACACAGCATTCAGTTTTGAATATTTTGTTACTTCTACTTATTTTGTTGTATGTCTCTATTTCTAATTATAAGATAAAATAAACCACATCTCCAGAATTTCTGATATTATTATTCAACTAAAAATGTTTGGGGTGGGGTGGGGGGGTGGTATGGCAGGATGAGGGGTGTTGGTGGGATGGGGGATGTGGTGGTGATAGATGCATATATTTAAATATGGTCAGCAAAAGTTTAGAAGTTTATACCCTAGAAGGTATTTTAGGGCCAAAAGATGTTCCTCCCTACCTTGAATAGAAGAGAAAAAATGCCTTAATCCAGATGCCTTCCACATTGAGTCATTCTACTCCAGGAGACACTGTAAGTTTAAAATAATTGGTAAAACTACTGGAGCTCTATAAATTCATGGTACAAGAAAGGTGGAAGAGAGGGAATTATTGAAGTTAGAACACCTGGCAGTTCTCTTTCCCAGTCCCAGAAGACTTCCCATTCTTCTTTCTTTTTTTTCTTCCCAAAGCACCATTCCCAGTTACCTGCTAAGTGCCAAGGATGAAACAGATTTAACCTTTAAAGTGAATACCCATCTTAGACTGGTAAACTCCATGAAGTCAGGACTATCCCATGGAATTCTTTGTCCAAGCAAGCCTCCAAACTTGATAATTAGTTAAGTTTTTTTGATAAAAGCTCTATATAAAAATTCCTTTTTCGGGAATCTTAGATCTATTTTTCCACTCAAAAATCTGTTACTTGGGATTTTTTACTCACACACTGTCTCTGATAAGATACTATTATCTTAAGAGTTCTTCTATACTGCCTCCAAGAATTCATCCTCCTCCCTACCACTCCCTCCTCACACACTTTTTATTTGCTTCTTTCCACACTGCTTCTGACTAGAATTTAAACATTCATTCAATTGCCTGGGGCTGTCACCAGAAAATTACTTATTAATTTCAATGTACTGTGGAGTCATCATCTCCAAACCAAACACAGAACTGACTCAGAAATCTCAGTGTTAATACCAATGCCCTGGCATTTTACTCTCTATTAATGATTTTTGGAGATGTTCTAATGAAGAACACCACATATTTGACCAAGTGTACAAAAGAGAAATTGACTAATCAATAATTGAAACTTTTCATAATAGGAATCTTGAAAGTGTAAGTATTCAAAAGAAGGTTTAATAAAGTAAAGAGAAGCTATCAAAAATGATATTTTCTCACAGTCATGCATAATGTCTAACAGCATCAACTTTTTGCTGGTGTACTAAAAGCCAACATGGTTAACGGATTATATTGTCGACTATTGCTTTCAACTTAATGATTTGTTTATGTAACTGATGACTCTTTTTCTCATTAGGAGCTGTTAGCACCTTGAATGGTGTTTGTCAGTCTGACAAAATGATCAATTTTGTTTAGATTTACTTTTTCTGTCCCCAAGACTAATTTTCAGTTTTTAAAGCACACCTCTTTCCCAGTTAACAGCCATTAATAAGGTCTGTTAAATGAACCACTAGCAAAAGAGAAAGTTTTGTCACCAGCATTAGGAAGCCACTACCTCTGAGTAGACAAGTGTAACAGTCATCTCATTACTTTATAGTTTTATACTTGCAAACTAGACATTCAGAATTTTATTTCCTCCTGGACCATCTGCTGCCACCAGGTTTGTCCATGTTGCCTTGGCTACCCAAGGCAAAACTCAAAGTTTATGTAATGGACGTAGTTAATACCAGGTGTGAAAGTTTTGAAAAGAGCAATGCTTTCTACAAATGGAAGTAACTATATGTATTGCTTTGAGTTGTTTACAAAGCATTTCCTCAGTAGCGCTGAGTATTAGTGTCTCAGCCCAGATCTTCTGACTCCAAAAAAGCCATATAATTGTAGCACAGTGGTAAATGATGGATTTGGAATCAGAGGGCCCCAGTTTGAATCCCAGTCCTGTCTCTTATTACCTGGGTGACCTTGGGCAAGTCGCTTAACCTCTCTAGGTCTCAGTTTCTTCAGCTGTGATATACAGAAGTTGAACTGGATAAGTTCTAATGTCCCTTTCTGTTATAAATCTATGACTATGTCTCCAGGTCCAACGTTCTTTCTACTAAGACATTCTATACTATCCCTCAATGATGAAGTTCAACAAGAAATGGATTGGATTTTTAAAAACCACATATTAGGGTACCATGTAGAATTAAAAAATTATAAAACCAAAAATAATAAATTATTCAGCTTCTCAAAGTGGGGGAACTCATTCTCTCTGGAAAGCTAATGTATTGTTCAAGGATCAGTTTGCTCCAAGGAGAATCAGTTCATGTTAAGTTCTTTTGGATCAAATATATAAATAGCAATGGGGCCATTCAGCTTCAAAATAACATGTACAATGAAACTGGAGAGGCTTTCATTGTATCTATTACTGAGTCTCTGAGTTTGCATTCAATTAAAAGATAAATCATGCCTTTATTACTAGATTGTGCATGCTAAGGAGCTCTCCCAACCTAAAGAATATGAATCAGTGTGATGAAAAAATGCTAGCCTGAATCCTAAGGATCATCCTCAGATACTCTTCCGCCTGGTTCCCATAATAGTCCTTAAACTATTATAATTCTAGCTTCCTATGTCCGCAAGACTGAGATGTTTTCTAAGAAAAGCCCTTCCAAACCGAGCACTGACCTAGCTGCCTTCACTCTGACAAAGCCTTGGGTTACTGTGGGCTCAGAAAGGATGTAGGAGGAAAACTTAAATACCAAAAGCTAGACATTTCTATCTGAATGTATCATAGTGAGCAGGACATCCTACTTCCAATTTTTTCCCCCCATAATGCTATGTGGCTTTAAAACATAGCATACTTGGGCAGGGGAGAGAGAAAATCTTTGCAATAAGTTTCTATGATAAAAGTTCCATTTCCAAGTTATATAAAGTCCCAAATAAATAAGTTCAAGACTGATTTCTTTTTCTTTTTTTGGAGGGGGGAAGGCAGGGCAATGGGGATTAAGTAACCTGCCCAATGTCACATGACTAGTAAGTGTTAAGTGTCTGAGATGACATTTGAACTTGGATCCTCCTGACTTTCAGGGCCAGTGCTCTACTCACTACTACTCTACTCACCTAGCCACCCCCAAAATCCATATCTTTTTTTTTTTTTGCTTTTTGGAGGGCAATTGGGGTTAAGTGACTTGCCCAAGGTCACACAGCTAGTTTTTGTGTTGTGTCTGAGGCCGTATTTGAACTCAGTTCCTCCTGACACCAGGGCTGGTGCTCTATTTCACTGCACCACCTAGCTGTCCCAAGATCCATTTCTTAATAGATAAATGGTCAAAGGATATCCCATAGGCAGCTTTCAAAAGAAGAAATCTAAACCATCAACAATCATTTTTAAAAGTATTTTAAATCACTAATAATTAGAAAAATGAAAAATTAAAGAAACTTTAACCTATCACAATGTCAATGATAATATTTTTTTAAATTAAACTGACACATGATGAAGGCAATGTGGGGAACCAGGTACACTAGTACATTGTTGGTTGATCTGTAAATTGGTCCAGTCATTCTAGAAAGTATTTTGAAACTATGTCCAGGAAATTACCAATTCTAGTCTATACTCTTTGTGTCAGTCTACAGATAGTATAATTTAACAATTTATACTAGACCTATATTCCAAAGAAGTCAAAGAAAGATATGCAAAAAATATGCCAAAAATAATAGAAGCTCTTTTTGTGGTAGCAAAAAAAAAGGAAAATAAAGGAGTATCTTCCTATTAGGGAATGGCTAAACAAATTACAGCATATGAATTTAATGAAATATTTTTATTTCATAAAGATGATGAAATGAAAAATTTTAGGGAATAATGGAAAGACCTTTAGCAAAGTGAGTAGAACTAGGAAAAAAATATGTAAAAAAGATAGAGAAAAAGACCTTTGAAAGACTTTAGAACTCTGATCAATGCAATGATAAACCCCAAGTCCAAAAGAATGAAGATGAAGGACATACCATTCTCCTCTGATAAAGTGGAGATAACTTAAAATCCAAAAAGAAACATATTTTCAGACTTGCCTAATATAGGAATATGTTTTGCTGAACTATGCAGCTATGTACAGAAGGCTTCATTTTCCTGTCACAAAAAAATGCTCAATTTGGAGTGTGTGTTTCTGTATGTGGGGGAGGGGGGTAGTATCTTGAGAGACAGCTTAATAAAAATGCCAGTTAATTAAAAAAAAATCAGTGCAGTAGGACTCTCTGGAGGTACCTACTGGACCTTACACAGTCAGCATATAATAAATGTTTGTAGAATTAAAAAAAAAGAAACAGAGACAGAAACCTAGAATACCACAATCTCCAAGTAATCAAAATAGCAGGTCACTGAAAGGGCAGTGGAGATGCATGTTGGGAGGGTCTCTGCAGGATGCAGCATATGACCAATGAATTATTTGCACCCTAAATTCTATCATCAGAGGTATGTGATAGGAAGAGAAGGTAAGCCACTCCTTTGATGAGAGCAAGAGATAATAGGTGAATAAACTATATTTTACCCATGTAGACATGTAATATTAAGAGACCTAGAGGAAGGTCTAAGCACTCTGGGTAAACCCCCTACATTGGATTTATGAGAAGACATAAGTAAGGATCACACAGGATGATACAACATGAATGGCTGCTCTCCCTTTCCTTAAAGAATTGACATATGCATGCGATCATGGATCTGTGGAAGTATTGAAATCATTTTATAACAATTCCACCTGTCAGGAGTTCTTTGTCCTTCTTCTTTGTCTTACTGGATCACATCAGTGCTGCCTAACAGACCATCACATTTGGCACAACTCAGGCCAATTAAAACTACAATATTAATACTATAAGTAACAATAATAGGAATTTCCAGGGTACTTTCATAAGCATCAGTCATTTTGATCCCGTCATTTCAATATTCCCAGTAAGTAGTCAAAGAATTGACTACATTTTACACAAAGGATAAAGGTTTTCCCAAGGTCAAGATAAAGGAAACATAATCTGTAGCATAATTATCCAAGAGGGGTCAGGTGGGGAAAAGGAGTGGAAAAGGGAAGGTTAAAAACCATGATAATGGGGCGGCCAGGTGGTGCAGTGAGTAAGAGGTCGGGGAGACCTGGGATGGGTTTCGGCCTCAGATACTCGGCACCCACACAAAAATGACTGGCCGTGTAACCTTGAGCAAGTTACTTAACCCCGATTGCTTAAAAAAAAAGCACTATAATAAAACAAACTTGGACATATTGATCATAGTTAGACTGCTCTGTCCCTCCCCCACCCCAGTCCACCATAAAGAAAATCTCTAGTGTATAAATGACTTTTGACCCTCCCCCTCGCCTCTGAGCAATCATAGGAATTCTGAACAGCTCACAGGTATAAAGCTGAAATGAGAATATGGGATAGAATGAGTGGCCAGAACAGAAGCTGAAATGAAACCCAGAATCATAGAATAAAGAGAAGGAAGAAACACTAAAGGTGATGAAGAAACTGCGGCCTAGAGAAATTATGACTCCCTCCAAGAGATAATAGTGGAACTTCTATTTGAAGTCAGCCCTCGACTCTTGGTTCAATATCCATTCCATATCTATTCTATGAGGAGTTCTATGATATAGTCTTGTATCCCACTTTGAAATTAAATATGGCCCGTGTAGTGTAGTAGGAAAAGCACTTTTTGGAGGATAGGGTGCTATGGAAATTTATGACTTTTAATCTCTTCTACTTTTATTTAAATTTTTTTCAAGGTACTTAATTTCAAAGGCAAAAGTGGGGAAGGTGGGAAAGGGAATAAGCCTTTATTAAGCACTAGGCACTGTGCTAAGTATTTTACAAATATTATCTCATTTAATCCTCATGACAACCCTTGGAGGTAGGTGCACTATCATGCCCATTTTATAGTTGAAGAAACTGAGGCAGACAGAGGTTAAGGGACTTACCCAGAGTCACATAGCTAGTGTGACATAACTGAGGCTGGATTTGAACTCAGGTTTTCCTGACTTCAGGCCCAGTGCTCAATCCACTGCCTCAGAAGGCAAGATAATTGGGCAGGGTAAGGGGGACGGGAAGGGGCAGGGTGGTAGAGAACTAAGGCTTAAGGCTAGATGGGCTAGATGGACAAGAACCCTCTTCTTCTACTGCCAGCACCCAAAATTCACATTTTTATTCCTCCTCAGAATGAGTTGTCAACAATGACACATGAAACCATTCAGTCTCTCCCTGTCATTCTACTAGTCCTCACCTCCTAACACCTCTAATTACCATATAGCAGCTTACTCATTTTGCACGTGCAGAAGCCAGCATCCTGACCACAGCAAGGTGAGGACACCTGCATACAGATGATCAAGGCTTTGTTTCACAAAGAAGAAGCTGCTAAATGCTTATTGGATGAAAAAAAAAGCCAAAATGGAGAAAGTTGCAAAAGCATTGGAAAGTTTCAATGCAATGACAGCTTGCAATGAACCAGGCAAACTTTCCCTGCCCCTAGGGGTAGAGGTGAGTTGCTGGTACAATCACCCACTGAAAGATTCTGTACCCAGGTTTCAGAATGTGAAATTAGGCATCTCCTACAGCCAAGAGCCCTGAATACCCAGGAGATTTGAAAGGTGGGGGTGGGGGAGAAGCAGTAGAAGGAGAAAAATAAATCTTAGACTAAGCCATAAAAATGCCGCATGTGAAATACATTTTTTAACAAATTAATTTCCCCCTATTGGGTAAATTTATGGATCTGTTCTTGAGAGTCATCTCATACAATGGGGCTTTGGACATAATTTTAATGACAAACACTAGGCAACGTGTCTATCAGAATCATTATTCTTCCCTTTAAAGAGCAGCCATATCTCAGGTCTGACTCCTGTCTCCCCCAAATGTCCTGGGGGATCATATTAGTGAGGCATTAATAGCTCTTAGCATTTACAGAATCAAGAAACCTGAGGGCAGGGTCAAGAATCTTGGGCTTTGGATTCCCTCTCTTAGACTCCTTTCACCGTATCATGGATATCAAATGTCATCAATAAGACCTTAGAACAGCAGAGCTGAAAGACATGTTGGAAATTATCTATTTCAGCTCCTTCAATTTACAGATGGGAAAACTAAGATCCAAAGGAGGCTAGATGACTTGGCCACAGTTGTAACAATAATGCAATATGCACAACACCCACAGTGGCTATGAATATGTTGGTATAGTTGTGAATCACAAAATGTAACAGGCTCTCCACATGGAGGATAGAACCAAAGCCTTTATTCAAATACCAGAAAACTGAGTCCCAGAACCAGAAAGCCAAAGTCATTACAGTAACCATGAAGTTGGTGCACATGGTCAATGCAACCAACACCCACATTTCCAAGCCTTCACAACAGAACAGGCTCCCTCAAGCAGGGATCCTGTCTCTCTCTCTGTCTATCTACCTCTCTCTCTCCCTACCTCTCTCTCGCTATCTCTCCCTCTCCCTCTCCCCCTCCACCTTGTGCTCTTAGACACACACACACACACACACACACACACACACACACACAGAGGAATCAGATCCTCCCTGTTCTGCCCCTTCCTGTTACATCACCAACTTCCTCCCAAGGTGTTAACTACTTCTGTGTTAATTAAATAGCTTAAACAAGGTGTTAACTTGAAACAAGGTGCTAAGTACCTGCTTACTTGCCAATACCTGAAGATCTTCAGATTCCATTAACATTGCAAGTCACACAGATGATGGCTGCAATTCAAACAGTTTCTGTTCACAAAAATTTTTTCCTCCAAACATCACTGTAAGGTAAGTAGTTATGTTGTTGATCTGACTCTTTGTGACTCCACTTGAGGTTTTCTTGGCAAAGATACTTAAGTGGTTTGTTATTTCCTTTTCCAGTTCATATTACAGATGAGGAAACTGAGGCAGCATTAAGTGACATGCCCAGGGTCACACAGCTAACAAGTGTCCCAGGCCAAGCCCAGGAAGATGGGTTTTCCTGTCTCTGGACCCTGAAATCTATCCACTGCATCACCTAGCTGCCCCTCTATTAGCTACTAAAATAGATTAATCTAGAGGAAACAGCACAGAGTTTATCCAGGGTCATATCACAGGAACAAAGGGGATACATGGAGAAGTGCAGTGTTTAGCAAAGGAAGCAGAGCTGTGCCCCCTCTGGACATGCCCTTGATGGAATGGGAGTAGAAGAAAAGCGTCTATTCAGCACTCGGTATCTGCCAAGCACTCTACCAAACAATGGGAATGCAGAGAGAGAACGGAGACAGTCCGCGTTTTCCAAGAGCCCGTGTTCCAATCGAGGAGACAACAAGCAGGGCAGAATTCAGCTGCAGGGTGGAGAGAAAGGTCTGGTGATCCTTATAATACAGGAGCAGAGTAGGTAGGAAGGTCCAGAGATCTGGCAGGCACATCAGGGCAGATGGAACGGCCTAGTGTTCACCATCTCCCTGAAAGGATTGTATTGTATGACCTTCTCTCCATTCTGGATGCAGGGGACTAGAGAGGTTCAGACCCATGACAAAGGGGATATCCTGTGGGGTCTAGGGTCAGACGGGAGAGGCTAGAGCCATTGGGGAAAAGTAACAAACTACCGTGAACTGGGCTTTTGGTATGATGGGATGTGGAGGTGGAGGATAACATGAAAGTGGCCTTTAGTGACTAAGACTGTGCCTACATAATGGCAGTTATCACTCTATCCACTGGACCATCTAGCTATATTAATGCTAGTCATTATTATTATTATTAAGCAGCTAGACTAGGGAAGTGGATAGAGCACCAGACCCGGAGTCAGGAAGTCTCCTGTTCCTGAGTTCAAATCCCGCTTCAGACACTTCCTAGCTGTGTTACCCTGTACAAGTCACTTAACCCTGTTTGCCTCAGTTTCTTCATCTGTAGAAACAGCTGGAGAAGGAAATGGCAAGCCTCTCCAGTGTCTCTTCCAAGACAATCCCAAATGCAGTCACGACACAACTGAAATGACTGAACAACAAAATTATTACCATTTCTCCTGAATACTCTTGCCATGCTTGGCTTCCACGATGCTGTTCTTTCCTGATCGTCCTCCTCCCAGTATGATTGCTCTCAGTCACTCCCAAGCTCTCCTCCTCCCCTCTGCTCTCTGGTCAGTAAGGTACAATGTCCTGTCTGTTTTGTAGTCCCAGTATCTCTCACATCTAGCCCCTTCTCACCTGCCTCCACCAAAGTTCAAGAAGCTTGTCATCACCTTTGGTGGGTCTATCACTACAGTCAAATCATTCCCATTGCTTCTAGTCTCTTCCTTCCACTATCCCTGTGGGTCACCTGTTGACTTTGAAAACCACATATTATTATCTTTATTGTATTTTTATTTTGTTAAATATTTCCCAATTAACATTTCCATTTGGTTCAGGTCAAGTTTAGTAGCTTCCTGGACGAAGAGAGTGCATGTCTCACACTTCGGCTTTATGTTAAAACCAGGCACGGATCTTGCCACGTTATTTCCCTGCTCAAACATTTTCAGGGGGTTTCTATTATCTCTAAAGTAAAATTCAAACTCCTCTGTGGGACTTAGATAACCTTCCATAATGTCTCCCAAATTTATTTCCTACTACTCTAAATTTAAAAAAAATCGGGCTCTTCCCCAAAGTGCACTATCTTGGGAGGCGTTTCTTCCTTACCAGAGAATCAGTGTTGTGCAGCGGTAAGAGAGCTGGACAAGCTCTGAAAGCACCAGGAGAGAGCGGTTCAAATCTTACGTCAAATACTAACTACAGTGATTATGGACAATTCTTTTTTTTTTGTTTTTTTGCAGGGAGGGACATAGGGCAATTGGGATTAAGTGACTTGCCCAAGGTTACATGGCTAGTTTTGTGTTAAGTGTCTGAGGCTGGATTTGAACTCAAGTCCTCCTGACTCCAGGGTCAGCACTCTATTCACTGTGCCACTTAGATGCCCCTGGACAAATCATTTAAACTTCTCTTGGTTTCAGTTTTCTTAGCTGTAAAGTGGAGATAATAATACTTGTAATACTCACCTCCTTAGTTGTAAAGCTTCATTGAAGTTGTACAAAGCTCCTTCCAAATCTCAATTGCTATGTTAATGTCAGTCATGATAATTTACATGATAATTTATAATTTCACAATCCTCATCTTCCTTTAAAATGTTAACGCTTTCTCATTCTTCAAATTGCCTTGTATTTAGAGACAGCTGGGTGGTTCATCAGATAAAAGCACTGGATCTAGAGTCAGGAAGACATGAGTTTAAATTCAGCTTTGGACATTTACTAGCTTCATGTCTCTGAGCAAGTCCCTTAACCTTTATCTGCCTCAGTTTCCTCAGCTGTAAAATTAGGATCATAATAGCACCTACCTCACGGAGTCGTTGTGAGAATCAAATGAGATAATATTTGTTTTGGGGTTTGTTTGGTTTTTTGTCCTTTTTTGGAGGGGGAAGGCAGGGCAATTGGAGTTAAGAGACTTGCCCAAGGTCACACAGCTAGTAAGTGTTAAGTGTCTTGAGGCCTATTTGAATTCAGGTCCTCCTGACTCCAGGGCTGGTACTGTATTCACTGCACCTCCTCTGAACTGCCCCTGAGATAACATGGTAAGGCACTTAGCACAGTGCCTAGCACACAAAAGGCACTTAATAGTTTCCTTCCTGCTTCCCCCCTACTGTTTACTTGTCTGTTCATGTGCTGTATCCATATAAGGGCAGCTAGTCGGTGCAGTGGGCAGAGTATTGAACTTGGAGTCAGAAAAACCTGAGTTCAAATCAAGTCTCAAATACTTAATAGCTGTGTGACCCTGGTCTAGTCACTTAATCTCTCTCTAGCTCAGTTTCTTTATCTGTAAAATGGGGATAAGAGTAACACCCACCTCACAGGGTTGCTATGAGGATCAAATGAGATATCAGAGGTACTTGGCAAACCTTCCAGGGCCTTACAAATACTGGTCATTATTATTCATAATATAAGTTTCTTGAGGACAAAGACTTTTCAATTTTGTCCTTGTACCACTAGCTCCTAGTCAAGGAGGGATCCTAGAACTTGCTGCAATAAATTGAGCTTACTCCCAAATGATTACTGTTCTTTTCCAAGGACTCACCTCAACACACCATTTCCAGGATGCCTGCCTTGTCCAACACACTTGAGGAAGCCTGCTTTGGACGTCAGCACCAGTTTACAAGACAGGCAAGAATGACAGAGGTGAAAGGCGCCTTGAAGAAGTCCCTCGTGTCTTTTTCTTGCACTTCATCTTGTTGTTGTTTGGGTTTGGAGAGAATTTGTTGTGGTGGTGTTTGTTTGTTTTAACCAAATGCCCAAAAAGAAACAAAATGAAAACCACTCAAACCCCTAACTATATGCACTATGATCACCTTTTAAGAAACAAAAAATAAAAATCCCAGACATCCATTTCCCAAAATCAAATCCACACTCAAATAATGAAATCTCTATAAATGAGTTTATCTTTCAAGTGTCTTTCAATTCCAAGATTTTACAATCCTAAGAGTTGCCACCGTTTACAAGAATATTATGTGGACATACATTCACTTATCCGGGAAAGGTGAGGAGAAGAAATATTATGTGGACATATATTCATTATCCGGGAAAGGTAAGGAGAAGAAAAAAAAAATATACCTCCCAACCACTGCTCTGCACTCAGTGAAGCTGCAAATTCAATTTCCTGATGCCTCAGAAGTCACTTTGAAGATAACTTCCCCCATGCCCAACCCACCAGGGATTCTTTACACCAGACACTAGTGACATTGATTTCATCCACCTGGTTTGGTGTCCTTACTAACCTATCATCTGCAGCTGGTACATGAATTTAAGGACTGACTGGTCACTAAAAATAGTTACTATATTGTGCACTGGAAACACGGGAAAGTGGTCTGAAAGCTTTCTGCCCCTTGTCTGAATGCCAGAATGATGATAGCTCGTGTTTATAAAGCATTTGACATACATTAGTTTATTTGTTCCTCACAATAACCCGGTGAAGGAGGTGATATTATCTTTATGTTACAAATAGGGAAACACATTCTGAGAGGCTGACTTACTTTGGATCACATAATAAGAGACTCTGGTAGGATTCACATTCAGGTCTTTTTGATTAAAAAAAAAATCTAGCATTCTACTTGCTACCCGTAATTGCTAGTCAGGACAGTGATAGCCCTGCCATAGTCCCCACCCGCCCCTTGTTCCCCATTCCCTTCACAAGTGAGGATTTTTATTTTTTTCTGAAAGATCACCATACTTTTCTTTTTTGTGTAGCTCAGGCAACATCAGAAAGGATTCGAAGTAATGCTGTGAAATAGACAAACTTTATATTCCAGACCTAAACATTCTGTGTAATACCTTTTTTTTTTCTTTCTAGACATCTAAAATAGATAGCCTGTGCATTGATTTTCTTATCTCCCCCCTTCAAACTGACTAGCTGTAACGTTTGGAAAAGTCTAATAATCTTTCATTGATAATGAAGGATTAGTACCTAATAATGATAACGTGTTATTAACTCACAACATTGTTATTGACATGTTATACTTTTTTATAATTATATTATAAAATTATACAATTTTCATTGTAAGAAAGACATGTCTTAACCCAAAGAAACAGATGTGGATTCCTTAACAAAGACCCCAAACATGGCAATAAAAAAGCATGTTTGCAATCCAAGGATAGTCTATGAACTGAGGTAGAACAAAAGGAGAATCAAGTAAACAACAGAGACAATGATCACAATAATATAAATATAAAACAAAGCTGCATGCTATGGAAATTCAGGAACAAAGAGATGTGGAGGACTATGGGTATGATCAATACTATATCCATCCTGTCATGGGCGGGAAGGCATCAATAAAACAAAAATCGAATCCAAGGACAGTAGTCATTTAACAATCAACTAGTATTTATTAGATACTTCTATGTGCCAGGTCCTGTTCTAGGAACTACTGATACAAAAACAAAAATGAAAGTCTCTTTCCTCAAGGAGCTCAAATTCTAGGGAGGAGAGGGAATGATGTTGATAAAAATGAGCAAAAATAAAATCTACCTAGGAAAAATAAATACTAAGTAATCTTTAGGGATTGATGGGCAGGAGGTGAGAAGGATGATTGGGATATGCCTCCCATAAGGAATTAAGCTTAGGAGAAAGCTAGGAAATTCTATGAAGCAAAAATGAGGAGGGAGATAATTCCAGGAATGAAATAGCCTGTTTAAAAACAGAATGGGACTAGAGAGATCTTATAAGGTGAATAACAAGTGGGTCAGTTTGACAAAAATATAGAGTATGGCAAGAAGAAAAGTATGAAGGCTAAATCCAGGTTTAAGGCTCTTTTAAAGAAAAAGGGACTTGCATTTTATCCCAGAAGTAGTAGGGAGCCACTCGGGTTTCTTGAGTAGTTAAGTGATATGGTCATACTTACTATTTAGAAGAGACCTATGTTCTCTATGAAAGGTAACCTGCATGACTTTCCCCCATGTCATTTACAAAATTCAGTTTGCATTGATCATAGAAACGAAACAGAAACAAGCTGGACATCCTGACCTGTTTATTCTTGGCAATGCTGCTATTTGGCTTTAAATTGGATTCATTTAAATCATAAGGATGCATTAAGAACCTACTTTAAGATCCTTGGGAAGAGGTTTCTTTAAACTTTTGAGGGCATACTATTGTTTAAGAAAAAAGAAATTGAAGTGATGATTCTATATTAAATACAAGTGTTCCAAGAAGAGCTGACGTGAGCAATATCTGTCAAGGATCAAATAAAATGTTGCGTACATCTGGGTGCTTCTCTATTACCCTGTTCAATCTCTTCAGTTAAGTCATTAGGCTGTTTCTCTGGTTTTAATCATACATCCCACTACAGGGAATTGGGGGTTTAAAATGCAATTTGTCTGATGTTTTGGGTACTTAACAAAAAAGTTGTTGGAAATGCAGTTTTTAATTAAATGAGCCAAAAAATAATAAGAATTTTTTATTTCTGTTAAGTAATCAAAAATGAGATAACTGCAATATGTTTCTATTAAAGGACCTGTGTATTGAATAGGCATACATATTGGGATGGATGGATGGATGGATGGATGGATGGATGGATGGATGGATGGGGTTAAGAGTTTGATATGGCATGGCCAGAGTTTGATGAGATCTTGGAGGTTACATGCTATGACATGAATACCCTCAATGGGAAAGTTTACTCTTGTGTATTCTAGGTTGGGGCAGAGGGAAGGAATTGGTTCCTTTCCCTAGCCCTCCCATGAGGCACTGCCTAAGACTCCCTAATGAGCACTATTCAATAGAGAAGCAACATGCTACAATGGTAAGAATACAGGTTCTAGGGTCAGAGAAACTGAGTTTGAATCCGGCTTTTGAATCCTAGTACCTGAGTGGCCTTGGGCAATCAAGTTCCAACCTCCCAAGGATTCAGTTTCCTCATCTCTAAATCAAGGAGGAGGAAAACTAGACTAGATGGACTTTCAGGTTCCTCCATGCTCTAGACTTATAATATACAAACCATCATGCTAAAAACAGAAGTTCTAAGGGAAGCTAATTGGTAGATAATTAACAATAACACAAAAAAATGGTTGATGAACTTAGTGAGGATGGAGATACTCCAAGTGTTGTGCTTGCCTCTATTAATCTTCTACTAAACTACTTAGAGAAAGGTACTTTATTTTCTAACCTATTTGTAGCTCGACACAGTGCCCACTGTAGGTCTGACCTTGCACACACCCAAACCAAAGCATCATTTAATCAACTGAAGTGTACAAGCACTGTTCTCTTGCAGTGGCTTCCTCTGGCTTAGTGGTACAGTGATAGATTTGAGAGTCAGAAAGACATAGGTTCAAATCCTGCTTCCAACACTTACTAGTTTTATTACCAAAAGCAAGACATTTCTCCTTCCAATTCCCTAATTAGTATTACCTACTGCCCCTGATCTTGGGCAGAGTTTGAGAGATAGTAGAGGATAGAAGGGCCTGGCATGGTAAGGTCCATGGCGTTATGAAGAGTCAGATATGACTAAGCAACTGAAATTGTTATTAGGAACAAATGGGACATACACAAAATGCTTTGGAAACCTTAAAACTCATGGAAATGGAAACTCTTATTATGTTAAATTATTAAATAGATTGGGGATTATAGTTATTATGGATGCTTCAAGTAGCAAAGACAAAGGGGCACAATAGGGGACTTAGGGGGAAATATGGAGTAGGAAAGGAGAGAGTTACTGCTTTAGAACCCACAGTAATATTCCTAGGAAACCTCAAGGATTTCATTCAAGTCTGAGTGACAATGCAGTTGAAGCAGCCCAATCAGCCTTAAAAGTCTGAAAATATGAACTAAATCTATGACGTTCTTTCCTAAAATTTTCCCATGACCAAGGCCAGGGTCCCAGGGACATTAGTTGTACATATAGAGTATGGTTTTTAGGAAAATGTTACTTCCTAGGGGCAGCACCAGCCCCAGAGTCAGGAGGACCTGAGTTCAAATCTGGTCTCAGACACTTAACACAAAAACTAGCCATGTGACCTTGGGCAAGTCACTTAACCCCAGTTGCCCTACCTGCCCCCTCCAGAAATAAAAAAAAAGAAAAATGTTACTTCCAGTCAGGACCATATCTGAGGCAACTACAGATCACCAAACATCTGCACAAAAAGCAATTTTGTTATTGTTGAGCTGTTTCAGTCATGTCGGACCCTTTGTGATCCCATTTAGGGTTTTCTTGGCAGAGATACTGGAGTGGTTTGACATTTTCTTCTCCAGCTCATCTTACAGATGAGAAAACGGAGATAAACAGGATTAAGTGACTTGCCCAAGGTCACACTGCCAGTATGTGTCTGAGGCTGAATTTGAATTCAAAAAGAGGAGTCTTCCTGACTTAAGGCCTGGCAACTGTATCCACTGTGCCACCTGATTATCCTATGACAAGAAAATAATGTGGTCAAATAGTCAAATACATCTCAAAAGTGGCAAACATGGTTAAGTTGAGATCTGGCCCCAAAGCCAAGTAAACTTGGACTCACACCCATCTGACATATACGCTTTCTTTGATTTTAGGCAAATCACCTGAATTTGCAGTGCTCTAGGTCAGAGGTGTCAAACTTAAGACCCATAGGAAAGCTCCAAAGTGCAACTTCAACCAGATTAAAAGATAACTGGGAAATATTAGGCAGTGTAAATAAAAATAAAATAAAGCATAGATAATGTTAATTTGTGTTTTTCCTACACATCCCACAGAGATCCCTTTCTATATGAATGTGACATCACTGTTCTAGGCAACTCTAAATTATACAGAAGGTCCCAACTTGAATCTGTAGAGGGCGTTTCCTCTGTCAGGACCTCCTCTTACTAATAAAAATCATAGCTTTAGTCTCTCTTCCTTCCCAGAAGCATAAAATATTTTGGTGGTTTATGGATCTCATTCACCTTTTGTATCAGCCTTTCTGGTATCATGAAGCCTGCTTTCAGAAAAGGAAGGAAAGTCATCATTTTTTTAGGTCTAAGATTGTCAAAAAGGTTTTGAAACAGCCTGACAATGCATAAGATGCTTATAAACATAAAAGAAAACTGGCTAGATCCAAGAACAAAACCAGTGGAGGTAAAGTCAAATTAATTACTCGGTAATATGGGGAAATTCCAGGTCTCTGCAATATGGTGGAAGAGAAGAAGCAGCCACTCTGCTGCTGTTTTCCCTGTGAGTTTCTATGTTTCCAACTCTAGTTTCTCTTCATGGACACCCATCTTGGAAGGATACAGTATGGAGATGGTGAGAGAGAAAGCTGTATGTTGGGTGCAGTCAGTCAAGATCGGTTAGAATTATAAGGATGGCACTTCTATAAAGATGATAGTCCAAGCCTTTCTAAATGAGAGTATAGGAAGATTTGTGTGATAAGTAAGTATAAAAAATTCGATTTAAAGGTAGAAAGTCAACGATGCACCAAGGTCGGGAACTGAGCACTCAAAGATGCTCAATTTGTTTTCCCCAGAACTTGTAGATCAATATATAGATGTAAGGGTATGTATGCTCAAGCACCAGTAGGCAACTGTGGTCTCAAAATCTGCTAGATTATCAGCAGCTATTTCATCCAAAGCATCATTTGAAATGATAGGAAAGGAAGGCACATTCAGAGTAGACAAGAGCTAACCTAGGCCCAAAGAATGAGAACATCCCACTCCCCTCATACTCTCCTTTTCCTTGGGGTGATCAATGTTTAATTCCTTTCTTGGGGGAGTTTCCAGATAGGTAAAGGGCATCAGCATCTAACACAAGGCTGGAGATGATTTCAAAGTAGCTTTCGATGCACTGGAGAAAATGTAAATAGATTGTAAAATAAAACCGGCAAAACTACATTAGCCTCCAGCAAATCCCATATGTCAAGTTTTCATTAGAAATCAACTGTTTTCTTTGTTCACACGGACCCTAACCATATAAAACAAATATTCAGCTAAAATCTGCATTTTCTATTTTGCCCAAATATTTCATGTTGAGGTAATACAGCTTCAGACAATATTTTAAAACTCTTGGCTTGTTTTGTGGGGTTTGTTGAAGTTTCCCCAAAGTTTTCTTTTCTTTCTTCTTTTCTTTTTTCTCAATCATGTGTAAAAACATTCATTCTTTAAAGTTTTGAGTATTAAATTCTCTCCTTCCTTCTACCTCTTCTCCCCCCTCCTTGAGAAGGCAAACAATATGATATAGATTATACATATTAATATTTCTCCAATTGTTTTGCACTGACTTTATTCATATAAAAATGTTTATTAATTGTATTCATATAGCTCCTGGATTTGTATTGATAGGTAGAATCCCAAGTATTTTATATTGTCTAGTTATTTTAAATGGAATTTCTCATACTATCTCTTCCTACTGGACTTTGTTGGTATCATATAGGAATGCTGATAATTTATGTGGGTTTACTTTACTTCCTGCAACTTTGCTGAAGTTGTTAACTAGCTAGTTTTTTAGTTGATTCTCTAGGATTCTCTAAGTATACCAGCATATCATCTACAAAAATGAAAGCTTTGTTTCCTCACTTCCTATTTTAATTCCTTCCATTTCTTTTTCTTCTCTTATGATAAATCTAGCTATTGAATAATAGTGGTAATGATGGGTATCCTTACTTCACTCCTGATTTATTGGGAAGGCTTCTAGCTTATCCCCATCACCAGTTTTCTTTTCAATATAAATGGTTTCTAACCAATCATTTCCATTTAACAAAGAAAGGTCAGCAAGGAAAGTGATCAATTTTACAAAAGGGAATCAAACAGCAGGGGTCCTTCTTTATTGAAAATCAAATACTGGCACATACACATAGTGAATAGACATAACTCCAAAACACAATGCAGCCAATCAATACAACATCCTCAATATGCTGGTAGCTGTGTTCAAGTATAGCCCTCTAATATTAGCTCCAATCAACATGTTGGATTTTCCCAAATCAACAAACATTTACTAGGTACCTAATATTCCAAAGCATATGCTTAATATTGGGTAGTAATCTCCTGGAAATCCCTTCACATGGAGATATATTTTTCAATTCTTCACAAGTGGCATAGTGGAATGACCCTGTGCTTGGGAAAGGGTGGGGGGAGGGTGTTCAAACCCAGTTCTATTGTGTTACTGTAGCCAAGTCATTTCTTTTTCTGAGTATTCCTTTCTACCTCTGTAAAATGGGGATAATAATACTTCTACTACATACCTAAAGGAAGAAAGTACTTTGTCAAATGTGTAGTGTTACAAAAAAAAGTGCTTTTCTTATTAGGATTTTATGAGTACATATTCTCAGTCACAAAGCACAAAGACACAATGAATGAATGGCAATTGATGTGCTGAGTTCGATCACTCAAAATAAACCCTTTCCTTGCAACTTGTTAGGAAAGTCTGAGCCACTCTGTTTAACTTATACCTATTTTTTTTACCTCTCACTCCCCTTAACACTACGTAATGAGGTAACTTAGCTTCTCTATTCCATTGTGGGTTTTAGAGCTAGTTAATAGTTGATTAACTGAGCTAATGTTGAGGATCAAGGACAGTTTACCCAAAAGAAATATTACTATTCTACCAAACTAGAGTAGATGCAGGGAGGGAAATTATCCCAGAACTAAAGGTGCAAAATGACCAAAAAGTCAGAGCTACATAAAGGTCTAAAGAGGGTGGCAGAGGAGAAAAAAACATAATTATATTTAACATTCATTTATTCAACTAACATTTCTAAAGGATTTACACTGTGCTAAAAAATTGATGTAAAAAGATATGATTGATAGGGCATTGTACTTGTAATCAAAAATATCTGAGTTCAAATCATGCCTCAGATCTTTACTGGATGCTTGCCACTGGGCAATTCACTTAACCTCTCTGTGCCTCAGTTTGTACATGTGTAAGATGAGAGGTTTGAACTTGTTGGTGCCTAAGGACCCTCCTCACTCTAAATCTATGGTCCTTGGAACCTATGATCTTGCAAGCCAAGGAGCTTACATTCAGTTAAGGGGCCAGTACAAGTATATACAAAATGGCAAATGATGTTGAAAATGAAGTAGGCAAAGACAAGATCCACACAAAATGCACTATTTGTTATATTGTTGTTCAGCCAATTTAGTTGTATCTGACTCTTCACGAACCCAATTGGGGTTTTCTTGGCAAAGATATTGGAGTTGTTTGCCATTTTCTTCTCCAATCCATTTTATGGATGAGGAAACTGATGCAAACAGGGTTAAGTGACTAGCCAAGGGTCACACAGCTAGTGTCTGAGGCCATGAATTTAGGAAGATGAGTCTTCCCTGTCTTCAGGTCCAGCACTTTATCCATAGTGCCACATAGATGCCCCAAAGGGTAGTATAGTGAACCAAATTTAGTTAAAATCAATTTAATCCTTCAAAAGTCACTATAAAATATGCCAGCATAAAAGCATAGAATGCTCAGTGTTCAGGTTCACTTCCTTCAGTCAGAGATCTGAGACATCTATCCTTCTAGTTCTAAGACAATGAATAGGTTTCATGCTGTTGTGATCTAATAATCTACCAAAAGTGAACATAGCATCGCGTCTAAAACCAGAGGTCTTGGGTTCAGAGCTTGTCTCTGATTTACCTCATTGGGCCTCAGTTTCCTCAAGGTAAAATTAGGAACTGGAACTACATAGTTTCTTACACATGAAGCTAAGATAATTTTCATATACAGAGAACTTTCATATGCATTAAGACACTGGAACTGGGTGACAGTGAGAAGAGAACATGAAAACATTAACTAGACTAATGGCTCTCCTAGGAAATGTAGTATTTATAACCTGGAGCTGTGGGTGGTGGGAATGATGTTTACAGTATCATGGGGGGAGGGGTGGGCGGGAAGACAGTGTGCTTGTCAGAGAAAACATGAGATGATGATTCAAAATAGGATGTTTGAAGTTCTCACTGCACTTGTTATAGTAAGCATCTAATAAATGCTGGTTGAATTATGCCTGAAGAGTTCAGCACAGAGGTGATGATGCCTCAATGACATCCAAGCCTTATGATGCCTGCTCATTGGCCAAAGTAGTGGAAATCTGTCATTCTCTCCCTTCCCTCTGAAACACATAGAGAAATTTAGAAACTACTTAGATATTTACCTAAGACCAGGTACAATGAACCAACTATTTTCTCTTTTAGTCAATTATGGGTGATAATTAAGTGCTCATGTTGGATTTGATGAGGGATTCTTAATCTGGGGTCCATGGACTTCAGTGACTCTGTGAATGCAGGGACTCTGTGAAACCTTTGTTTTCATTAGTCTCTTTCTAAACTTGAACATTTCGTCCAATTATTTAAAAATATTATTCTGGGATCCAGAGATTCCACCAGACTGCCAAGGGGGTCCATGACACAAAAAAGATTAAGAACACTAGATTAAGTAAATTCACTTAATTAGATTAATTCATTAATTCATTCAACAAATATCTGCTAAATATGCAAAAATGAACTTTATTAAATGTACAATAGAGACAACCAGGCCACTCCTGACTGCTATAAAGGCCTTACAAACAAACTTGAGAGTTACCTAGAGTAGTAGATAGAAAGCTGTCCTTGAAGTCAGGAATACCTGGGTTCAAGCCCTCCATTGCCACATTTTGGCTTTGGGACCCTGGGCAAGTCACTTAATCTCTCTCTGTCTGTGTCTGTCTCTGTGTCTGTGTCTGTCTCTCTGTCTCTTCCCTGCCTTACCCCTTCCATGGGATTCTCTAAGACTTGAAATTGCAGAAAATGTTTAATCTCTATGAGCAGTGGGGTTTCTTCACCAAGACTTCTCGTTAGAACTGAAATCACAGGCACAGCCCCCAAAACAAACAAAAGAACATACAAACTCATTATGAATTTAAATCTGTGGTGACTTTGTCATTATATTGTAAAAAGAGAAGATACTGGCTCATAAATATTTGAAACCCAAATCATAATTATGTTCATAGTTTTCTGTGTCTTTTAGAGTGCCAAAGTACTCGATTGTTTTAGGGACAGAAAATTCCATGTTTACAACTTAGTTTGGTCATAACATTTTTGGTTTGCCATATTGGTAAAGATCCGAGACAGGAAGAAAAGCAAAACGTAAGAGTATTTTCCTACATTTTTGTAGAAAAAAAGTTCTCAATTGGGGGGGGGGGGGGGGAGAGGGAATATGATTTTGATTTCTCTCTTTATAATTATTTTCATTTCATTTTTTAGGTCTTTCCATTTTTATTCAAGAGACAAAGCTCTGGGACTTGGAGTTAGGAAAACCTGAATTCATATCTCGTATCGGAAACTTGATAGCTGTGTGACTCTGGGTAAGTTACTAAATCTTTGTCAGTCCTAGTCTGGTCATCTATAAAATGGAACTAATAACAGTGCCTATCTTGACATGACAGTTGTAAGGATTAAACATATATGTATATATATATATATGTAAAACACTTTGCAAATTTTAAAGTGCTATATAAATGCTGTTATTAATAAAATGCTATATAAATACTGTATATAAGTGCTTTTATTATTAGAAACTTGTAGGACTACAATTGGTGTAAGGAGTAAGGTGTGGTTAAGGGCATAGGATGATCAGTGGAGGAATGTCTTTAGTTTTAATGATGATATACTAACATCATTGTCATCTCTGTCTTTGTCATCATCATCATCATCATCATCATCATCATCATCATCACATGTATATTGAGTTTTAAGGAAATAAACTGGAATGTTTGAATCTGTCCAAAAGACATGGAATAGAGGCTCCACAGTTCTCTATGACCTGAACCACAAGACTGGTGATCAACAGTACTCTCCTAAATACAACATTCAAGAATTCTCATCCAATTTGTAGGAGCCACACTTTTCCCAACAAAAGCTTGACTATGAAAAAAAAAATTCAACCTCTGAATATCATCATTTTTTCAAATGTTTCTCTCTCTTGCCTAACATTTTTTTAATTTAAAAAATGCCATCTTTTATAAATGAAGGTGAGGTTACTGACCTACTATCAGCAGGAATTGGACTTTGATTTATTTTTCTAGATGTGTAGATGGCTTTATACTGATCCATACTCTCTTTCCTGGATCCCCATGCCACCATCAGCATATTTTTGCAAGATAAACTAGGATCTGGAACAGTCTATGGGTCAGAAACAGAATTAAACTGCAAACTCAGTGGTCTACATCCGAATCCCAGCCATCTCTTGGGTCTTATTAGCACTATTCCATTACGCTGGGAACAAAGTGGCTACAGCCTCAATTCAACTAATCAGAGCCACAATCCAACAAAGCCCTGGAAGTCAAGGCTTATTGAATGGATCACCACCTCTTTCAAAGTAATACTCACATCAGCCATACAGTTCCTTAGTGGTGTTGCAAATCTAGTCTTTTAGAGTTTGCTCTTTGCAGGTCTTTTCATTTCCTTCCAGAGGTCTTTCTGTCCTGGTCAGAATTGTAACAAGGATAACACACTGAAGCTTTGCCCAAGGACACAGAAATGTACAAGGTACAAAAAATACACTTGTGATCCTTCAACAATTGACACAACTACTTTAACTAGTACTTAGTTAACAAATATAAGTAGTTAAAATGGGAAGCTTCCAGAGCTTCCTAAGTGGCAGCCACATTCCGGGGAGATCCTTCTCAGTCTAGCTCCATGAACCCTTCTGTTACTTCCTGTGCTGGGGTGTATCTCCTTTTCCCATTAGCCAGTCCCTGAAGCTGAGATACAACACAGCATGAATCATTTCTCTCCTTCTTGTGCTAATTCTGGCCTAACAATTAACAACAAGAAAACACAGGTTCTTCACCAGCTAGTACCACATCATCCATATGTGAAACCATCAATTACAGCAAATGGAGAAGTTTTGAATGCTGTGGATGAGTTCACTTACTTTGGCAGTATACTTTCCAGGAATATACACATTGGTTGATGCATACATTGCCAGAGTTAGGGCAGTGTTTGGGAGGCTCCGAAGGAAAATGTAGGACAGAAGAGGTATTAGACTGACTACCAAACTGAAGGTCTACAGAGCCATTGTGCTGACCTCCTTGTTGTGTGCCTGTGAAGCCTGAATAGTATACCAGCACCATACCAGGAAATTGAATCACTTTCATTTGAATTATCTTAGGAAGATCCTGAAGATCACCTGGCAAGATAACGTATCAGACACTGAGGCCCTTTCTTGAGCTAAACAGTCAAGCATTCAAACTCTACCACCGAGAGCACAACTCTAATAAGCTGGCCACAATGTCTGAATGCCAAATGTATGTTTGTCTAAAAGACTATTTCATGGAGAATTTACACAAGGTAAGTGCTCACATGAAGGTCAGAAGTGATACAAGGACATTCTTAAGGTCTCTCCAAATAACTCTGGAATCAATTGTGTGACATGGGAGACACTGGCAAAAGACCACCCAGTATGGTGGGCCCACATCAAAGGAGGCATTGTGCTCTGTGAGCAAAGTAGAATTTCAGTAGCTCAAAAGAAATTTGAGATGCACAAATTTAGAGACATCTCCATCCCAAATGGTCAAGTGGACCATTTGTACCTGACATGTGGTAGAGCCTTCTGAGCTGGTCTGATCAGTCAGTCAGACACACTGTATCTTGACTCCAACACAGAGATGTCATTTTGCTTCTCTTTGGGAATGAAGGACAATGACTAACCAATCAACCAGTCAGCCTATGCTGTTTGCCTGGATAAAAAAAATAAAATAAAATGCTAGATACACCCTCTGCTTCTGGTGATGTCCTACATGTATACAATATCTTTCTTTCACAATACTTTATTACTAAAGAACAACAACAACAACAAAAACCAAGAGGTTTAGATGAATAGGACATTAGAAATAGTTGTGAGAAACCTACACATTTAAGTCCAAAGGAGATTGAGTTGGAGCTAAGACATCTCCAATGGAGGTCAGTGTTTCCAAATGTCTCTTCTCTGGATGACAACAGAATGCCATTTACCAATTCTGGTTTGCTATTTAATTAAGCAATTTGCAATTGCTTCTACATCACTCTCAGAGTAGAGCCATGTAGGCCTCCCTTAGGTGAAAAACATTTACAGTTTTCAACAAAAGCTTCTCACTTACCCAGTTGTGTTGCACATTCAAATCAGCACTTATATCATAAAATGTTCGAGTTTGATTGCTCCCTAAAAATCATCTATTCCAAATGCTTCATTTTTATGGATAAGGAAACTGACACCCATATCAGGAACCTTCTGAGATCATATAGTCAGTGGAAGGCTGGGACTAGCACACAGGGTTCCTGACTTGTAAGCTAGCATTCTTTCCATTGCTACTTTCTCTTGATTTTTCTATTTCTGAAGACAACAGTTATTAGACTCCTACTTACATTTTAAATGGAAAGCATTAGGACAAATCCTGCCCCTCCAAAAAGCAGAGAGGGGTTTTAAAGCTTTTAACACTTCAAAAATTGGAACAATGCTTATATCCATCACTCAAGGTCAATTTAAAGGTGCATGGACTTCTGAATGTTATAAAATAAAGACACCAGTGGAATGAACACCAGATTTAAAAAGTGTAAATTAGTGATGATGATGATGATGATGATGATGACAACTAACATTTATATAGCCATTATTATGTGCCAGGCACTGTGCAAGGTGATTTACAATTATTATATCATTTAATATTCACAAAAACCCTGGAAAGTAGGTACTATTATTATGCTTATTTTAGAGATGAGGAAACTGAGGTAAAAGAAGGTTAAGTAATGTGTCCAGGTCATACAATTAGTAATTACCTGAGATCTGATATTAATTCTACCTCTGTTGCAGTAGGGAGATCACTGGCTCTGGAACCAGAGGACCTGGATTTAAATCTTACTTTTGAGGCTTATATGTATGACCTTAGGTAAGTCACTGAAAGTCCCTGGGCTTCAGTCTCCTCATCTATAAAATGAGAAGGCTGAGTAAGATGTGCTGTAATATCTCTTCCAGCTCTAAACCTTTGATCCTAATTCCTGTAAGAAATACTGACTGCCACATCCCACATCCTCATCACTCTGTCTATACTTGCCCCAGTGAAGTAGGTCAGTTTAGCCTTTTATTTCTCTCATATCTCCCACAGCACTTAACACAGTACTGAGCAAAAACACATACAAGGGGCTCAGTTAATCTGGTATTTCCCAGAACCCTGTTAAAAGACAAGAGACAGGCTCAGAACTATGGACTTCAGTCATCAGAAATGTGATTGCTCCATTTAAATCTCAACCTAAGAATACCAGGAAAGCGAAGGAGAGAAAGCCATAAGCAATGGAGGGGTCCAGAAAGTCTGATCCTTAAAGCATCTTGATGCTTCAGTTTGAGTTAGCTTTGATCCACAAAGTGGTGAACCATCATTCCAAATAAGGTCAATCCTTGTCAAAGTTGTGAGGTCAATAAAGTTTATTTTAGCATCCTCTAAGCTTCAAGTTTTATATCCCTTTATCCTCTGCAATGTATCCCACTTCAGGAATTCATTGCTCTTGTACTGTTTCCTCTCTTCCTCTATCAAACTTAGGTCCTCCCAAAACATTCTGATATCACATCTCAGTATACGTTTAGAACTGTGGAATTATAAAGTTGGAAAAGACCTCAGTGGTCATCTAGTCCAAACTTTTGTCAGATACATTCATTTCTACAACTTTCCCAATAGCTTGTCTACTCTCCTTGGGAACATCTCCAATGGAACAGAGCTTAATATCTAATGACACAAAGAATTTCATTACTTGACAGCCCAATGGGTTAGGAAGTTGTAATGTCAATAAAAATTTGAAGATCTTCCCTGTCCTTTAATAGGTGTAAGGGAATTTGAAGATCTACCCTTCCCCATAACAGGCTGAATGTAATCACATGGAGCCTGTAGTGGGGGGATTTTGCTGAATGGGGGTAGCAGGAAGGGTGGAGCAGAGCTGAGAGTAAGCTGGGAGTCAAAGCAGTTAGAACAGAGGGTTAGAAAGAGAACGCAGGCAAGGAGACAGTTTGGCTTGTGAGTGTTTGTGGGAAGGTTTTGGGATGGTGTTACTCTCTGCAGTGTTACTGTGTATAGATTTCTTTGTTGCTTTGATGAATTCAGTCTTCTGGTGTTGGGATTTGGTTTTCTGGTGTCTGAATAAATGTTTTGCTTCTGTCTGATATATGGACAGTCTGTTACATTTTGCAATGTAACATGAATGCAAGTCAGAATTACACCAGCATATTTGTAGTCACCATCGGTGCTGTGAATATTGCCTTGGTGAAAGGGAAGTTCTCTCTGATATTGGGCCCAAATTTGCTACCATGTAAATAACTGCTTGATTTTCTCAAGGAATGGATGTTTCTATTTTAAATTTTGCTTATCTGGATGCCCAAGGAATGGGAAGACATAAAAGCTAGAATTCAAGTCATATAACAATGAGGTGACTAGATAACTGGTTTTGAAGAACAGGAAATTTACCATGTTATCACAAAAGAACCAAATTCTTTGTTTTTAATGAACCTCTGAAGATTCTAAGCAGACCCCACCCCTTAGGACTTGTAGTTGGCTTGGATTTAAGGGAGGAAGGGCTGTGCAAGGTCACCAGCCTTACTTTCTCCTCCAGGGTCATCTGGGTTCAGTGACCAGATATTCATCAGGGACAACTGGAGATGGCCCAGGATGTAATGGGAGACCCTAGCCCTTTTAGGCTGAGGTCTTTTCAGGTTCTCACTTTGAGTGAGGTAACACCCATTCCCATTCCTTGAATAGACTTAAGAAGTGAGTTAAAGGATGGCCCCATTAATAAAAAAAAAAAGTCAGACTGGGAGGAGAAGACCCTCAGGGCTGCTGGCCAAAAGAGAAACAGTTACTATTTATACTCACTCTGTGCCAGGAGGGCAAGTACCTATTGTTGTCCAATCTATGAGCTCCAGAGTATATCTGGTTTAAGGCTTAGTCTTTGAGAAAGAAATCTAGCCAGTAAGCCCCAAGTTAATAAGGCAACTATCAGCCAAAAAAAATGTACATTCTTTTGGGTAGAGCACCCTTAAGTAAAGGGAAGGAAAGGGAGGGGTATACACACACACACACATATATATGTGTATATATATGTATATATATGTATGTATGTATGTATGTATGTATATTGAAAGCTCCTAATATGGCAGAAGTTAGAGAGGAGAGAAAGAATGTCAGCTGGGCATTGAACTCTTTGACAAAAGAAACAGATTGTTCTGGAAGTCAGTAGGCAACAACTACCAGAATTTTAATTGAACAGTAGATATGGATTGAGCAGCCCTCCAAGGAGAGGTTATAGAGTGATGGCGGTAGAAAGGAAAGCTGAAAGGGATGAAGGGGAGCAAAGAATATTCTACCTCTCCCTCCTCAACCAAGGAAGAGGGAATGAGTGAAAGTATAAACAGTGAGACAAAGGGTGACAAAGAAGATTGTCATCAGGAGGGAGCCAGGTTTCACTGAAACAGAAAACAAAAGGACTAGGAAAGAAAAAGATTTAAGAGGAAACCTCATTTATTGCCTAGGGACCAAGCATTCCACAGAGCATAGTGAAAGAGTAGGTAGCTCTATGGGACTTGAGGGGTGGGAGGATGGAGGAGTTGGGAGGTGGAGAAAAGTGCCTATGACTATGAGATCAAACAGTAGAGATCCTTACCAGGAATGGGGTTTCAATAATGACCCATGGGGGGGGGGGTCAAAATCACTGGAATGGAGAGGGTATGACCAGGTGGAAATTTATCAATCATTGAGGTAAGATTTTAGATAGACTTTCAATGTCCCTAGGGCTTTGGCCTCAGGGTAGAATCCTTTCAGGACCTTAGGGAGTTCAGGCCAGGCAACAAGAACTAGGAATATTTTATTGTTCTCTTTCCCTCAAGACTGTAGGCCACACTGGAGACCTAATGAAATGGCACCATCTTCCCTCCTCATAGCAGCAAGAGGTTGACTTGATTACCATGGGAGGTTAGAATGGGAGTCATGTTTGAAGTATCACATTGTCTTTTGACCTGACCTCATCCCAAGTTGAATCTGGCATCTGGAATTAACTGCCCATTCAATTCAATTCATTAATCATTTATTAAATATCTACTACCTGCAAGCCACTATGGTAAGTGCTGGGGGAGGGGAAAATAAATAAATAAAGCATGATCTCTGACCTCATGTAGATTGCATTCTAGTATCTAGAGCACAATATATATATAAATAACTTTAACACCCAATCCAATATACATTAAAAAAACAACAGAGAGAAAGTTTTCTATGAGGTTCATTCATGGAAAGAAAAATAATTTCTAATTCCTGATGAGAAACTGGGTAAGGCTTCTTGGTAGTGTTGGCATTCGAACTGGTTCCAGAAAGATTTAAGAAGACCAAACTGGGGGTCAGGGAGAGCTTAGGTCTAGGAAAATACATGGACACAGAACATGTTCACTGACAAATGAGTGGTTTAGCTTGGCCAGAACATGAGAGTATATGAAGGGGAATCATGTGACGTAATACTATCTGACATTAATCTAGCACTTTAAAGTTTACAAAGCACTTTACATGCATTTTCTCATTTGATTTTCTAAACAACCTTGAGAAGTAAGTGCTACAATTTTATTATGCCTTTTTTTATAGATAAACAGACTGAGGTTCAGAGTGGCTGTATGATTTGATGATAGCCACAGAGGAAGATTCTAAGGTAAGCTTTCTTGATTCGAGCTTCCAGAACTCTTTCTACTGTACTAAAAGATAAGTCCAGAGAGGAACAGTCACAGCAAGCATACAGTGTCTACAATCAGTTGCAGAGGATCTTGAGTGCTAGAGAATAGACAGAGAGAGCTCAAAAAGAGCCAAGAAGGAGATTAAAAACTCAAAGGCTCAAGACTAAGGAGAAGGTTGGGTGAAGTTTCTTGGGGTGGGGCATGGATTCAGCTACTAAGATGGCTGAAAGTCTTGGGAGAGAAACTGGGAGGGATTCTTGGGGGAACACAGGCTACTAAGTATTGAGTCTATCTGGCCTCTACAACCTGGATTAGTGAAAGGTGGAGGAGTGGCATTGTGCCCAATTCAATTCCAGGTTCAAATGTTCATGTGCTTTAAGCACCAGCATCTTTTGTTTTGTTTTCCTTTGGAGGGGGAAGGCAGGGTAATTGGGGTTAAGTGACTTCCCCAAGGTCACACAGCTATTAAGTGTGTCAAGTGTCTGAGGCTGCATTTGAACTCAGGTCCTCCTGACTCCAGGGCAGGTGCTCTATTCACTGTGCCACTTAACTGCCCCGGATCAGAATCTTTTTAAGAATGTGATACGGGGCAGTGTTTCTCCTTTGCCAGATATAAGGGTATTAATTAGTTCAAATTTTCCTAGTAAAGGCAATTCCCAAGTGTTTTACTGAACAAAAGAGAAAATGTGTCTGAAAAAGAAAAAAGAAAAAACTAAACTTCATTAGAGTTATAAATGTTACATGTTCATCCCTGATAAACAAGTTTCACACTAAGAGGCCGGAAGACAAAGAAGAGACCTCTGCATATACACATACACACAGAGACATATATTTGTATGCATGTGTGCACACACACACACACACACAGCAGCTCTAAAGAGTAGCCATAGAAGCATTAAAATATGAAGCAGCCCAAGGTCTTGGTATTGTTCAGGAAGGTGAAATCTTTAAAAAAAAAAAAAAAGCAAGAGGTCCCTTGGGGGAAACAACTGTCTTAGGACAATAAGTGACTAAGGACAGATCCAGATTGAGAGTGCGTTTGTGGTAAAGCAGGTTGAGGAGGAAATTCCAAAGGGACACTAAGGATGACTGTTTACATGGCCTTGGAGATCCAGGAACATATCCTCCTCAGCTGCTATTTACATGGTCTATTTTATTTGTCTTCTTTATGGCTCTGTTTGCATTGCTGCAAGACTATTTACAAATCCAAATAGGAATGTTCTCAACTATCACATTTCTAATTGCAACGGTTTTTCTCTGACATTTCTAAACATCATTGATATGGGGAATTTCCTCCAGTAGTATATGTCACAAACAATCCTTGTGACTTCTCATTACAAGTGACTCTGGTCCATGTCTTCTGAAAATGGTCCACAGTGGGTCTACCTAAAAATACCTTTATCTAGATCTCTTGATGTTGCATGAAGACCAGTGAATTATACATTGCTTGTCATTTGCTTTTGACAAGACTAACCTGTCTCTTTTTTCCAGTGTTCTGCTATATGTTCACTACTACTACAAAATTCTTCACTGTTGATATGTTTCAATCTGCCCATCCCTACCATGTGCCATTCCTTTGCCCTTTGGCCAACCCTTCAACCTTAATTTTTAGAGCACAGGATATTTCATAACTCAGAGCAACTGCAATCATAGAAAAAAAAAATAAATGCCATTTCTTTTTTATTTTGGAATGAATTATAATCACCCTTTGTTTTATGCTATGGATTTATTCCAGGAAACTAATTTGCAAAGTAAATTTCTGTAAGGTGACTCTTTCCCAACTGTCTAGGCATTACAAAACCATAGATGCACTCCCACAGGGAAAATCATACCCCAAGTAGACTAAGTTGTTGGTTTTTGTTAAGGTATGGATTGAGATTTAACAATGTGGAAATGGAACTGTGTTGGGTGTATGGCAACCTTATCTTTGTCAATAAATACCTTGCTCCTTGACCTTAAGCAAAGACCTATAGTGCATTCTAAGTATCCTATCTTTAGGATCTGCAGGCTGGACCAGATGATCTCTAAGCCCCCTTCCAGATGTGAAATGCCTTCTGTAGGATTCAATAGTTGGTATACTATTACATGGCATGGTAGGCACAGTTACACATAAGTAGCTGTTATTGAAGTATTAGTTCTACCTAGTAAGTTCCTTCCTTTGCAGCACTCTTCTCTTCTGACTGCACAATTTCCTATCTTTCACCTTTTTCCTCTTCAACCAACTCAATACTAGCCCTCAACAATACATATTTCTAACAGACAGAACCTGACTCTTCATTTAGTAAAAGTCACAGCTCCATCTCTGCATATCAGACCTGTTTCATCATTTTCATGCCTTACTGATCCCCAAAGACATAGTCCTGGAATATATCACCCTTGCTTATTTTATGTGCTGCTACATTGGCATACAGTTAATATTTATCCTTGATAATGGCAATAACTTTATCACTCCACAAAGCAGAACTAAAAACAGTTGGAGGAAGTGGATAGGGAGAACTCTAGAGAGATAAGGAAAATGTCCTTAAAGTTGGGGTTGTCCTAACATGGGATAGACTTTCCCTGGAGTAATATATATATTTTTTTAATATCACATCCTTAACTGGAGGCATTCAGGCAGAATCTAGATGTGAACTTATCAGAAACGTAAAGGTAAGATCTGTTCAGGCATGGGTTGACCTAAAATCCTCTAAGGACCTATCCCATTCTGAGATTTTGTGCTTCAAGGGTGACCTCATCCATCTCAAATCCATTGCAAGACTGGATATGAATAAGCTACAAAGTATTCAGTTTGCTGATGGATAACTAATACTTAACTCCACTCAAAACTTACATCAAAAACAGCTTGAAAAGAAATCATTCTACAGTCTCCATCATTTTCAGATTATCTACATAATGATTACCTGACATGACACTCCCCCCCCACACACTTTCCCACCTCCAAACCACCTAAAAATATACTGCTTAAGCCTCCATGGCCAACAACTAATTGTGTACTCTGAAAGATGGAGAGACCAAGGCACCAGGGGTACAATACTTAATTGAGGCCACCAAAGTTCGTGTCACATCTAAGGGCTGGACAGCTTGGAGAATGCCTAGGGAGAAGACTTCTATTTCCTTCTTATATAACTAAGATGACAAAGAACCAGTGGCAGCTTAATTTCTCAAAACATAGGACTTCCTCCCAAGAATAGACAGAGGATGCTTTGTAAAGATGGTAGTTTCTATGAAGTAAGGTATTGTTTTTTTTTTAAGTGTTGTTGCCCCCCCCCACACACACACACCTCAGTCTTAGGACACTTTTTTTTAGGACATTTACCATATATATAGAACACATAATACATAAAGGGCCCCATGATGTATTTTCAAACACTTTTGTATACATACTGAAATATCATTTCTATCTGGGAAAGATATTGGATATGGCTTGCTTTTATGTTTTCAGCACTCCTCTCTCCCCCAACAAAACCCATCCCTGTAAATCTGCAGTTCATAGCCTAACTTTGGAAAACACTGTGATACTTCCCAATACCAATATGATCCATGGCAATATATTTTCATGTCAAGAATATCAACATGGTGAGTCCAAGTTCATTAAAGTGTTCATGAATATGAAGAACATGGGGTTAGAAACAATTACTCCTTGAATTGTTTGAATTCTAACCAGTAGATAATTCCAAAATTTGTGTGAATGAGTTCATGCCATCACCCTCTCTACTATTAGCAAGAAACAATAGTAATACATCTAATTTGGCATTAACTGTCTTAAGAACTGGATAATCAAGTATTGACAGTGAATTCAAGATCTTCTCAAGTGATGGTCCATTCAATCCCATCAATCTTTATTTAGACAGCTAGGTGGCACTGTGTATAAATGTGGGTCCTTAAGTCAGTAAGACCTGACTTCGAATCCACTCCAGTACGTTTGCCAAGAAAACTCCAAATGGGGTCACAAAGAGTCAAACACAACTGCAATGACGGAACAACAACAATAATCCTTATCTAGTACCTAAAATGTGCTTGGTCATGGGCTGATGTAGGATATCATGGTATCACAGAATTAGAACTGGAAAGGACTTTAGAGTTCATTTAGTTCAATGACCTCGTGATACAGCTGAGGAAACAGAGGCCCAGCCGAATTAAGTGACTTCCAAAGTTAAACAAGTATTAAGTGGCAAGGCTGGTAGGATTCCAACACAAATCCTCCGACTTCAAATTAAGTGCTCTTTGCACTGTATTATGATGCTATGGGTTAGACAAGAGATTGAAAAAAAATGTTCTTGACCTCTAGAAGCTATCTAGTTACATAGGCAAAAGTTTTACACACAAAACAATTCAAGAACCACCCCCCAAAAAGGTTTTGTCTTTAAAAAAAAAAAAGAAGATAGCAAATAGTAGCATGAAGGGTACATGCAGATGTTCAGGACCTCAAGTGAAGTCTCAGGCAAGAGTGTGATCCAGGTAGAAAGTGTCATTATAAATTATATTTAGGGTGTGATTAAAAGTGGTAGTATGTCCTTTGAAATACCTAAAATATTACAGTACACTCACACAAGAGGGCACTCTATTACATCCTGTAATAGAGAACAATGCTTTCAGGGCAATAAATCTTTGTCACACTGAATTCAGATTTCTGGTATCCTGAACAATGATGTACCTCGAAGTAAATAAATAAAAAAAAATTGGAAAAGGCACCTCTAGCAATGAAGGTTAATGGCTAATTAAAAAGCCAACAAAGACAAAGACCAGAAGAGTATATCTGAGGGGCTGTGATTGGTCAGCTTGTTGGTCAGAAGCAAAGGAAGGCTGTCATTGGCTGGCAGATGGTTATAAAAATTAAACCATTTTTCAGAAAAGATAAAAGAAATAAATTCTACAAGGAAAGGGAGTAGAAAAGGGGTGGAGAAATAATGAGAGATAAAAATAGCAGAGGTAGTGGATAGCAAAAAAATAAGAATTTTCAACTAAAGCAGCAGACATTCTAAGCACAGAGAAAAGAGCCAGCCAGAACAGAATTTACATCTGTTTAAGTTTCAAAGAATTTAGGGCTAGAAGGGACATCAAAAATTATATGCTCCAACCCCTTAATTTCAAATATGATGAAACTAAAACCTATATGGGTTAAATAATTTGTCAGTAATGAAGAGAGAGAATAGCAGAACTGGAATTTATCTGACTCTCGTATACTACCATGGACAGTTCTACAATCTATAAGGCCTTTGTTCAGGGGATTCACAGATTTGTTTTGGCAGTAAGGAGGATAGAGCAAATACCTGAGTATCACCTAAGAATATATGACAGCCCAGTGCAATAACTATTAATTATTCTAATTGCCCTGAGAGGGTTAGCAAAAAAAGGGAATTTTTAGAGCACTTTGTTGAAGATTGGAAGCCTGTGATATATTTTAGAAATATTTCTTCTATAAAGCAGCCTGATTTATTAATGAGGCTTAAACAGTTAAGATTTCACTTATCTGTAAAATTCAATTATATGCAACTAGTCATTCCACTTTGGTCTCAGATGATATATAACCATATTGATTATTTTTTAATCAGAGGCTAGGGTGAAGATGAAACATTGTAGTTAATGATATTGGTGAATGCTAACTCTTTTCTGGATCTTTTTGGTCATCCTGAAATTGTAATTAAGTGTCATAATGCCTAGTTCAAACAAAAGGAGTTACAGGCACTAAGGGAGAAAGGTCAACAGTTGCTGGAGTTATTAATTAGGGTTTTATGAAGAAGACATTCAAGAACAAGAGCTGGGCTTTGGTGCATGAAAAGAACTTGGATAGGAAGAGAGAAGGTAATTGAAAGATTTCTGAGACATCACTAAATGAGCTCTAAATGACTATCAACAGATGACCACAGGCATTAAGATATCTAGCTGTGACTCCTAATTCAGAGGCCCACATGATGCTTACTCCAGCCCTGTGGCTTGGTGTTCCCAGTGACTAAGCATTCAAGGTTCTGGTCCTAACCTGTCATTCAATTTTCTTTCACTGCTCCAGAAATACAATCTCTGCTTCAACCACACCATTCTACTCATTGTACAGCCCCTCCACCTTCAATACACAATATTCATTTCCCCTTCTACTTTTGCTTAATGATTTTTCCCCACCTGGACAGCTCCCTACTTTTTCTATTCTCAATCCATATCCTTATGACATAGCTAGTCTCACTCTATCATGAAAGTTTCCTCTTTCACTTTTCCCACTAGTGATCTCCTCTCTTCTGTATCATTATAGAACTTACTACTAACAACACTGATTTCAAACTTAATCACGTTGTGATATTTCAGTGTTCAACTAATCTGATATTTTCATGTTCAATCCCATATGTACTTGATTATATTATAAGCTTCTTTAAGATAATGGTCATTTCTGTTTTTCTCATATACCCAATGGTACTTCAGATCAGACTGGATGCATATTAAGAACTCATGGAATGTTTAGTGACTAAAGACAGGTATTGCATAAGGTAAGAGTACTTTATGGAAAGAAAGGGAATCTAGGTTCTAGTTTTCATTCTAACACTAAATCCATGTGACCTTGGCCAAGTACCTAACTTCTCTGGTTTTGCCCCCTAAATTCTAAGTCCCACCATAAAGTTATGGAGTTCAAGGGTCTAAAACTACTGGGGCAAAATTTTATCCCCTTCTCTCTACCTTCAAACAAAGAAATACCAAGGAAGAAATGAGGTCCCTATTTTTGGAAACCAATGAAAGTCGGATAACTATTTCTTTGAGATACATAAAATTTACATTTTGTGATAAGACTACAATGAATAATTAGGTCTCTTAGGTCTCTTCCAACTCCATGATTCATGTAGCATCTCACAAAATTTTTCCTCAATTCTGGAAAGAGCATCAGAAGGATATCACTAAATAGCTCTGTGACATTTGGCAGTTTGCTGGACCTCTTTGGGCTTCTGTTTATGAAAAGGCTTGGACTAAGTGATTTCAAAGTCTTCTAGTTTGACCTTTCTATGATTCTGTGATTCTGTCCCAGAAGACTCTTGCTTAAAGTTGTTAGGAGGGGCATCTTAGCTGGCAAATAGAATTTAATCTGAAAGCAAGATCAAGTTGAAGAGGAGATACCAATAGGCACTGGTGGGGACGTAGAATTCATACAAGTTTCATGGTGGGAATTAGTTCCTGAATCTACTTCAATGCTGAGAACCTTTTTGTTGTTTTTTGTTTTGTTGTTGCTGTTTTTGTTTGGTCACATCTGACTCTTCATGATCCCATCTGGGGTTTTCTTGGCAAAGACACTGGAGTGGTTTGCCATTTCCTTCTTCAGTTCATTTTATATATGAGAAAACGGAGGCAAACAAGGTTAAGTGACTTGGGGTCCCACAGCTAGTAAGTAACTACCTGAGGCCAGATTTGAATTCAGGAAGATGAATCCTCCTGACTCCATACCTGGCACTCTATCCACTGTACCACCAAGAACCATGCTACCTCAGTCCAATCCTGGAACTCCACTCTTTCTGCTTCTAACTTCTTTGTTTTGCAAGCATAGGCCTTAACTTCTGCTCCACTATCTTTTTCTTTTACCTAAGCCCCTGGCAGCACAAAGCAGATTATTTGTAACCCAGAAACTGATTCATGCTGTGAGATTGCTCAGAAGTAAGCCACTAGCCTTTTAAGTATTTTGAGGGAACTATCTGTTTGAATAAATAAAGTACATTTCAACCTCCTTAATTCAGATTCTTCTATAGTAATAACCAGTATTCACATAGTGCTTTAAGGTTTGTAAAGCATTTTACAAACATTTTATCTTCACTATAACCCTCATAGTTTATCTTTGTTTTATAGATGAGAAAACTGAGGCAAACACAGGTTAAGTTAAGTGACTTGCCAGGTTACATGGTCCCAGTGTCTGAGGCTACAATGTGAACTAAGAACTTTCAGAGAAAACTGATGCTATACCCAATATTTAGAAGGGGGAGGAGCACCTTTCAAAAACAAAAACTTACATGTAAATAATTGCTACTCAAATTACCAATCCTTAAAGTTCTACTTAACATCTTTATTTTTTCCTTTTTAGAGAGGGGAAGGCAGGACAATTGGAGTTAAGTGACTTGCCCAAGGTCATATAGTTAGTAAGTGGGTCAAGTGTCTGAGGCTGGATTTGAACTCAAGTTCTCCTAATTCCTGGGCTGGTGCTCTATTTACTGCACCACCTAGCCATCCCTAACATCTTCTTAGTCTAGTTCTAGGTACTGAGTAATATTCAAAAGCAAAAAAAAACAACAACTATATTTTCTTTATTCCACAATTCAAGCTTATTAGTAATTCAGATCACTCCCCTTAAAATCAATCTGAAACAGTGTGATTAAAAACAAATATCTTCTCACTGTGAACTGTTTCTCAAGACAATCAGGCACCCTGAGTTCCTGATAAACAGCTCTCAGAACACTCAGTGTTCCAGGGGGACTAGACTGCTCTGCTTCAGAGGAAAGAGGCACCAACTTGGCCCAGCTTATGTAGAATGTTACTCCTGAGGCTAACTTCAGAGTTCCTTCGGGGGGCCATATACATAGCAGTTGAGCAATGTGTGAAATTGGTACTGACAGAGATGGCAGGAGACCAACTTTAGTAAAAAGCAGCTGGGCTAGACCCAGAATAAGGTAAGGAGTAGTCCCTGCTATCTGAGCTTTATGGGGGTCCTTTTGTATGAAGAGCCCTAAAAATAGCTACAGGAAAAAGAAAAAGATAGTTGATGAGAGACAGACTACTGTCTCCATCCAACCCCCCCTCCCCCTTTTTAACCAATGGCACTGGCTGGTTGGGATATATATAATTATCAGACCAATCAATAATATTTTAGTTGTTTGGCTTATTTGCAAAATGTGCTCAATCTAATTGAAATTCATGTATTCATTTGGAGACTGAGAATCAAGACAGGGCAGAGAAATGTTTCAAAAGGTGTCCTGATGTATTCCCTTTCTCTCTTTCACTATATTGATTCACTTCCAATTCTATGGATATGCTGAAGAAGTGGGCATGGAGGAGGACTGTCAGAAAAAGAAAAAAGACAGAGCTAAGAGATTAAGCGAATTGCCCAGAGCTGAGAGATGGAATGTGTTATTTGTGCAACAGCCAGGAGGCCAGTGTCACTGGATTGAAAAGTATGTGTCAGGGAGTAAAGTATAAGAAAATTGGAAGGCAAGAAGGGAGTTGGATTATGAAGGGCTTGGAATGCCAAACAGAACATTTTGTATTTGATCCTGGAGGCAATAGAAAGCCATTGGAGTTTAATGAGTGGAGGGAGGGGAGGAGAGGAGGGGATGAGTGACATGATGGACCTTCAACTTAGGAAAATCACTTTAGAGTCTGAATAGAGGATGGACTGGAATATGGAGAGACCTGAGGCAGACAGACTCACCAGCAGGCTATTGGAATAGTCCAGGCATGAGATGTTGAGGGCCTGTACCAGAGTGGTGGCAGTGTCAGAGGAGAGAAGGGGCCAATTTAAGAGATGTTACAGAGCTGAAATCAACAGGCCTTGGCAACAGATTGGATATGGGGGGGGGGGGGGGGGAGGAGACAGTGAGGAATCCAGGATGACTCCCAGGTTGAGAGCTCTAGCAACTGAAGAGGATGGTGTTACCATCTATAGTAACAGTGAAGGTAGGAGGTATGTGGGCCTTGGGGGGCGGGAAGGGCAGGGTTCAGGAAGAAAACACAAAGTTCTCTTTTGGACATAATGAGCTTAATATATCTATGGAACATCCAGTTTGAAGTATCTGAAAGGCAGTTGGAGATTGAGATTGGAGGATATCAGAGAGTTTAGAGCAAAATAGGTAGATTTGGGAATCATGAGCATAGAGGTGGCAATTAAATCCATGGGAACTGATGAGACCACCAATGACGTAGGACAGGAGAAGAAAAAAGGCACCAGAACAGACCCCCCAAGGGACACCTACATTTAGAGAGCATGATCTGGAAGAGTGTCCAGCAAAGGAGACAGAAAAGGAGCAGTCAGATAGGTAGGAGGAAAACCAGGAGAGAAGAGAAGAGAATGGTGTCCCAAAAACATCAAGAGAAGAGAGTATCGAGGAATAGAGAGTGATCAACAGTCAAGGGCTGCAGAGAGGTCCAGGAGGATGAGGATTCTGAAGAGGCCGTTGGATTTGGAAACTAAGAGATTATTAATGACTTTGGAGAGAGCAGTTTCAGGGAATGGTAACCTTATTTGTAGAGCAGAGGTGGTCGCATCTATTACCTCACCTGGTCCTCACAACAGCTTTATGAGGTGACAAGGTATTCTTTTCCTAATGAGGAAAGTCAGGGTTTGAGTGTTGAAGTGAGTAGCCTAAGGTCTCAAAGCTAGTTAGTTTCTGGTAGAACCAAGAACAGAGCTGGCAACCTTATGAATCTCTGACTCCTTACCATGATCTTTCCAGTGGACCCACCTGCCTCCGAGACTTCCAAGCCAGCTTACTTAATAAATGTTCTGGGACCAGGTTGCTACTCAAGAGATAGGGAGAAGCAACAGACAAAGCATTTCTGTCTCACTGGAGACTCTGCCCTACCTAAGTAAACAAGGATGAGGCTGTTAATCAACCTTCCCTGGGGCCAAACTTTGGCAGCTGAATAGCCCTGCCAGCTCTGCTACCCAATGCAACTGTGCAAGGCTTTAAACCTGACACAATGAGATGGATGGATGGTTTTCCCCCTTTGTTCTAGGGAAAGATGGTCAAGAAACTGGGCAGAAAGCTTGATTATGTCCAAGTGAATTACTTGGTGGGTATAAGGACTATCCACCAGAAATGAAAGAAAGACCTCTGAGGGAAGATGGGCCCAGAAAATTTCCCTCCAGGACAAGAAGCAAATAACTGTAATAGTGTTGCCTTTTCAGAGAATGAATACAAGGACTCCCAAGACAATCAGAGTTGGAAGGGTCCTTAGAGATATTCTAATACATTCCAACCTGCCCCATTTTGGAGATGTAGGAACTAGTCTCAAAGTGGCAAAGGAATTTGCCCAAGGTCACATAATGAGTTAATGGTGTCTGCCAAGCCTTCAGAAACTACATTTCTTCTGAATGAAAGATTTCCATTTGATTTTCCCAGTGTGTTTCCTTATCATTAGCATTATATTATGCATATGTAAGGAGTCTTGGGGAAAACTCTGGGGAAGTTAACTTTGGATCCCCATGGAGATACCTCAGATCTTAGATCTAATAAGCCTCAAGCAGAGATGCTTGGGCTGAGTTTTATCACCAGTCTTATGGGTATACAAAAGGAGGATGGGATTCTCACCTGTTCTGCTCTCAGCCTTCCTCTGTCCTGAAGTAAGAGAATGGTTATTGCTGTATGTGATCACCTAGTCTCTAATGTCTCATCTCTCATTACTCTCTGTCTTAAATTGTAGGAGCAGAGATTTAGATTTGAAAGGGATTTATGAGGTCACTGAGTCCAACCCCCTCATTTTGACAAGGAGTAAATTCAGGTCCAGAGAGGTCAGTGAATGACCCAGGATCACACAGTTAGTAAGTGTCTGAGGCAAGATTAAATCCCAGGTCTTCTGACTCCAAGAGTGATCTACAATGACTTCCTTGAGCTCTTTCAGCTATTTATAAGGGATGAAATCAGCAGGTAGAATATCTATCTGTGACAATGCTGTGTAAGAGAAAGAGTACTGAACATATATTCAAAAGACCTGGGTTCAATTTTTAATGCTGATATTTGTCACCTGTGTGAATAAAGGCATCTAGGTGGATAGAACACCATGCATAGAGTCTGAAAGACCTAAGTTCAAATCTGGCTTCAGACACTTACTAGTACAATGCTGGGCAAATCATTTAACCCAGTTTGTCTCAGTTTCCTCATCTGTAAAATGAGCTGGAGAAGAAAATGGCAAACCACTCCAGTATCTTTGCCAAGAAAACCCCAAATGAGGTCACAAAGAATTGGATGCTACTGAAATAAGTGAACAACAACAAATGTGAATAAAGAAAAATTACTTCCATGAGTCTCGATTTTCTCATTTGTAAAAAGAATCATCACAATAACTATCTCATTATGTTATTTTCAGAAAAGTTCTCACCAACCAAATGCAGAAACAAATGCAAAATGTTGTTGTTATTTCAGGGAGCTTGACCCAATAAGTGATAGCACACCCTTTAAAATTCTTAGTGATAAGAAGATAGATAAGTCTACCTTCTTTTAAGCATGTTTAAGAGAAGAAGATTTCTATTTCAAGTCTATTGCCTGAAATATTTATCCCCAAAGAAACCCCTTCTCTCTATGCATGCAAACCATACACCCACGTACATCTTAATTTTTCTCTTCTTCCCCTTTTTTGAGTAGGGAATGCAAAGACTGATGACAATATAATGAGACTCATTTAAAAGAAATGATAATAGAATTGATACATACAAATAAGTATGGCTCACTTTAAAGAAGTAATCTTGGGAAGTTATACATTTATTCCAATAATGATGCATTTTTGTTACACCTATAACCCAACCAGTACAGCTGAGTGCAGAAAAAGATAAACGGACCACACCTGTGGCTCCACCAGCATAGCAGCACCAAATGGGGCAGGGAACATAAGTTTCCATAATACAAGACCAGAGTTTGGGGTCATTGCACCTGTAAGGGGCATTTCTTGAGCACTTGTTGGTGACTGAGCATAGGTTCTATAACACTGGGAGGTTTTGAAAGGAAGAAGGGTATATCAGAACATAAGACAAAGCTGGAGTGATAGAGGAAAATGAAATAAAGAGGAAAGAGGAGACAAATGGCCAAGAAGCTCCAAGGGCTTTCTCTTTCTAAATCCTACTGGGTGCTTCAATGGAGAGAACACTAGGCCTGGAATCAGGAAGACCCAAGTTCAACTTAAGTCTCAGATACTTGTTAGGTAAGCTACTTAATCCTGGTCTGCTTCAGTTTCCTCAAGAGTAAAATGAGAATAATAACAGTTTCTTTCCAGGGTTGTTGTTAGTATTTGAGGAGATAATATTTGTAATGTGTTGAGTACAGTGCCTGATACACAGTAGATACCTAATAAATGTTTATTTCCTCCCTCCCTCCTTCCTATCCTTCCCTTATTTCTGTCAGGGCTAGAATGTGGCTCCCTCTCTCTCCCATGGGGATAGTACTAGCACTTTCGGATACTGAAATGATAGCATCTTTTAGATAGTGACTTTTCATCCCTTTCACTTCGAAATGCCCATTCAGAGAAGCCACACTTGTAGACCTTGAAGCTTCATAGCTATGGTTTTCAGACACAGATACTCCCATTTTCTTCTGACCTTGAGGCTCCTCTGTTCATCCTATGGACAAATTACTTACTGTTTGTTTCCCCAAACACTATGAACATAAGGCAACCTGGAAAACTGTGATGAAAAGATTCACACCCTCCCAGAGCTGGAGGGTAGGATGAGGTAATGTTGGGAAATTGGTGAAAAGACTGCTTGCTGCTTGATTTTAATTCCTTGTTCTTTATTTGGTATGCTAAGTACATGTGCTTTTGTCTCACGATGATGTCATATTTATTTATGGCTAAATCAAAGAAATCCAATGGAAAATGGGGGAGCAATGGTCTTGAATAAGTGACAGACCCAAACAAGCTGCAGTGAAACTCAATTCCTGTGTCTCGTTTTGGGCCCAAGCTCTCCTACCTCCATGCACTTGTACCTCAGCTTGATGAGGTATGGGCTCTGGGAGCCCCCTCAACGTCTCCTTGAGTCCCTGAGGTACAGGCTCTGGGAACCTCCCTTGGACTCTTAATTAAATCATCCAATTTGATGAGGCAAGTTACTAGACCTCCCACCCTTGAACTGGCCTAGCCCACCATTATTTGTGCAATCCACCCTAGAACTGGCCTAGCCTACCATTGTTTGTGGTCTCCAGGTGGCTTCCCACCCTTAATCACTCATTAACCTCCTTAACTTCTCCTGAAGATCCTCCCTAAACTCCTCCCCTAGACCATCCCTAGATTCCTCCCACAACCTTCTATATATAAGACCCTGTCTTGTCTTCACTTTTGTGAGAGCACCATTGAATAGTGAGAGTGCCATAGAATGCCATTGAATAGTGAGAGAGAATAGAATGACCTAGCACAGACTTACTCTGTGTCTAATGCAAGCAAACATTTAATAAATTTTACTTTTCTTTGGCTGATTCGAATTCATTCTGCAGGACCTGATGTGTTGGTATTTTGGGGTCTCCAGAGCAATCCTAACCCTCTTAGTGAGTAAATCCTCTTCAAGCTGAGCTTAAACTCCTGAAACCTGAGTTAAAAGTCATCACTTTATCCTCAAACTTTTTCATGTTAGTAATGGTTTATTTGTTTTTGTCTAAACTTGTGATTTCATTTTTGTACAGAAGTCCTAAAGGGGGCACAATGTTACTTCAAGAGATTTGAAACTGTCTATTGGTTGGCTACCTGTGGTCTATGCTCTTCGCACACTATCTAAATGATAATGATAATAAATTAATAAATACATAATAAACAAATTGCAAAATTGCACTATCTGGCTTCAAACGTTCCTTTCAGCTTTAACACTCTATGACTTAAACTTCTTGAGAAAAAATTTCCCTTAGAAACCTCTGCCTTTTTATGACCTATGGTCTGTCTGAAGTCAGAGGAAGACCTTTAATGCAGAGGAGAGGAAAAGGGAAAGAGAAAAAAGGAAAGAAGGAAGTAAGAAAGAGAGGGAGGGAGGAAGGAAGGAAACAGACATTGTGTCTACTATTTGCCAGGCACTGTGCTAAGTGCTTTACAAATATTAATTCATTTAATTCTCACAATCATAATAGGTGGTATCATTTTACAGATGAGGAAACTAAGGTAGACAGAAGTTAATAGATTAGCCTAGGGTCACACAGCTAGTAAGTGTCTGAGACTAGCTTTGAAACTCAGGTCTTTCTGATTCCAGGCTCAGCACTCTATTCACTGAACAGTAGTTAACAAATACTTTAAAAATTTAGCCCAAATCCTCAGAGCCTTTAGTGGAGGCAAAAAAAAAAAAAAAAAAAAAAAAAAAAAAGGTTCTGTCTGCAAAGACTTAAATCCTTCTATTTACCTGATGAGCAATTTCAAAACAGATAATTTATCCAGATAACACTTGAAGTCTCCCTAACCCCCCCACTTCATGTTAACAAAAATATTTGCCTAAAGTTGGAGTCCATTATATCAGAAAAATGCATATCTTTTGTTCTCTTTGCTTGCTTTGTATCTGGATTAGGTGGTACCTATACTCTATCTTCCTTTTTTTTTTTTTTAAAGCAATCGGGGTTAAGTAACTTGCTCAAGGTTACATGGCCAGTTATTTCTGGGTGGGTGCTAAGTGTCTGAGCCCGGATTCCATCCCCAGGTCATCCCAACACTGGAGCCAGTGCTCTTACTCGCTGTGCTACCTGGCTGCCCCTCTATCTTCCTTTTAACAAATCAGAGGCAGACCCAATTTAATATGGTCTTAATCATCTGTGGAACCTTATTTGCTGTAGTATTGCACTCTGGTGACAGACAGATGCACCTACCCAAAAACAAAAGGAAAGTTTTCTACTGTACCAAGGGGAGAACTTAAAAGGTTGTCTTAGAAATTACATTTTATGGAGGCACAGGATAAATGAGAATTCAATGTATAGTCAAAGGACTTATGTTATACACTAATTCAGAAATTCATCATCTGCACCTAACCCATCCAGCAGAGTCTTCCTTTCACTTATGTGACAAAACAAAAGGTATCTTTTCCTAAGTAGATATAAAGCCCTATAGATATGCAATTTGCCCTGTAGATAATAAACTTCTTAAGGGCAGGGACTAAATTGGTTTCATTTGTTCCCAACATATGACCTAACACATATGTTTGATCCCAACATATGATAAACAATAAATATTTGTCCACGAGTCATAGAAGGGTAGTTTCAGTCTACATTCAACTTCTACTACCATCCTGAAGCCTCACCATGCCCCAGATCTCTCACTTGAGCCTGGAATTCACATATTAAATGTATTCTCCACCCCTGAGCCACCTTCCTCTGCTTGGAAGTTTCCTCCCATAACCTCCATTGAAGGAGGCCACCCAGGCCAGCAGCTCCTTTCTTTCTGGGCTGCACAGAATGTAATATTATCCTTAATATTTTACCTGACTACACATATATAATCTATATTGAATTCCTTGCCTTCTCAATGGTGGTAATGAGGTATGGGCTCTGGGAGCCTCCTTGAGCTCTCCTTGAGGTACAGGCTCTGGGAACCCCCCTTGGACTCTGATTAAATTGTCCCATTTGCATTAGGCCATAAGTCTTACATTGAGGCTGGGCCCAAACCTCTGTTACTAGATTTTGTACCCTTGAGCCTATCAAAATATCAGTCCACCCTTGAACTGGCCTAGCCCACCATTGTCTGTAGTCTCCAGGTAACCTCCAACAACTTCCCACCCTTAATCACTCATTGACCTCATCTGATTTCTCCTGAAGACCCTCCCCAAACTCCTCCTTTAGACCACCCCAGATTCCTCCCACAACCTTCTGTATATAAGATCCCATCTTCCCTCCATATGTGTGAGAGAGCCATAGAATGACCTAACACAGACTTACTCTGTGTCTAACACAAGCGAACTTTTAATAAACTTTACTTTCTTTGGCTGAGAAGACTTGAGTCGAATTCATTCGGCAGGACCCAGGGTGTTGGTATTTTTGAGGTCTCCAGAGCAACTCTAAACCTCTTAATGGGTAACCTCTTTATTTTTATGGTTCCCAGAGCCTGTACCTCAAGGACTCAAAGAGAGGTCAAGGGGGCTCCCAGAGCCCATTCCTCATCAATGGTGTGGGGGTGGGAAGGGAGTAAGGGAGAGAATTTGGAACTCAAAGTTTTAAAAACAAATGTTAAAAATTGTTTTTACATGTAATTGGGGAAAAATAAATACGAAATTAAAATAAAATAAAAAGAACATATAAGTTCTTTGATGACAGGGACTGTGTCTATGTATTTGTGCTTGTATTCCCAGTGCTTGGTCCACTGACTGTATATTGTTAGATTACATGTACAATTGGATTTTTAGTTATTCAAAAGAACATTTTTCTCTCTCCCTTTTATCTCTCCACATATAGACTTAAGACTCTTTGGTTAATTAACAATCATTTCCACCCAGGGACATGATGTTCTCAGACACCTATGGTCCATGAGAAAATGTCTCCTCACAACCTGCATAATACGATGCTTGTGATTCATCACATCTCAAACTTTTATTGTTTTCCTCCTACTTCCCTAAACTTCTATCTGTCTGAAAAACACAAGTTCTTGGGGATCCTTGAAGGATTTGGATAAATGAAGTAAAGTTCTAAAAAAGTAAAATCCTTGACTATCATAGTTACATCTTTCAAAGAATTCACTCCCACATTTTCCTGCCACTCCATTAAATTAATATATTGCTTTACTTAGGAGGGAATCACTGCCCTTATTTAACTTTTCCCTGAGGCTTGGGGCAGGGAATTGTGTACCTGTATGCATTAATTCATTTCAAGAAATGTTATGTAATACTTGATTATGTTATACCCTATTTGATGTTATGGGAAATATAAGAGAGGAAGGAAAAGATAAGTTGTTTCTCTCCATATAGAGTCTATAATCTCATTTGTAAAATAAGACTTCAAACAATAAAGGTAATATAATGACATAATCCTTTCTTCTTTCATCATTCTAAATGTTTCTGTGATGACAAAAGTATTCAAAATGATTTATACAAAGAAATATTATTTACATCAATTAATAAATATTTACCATGGAACTACTATATGTAAGGCACTGTGGAAGACAAAAATCCAAAAAACATGGTACCTACCCTGCCCCCAAGAAGCTTGCTACCGATTTAGGAAAATAAGATATAAGTTCATGAAAAATTAAATAACAACATGAAACAATGAAAGACAATAGGGCAATAAATGAAGAAATGACAAATGGTAGCTGGGACAAAAATTCTATGAAATCAGACAAGAGATCACCATGAGCTGGGGTGGAGAGAAGAGGTGGGACAAGAACTAGTCTTTAGACTGAGGATAGATAGGGCCAAGGTGAGCAAGAAAGGGTTTAACAAGAGAGAAGGAACAGATTTAAGCAAGGATACAAAGTCATCCATTGGGAATGGGAAGAATTGGTTTGGAAGAAGGATTCAAGGTGAGAGATTAGACAAAAAAGATAGTCTGGGGGCTTGAATGCCAGACTGTGGGGTTTGTACTACAGATAAGAGGGAACACATTTTTAAGCAGGTTAGTGACAAGAATAAAGCAATATTTTAGGGAAGTGACTACAGATGTACTATTGACAACTAAAACTCAAATCATGGGCTTTTCTCTCGAATCTTTGCTACAACCTTTCTTCTTTTTCTCCTAAGTATTCCCATGTGAGTACTTGCATGTACACACACACACACACACACACACATACACACACACACACACCCTCTGTGTTGAGAGCCCCGGGCCGCCAGGCTTCTATAACATAGAAAGGGTTAACAATAATCAGATTATGACACTATGTGGGGTGCTGTAATAGCAGAGATACAGTGAGGTATTTGCTTCCAGCATCCTTTCCACCTCCTCTTCTTTCAAAAGTGCCAATCTTTGCCTTTTCCCACACTTTGAGTTTGTCCTGAGCCATTAAGAGACCCCCCACTGAGACAACCCATTAAGTTCTGAATAGTGTTTTAAGCTCCAGATGATTCCTTTCCTTAATATTCTTTCACAAAAAAAAAAAAATCCCACAAAACTGACCCATTCTGTGCCCCATCCCTTAGGACTCTGCCAGGAAATTTGCTTATCCACTAAAATAATCAAAACCAAGGTGCTAATGATGCATGGCTTATGAGTCAATCCTTCCCATATTAACATATTTTCCTTTTAATAGCGGTCTTCTTTCACCCAAGAAATAATGCTCCAATAGTTTACCATCAGAGAACAGGGCACGCAGGTAGGGGCAACTCTATTAGAAGGCTTCAGCAGCCCTCAGTTAATTTCAGAGATAGAAGAGACCTCTGAAGCCATCAAATAAGCCACCATCTGCCTACTTTTGAATAAAGTATGCATGATCTAGGAGTATCAAAGCACAGCTACTCACTATCCTGGAGTCCAGAGGGGACCGCAGACTTATCTCTTTAAGTCTCAGTCATTTTCTGCTAAGGTAAGAAGTCAAAGTGGCTGACTGCACAGTGTCCTTTGGGACACAGGAACTAAGCATAGGCTAGAGTCTCATTCCACACTGATCCAACAGGAGAGCTCTATTATTTAGCTGCTAGTGTCAATCTGATGACCCTTAATTGGCAAGTTCTATATCAAGACATGTCTGACATTTGAAGCCACTTTCTCCTAGTGCTCTGCTTGGAAGTAAAGCACTCTGGGAAGGAGCCATGTGCTTTCTTTCAGCCCACTGGAGTATTTCTGAGTGTACTGGGGCAGTAGCTCACTCGCCCTTAATAGTCCTTAATAAAATAATAGTACTTGAGGGGCCTGGAAAAGTCCATGAAGTTAACAAAGGAACCCTCCTCCCTAGTTTAGATAAGGGGAAAATCTGGCTCCATGAGGCATTATATAGTTGCACAGGATAAGAATTTGGCCCCATCTCATAAAAGTTATTATTTCACAAGAGAGCAGTTTTTTCTCTGATTTGTGTCTAAATATGAGGAGAAAATGAGTGCTGGGTGGAGAAGGGAACACGCAGGCATTTAAGTCATTTATATTTTACATTTTTATGGCACAGCAGAGAACAGCATCCTTTTTCCATTAGCAATTAGAGAAAGGAACATACTGTCAAAGCTTGCTGTAAATCGTCCCTATTAAAACAGTCTATACCATCCAATGATTGATCAACATAAAGAATTTATTTACTAACATGAGAACAGCTTTTATTTTACTCACTGATGCACATGAAAATGCATAATAATTTAGATAAGGTATGAACACATATGCATTTTATAACACTGCTATCAAAAGGCAGGCCTGATTCCCACCTTAGAGGCTGCCTATGTCCTATCAGGCTTCCACTGGTTGGAGAGCTGTTATGTTTTGGAGCCAATATTTTAGAAGCAAAACATCTAAAGTTTTGAAACATATTTTAATGGTGTTCTAAAAACACAGGTCAGAGGTAAGAGCATGGGAGAGTTAAGTCCCTGTTCTGCCAATAGCTCAGTATGTAACAGTAGACAGCTTAAGAACCCCAAGCCTCAGTTTCTTAAACTATAAAATGAGGGAGTTGGACATGATCAGCTTTAAGTTTCCTTCACTCTGTAAATCTGGGGATAATAATACCCATTCTGCCTAATTCACAGGAGCATTGTGAAGATAAAATGTGATAAATATAAAAGCACTATTAAAAATTAAAAATTAAATGTCACCAAGTATACAAACAGAAAGTTGTGCCAATCCTTTCTCAGTAACATTATTAATGCAGTATAACCTTACCTCATCATCTGGTCACATTAATCATTTGGAGAATAGTAGAAATGAAAGGAACCATAGAGATCATCTCATCTAAAGATTCATAAGTTGAAGTACACCCCCCCCCCAAAAAAAAGCTTCCTGGGTAGATTTCAGGGAGTCTATGAACTTGCATGGGAAAGAAAAATTATATCTTTATTTTTATTAACCTCTAGTGGAGGCTTTAACTGAATTTTGACATTTCCTCCATTTCTTAAGAAGGACCGCATACATCAGTCAATAAAAATATTTGCTTGGTCCTTCAAACGATTCTTAAATTCCTTTCCTTCTAGTATTAAAATCATTATTCTGAGAAGGGGTTCACAGGCTCACACACAAAAAGGCCAAGCACCCCTGCTCCTCTTCTGCCAAAGGAGTCCGCAACACACACACACACACACACACAAGTAAGCCCTCATCTAATAGAATCCTTTCATTGCAATCAAAAAAAAAGGAGGAATAAAGCGATAAGTGACTGGCTAAGGTCTCCTTACTTCCACACAAAAAGTCTGATAAGACTTAGCTTGTCCCCAGAAGGGAGATTAAAAAGCAGTGGGTAGAAATTACCAAGAGATAGATTTCATCTCCTTATATGGAAAATCTCCTTAACAATTAAAACGTTGCCTTATTCAGTGGTGAGTCCCTGACACAAGAATTGTTCAAGAGGACAATCAGTGACGACATCCATAATGAGGGTGCTATCCATCTATCCATGGGATTCCTGTTTGGGGGCTGGTTGTACCAGATGACCTCTGAGATTCCTGGTAGCACAGCATAGTAGATAGAGCACTGGAGTTGGAGTCAAGAAGATTTAGGTTTGAATCCTGTCTTAGAGACTTGTAAGCTGAATGGCAGGCAGTTAGGTGGCCCAGTGAATAGAATGATGTCCTCATCACTTAGGTAAGTCACTTAACCCTATTGCCTCAGAGCTACCTCATCTGTAAAATGGACTAGAGAGGAAAGGGGAAACCATTCCAGTTTCTTTGCCAAAACAAACCCAAATGGGGTCACAAAGAGTTGGACATGACTGATATGACTCAACAAGAACAATAAGATGTCTGACTCTAAGTAAGAAATGTAGTTTCCCTGGGGGCCAATTTCCTTATTTGTAAAATGAGGGTGTTGTACTCAATGATCTCTAAGTCCTTTCTAATTCTAAATCTATGATCCCTGTTGGCACCATGATTTCATGATTCTATAACTCTTATGCTAGTGTTCCTTCATATGAACACATATATTGTATGTGTGCATACACATAATTTTCTATTTGCATGCATCCTTTAAGAATTTGCCTGGTAGGGATGGCTAGGTGGTGCAGTGAATAGAGCACCAGCCTGGGAGTCAGGAGGACCTGAGTTTAAATCTGACCTCAAACACTTAACACACACACAAAAAAAACTAGCTGTGTGACCTTGGGCAAGTCACTTAACCCCAATTGCCCTACCTTCCCCCCTCCAGAAAAGGCAAAAAAGAAGAATCTGCCTGGTACCTCATTGTGATAGGAAGGTGACTGTGCATTAACAAAGGCTCTGTCAGGGGCCCATAAGCTCTAGCAGGTCCTACTAGGTTCTGGAGAAGCTCAGAGTATGAGTTGTACATCTGTCATCCAAGGTCCAGTTTGGCTAAATCTGGAGGGGCTCATAACCAGAATCACATTAAGTAGTTGGTTTGGGGCTTGTTTTTTTTTTTGGCTGCAAAGCCTCATGAAGACAGTCTATTAACATATGACATATCTGTGATGTGCTTCACTGGAAGATGTAACCATCCCACTGAATCATGGTTCTGTTCCATATGTGTGTGAATATGGATATGTCTTATTTTAACAAGCTTACATGCATGTTTCATTTTTCATTCACTCTGGCATGTAAGTGGTGCAGTGGATGAAATGCCAGACATGGAGTCAGAAAGACTTAAACTCCAATTCTCCCTCTGACCCTTACTTAATAGCTGTGAGATCCTGGCCAAGTCACTCTACTGGGCTCAGCTTCCTCATCTGCAAAACACATACCTCACAGGGTTATTGTAAGGAACAAATGAGATAACATGCACAAAGCTTTGCAAACCTTGAAAAGCTACATAAATGCTATTATTATTCAATAAATATTTATTAAATGCCTAGCGTGTATAACATTCCACCAGGTACCAAGTGAGATACAAAAATAAATATTTTCTCTGTCCTCAAGAAGTATACTGTTTAGTAGGGGGAAATAAGTCACAGAAATATGCCTGATACAAATTAGCATGTGTTCATAACCCAAGTGTACATTGCTCTGAGATAATTCTGAGCTGTCTGTCTGAGCGTGCACATATACCAACAACTCTTTCTTCTCTTCAGAGAGCATGTTTCTACAGTGAGTGTTCTATGCTTATACTACTCAGCTGAGGTCAGTTGTTTTAACGCTTGTTTGCACTTCTGTGACAGATATTGAATGTTCTCTCCCTAGTTTTATTAGCAGCAATTTTCATATCTACAGATTTCTTTTTAATGAAGTCTTGCTCAAAGGAGTAAACCCAGAGAGCAGTCTTATCCAGCAAAAATTCCAAGGGATATATGTGGGATATGTTTCTATAGAAATGACTAACAAGGCTAGATGGGTGTTAATCCTAGTACAGAGTGTTCTGTGGGGAAAACAGATGGCATCCATTTATTTCTCCTTTTCTTCACACTGGACTAGAAACTGATACCCTAGGACAAACACACATACTGAAGATTCAGACAGTCAAAAATTATTTTTTTTTGCATGTAACGGAGAAAATATTGCATGATTAGGGTTTCTGAAAGTGCCTTTTATTTGGAAAGACAAAGAATGTTGGTATTCTGTTCTTCAGTCTATCACTCAACAAGAAACATTTATTAAGTGCTTACTATATGCAAAGCAATGTGCCAAGTGCTAGGGTTACAAAAAAGATGGCAAAAATATAATCCCTGTTCTCAAGGAGCATGTATTCTAATGGAAGAGACAGCATGAAAATCACTGTTTATAAATAACAGTGTATATAAAAATATATGCAGTGTAGATAGAAAATAATCTCAGAGAGAAGGCACTAGTGAGGGGGATAGGACTGGAGAAGGCCTCCTACAAAAGGTGGCATTTGAGGTAAGTCTTGAAGGAAGCCAGAAAAGTCAGGAGGAGGAGGAGGTAAGGAGAAAGAACATCCAAGCATGGAAGACAGCCAATTGTAAAATACTGAATTGGAAGACGGACCATTTATGAGAAATATAGCTGGAATGCTGAGTGTGAAGAGAAGTAAAATGAAAGGGTGGGGTGGTGGCTGTATGAGTGAAGAGAAGGGAGAATAAGTATGAGAAATGGCATGAACTTAGAAATGACAGGATTTGACAACAGACTGGAAATATGGAGTGAATGGGAAAAGTAAGAATGACATCAAGGTTGAGAACCTGGATGACTAGGAAGATGGTGTTGCCCTCACCAGCAATAGGAAAGTCAGGAAGAGGGGAAAGTTTGGGTGCAAAGACAATGAATTCTCATCAGAAATATTGAGTTTCTGATACTTTTAGGACATCCAGTTAGAGACATTCAAAAGGCTATTGATGAAGCAAGAGTGGAACTCAGGAGTGAGATTAGGGCTGGATATTGAGATCTGAGAATCATCTGAGTAAAAATTATAATTGAACCCCTAGTAGCTAGTAACATCACCAAGTAAGAAAGAATAGAGGGAAAAGAGAAGCAAGCCCAGGATGTAGCCTTGGGAATCTCTATGGTTTCTAGGCATGACATAGATGACAATCCAAAGAGAAGAACAAGGAGAGAGTAGCATCATAAAAGCCTAGAGAAGAGTGTGCAAAGAGGAGATGGAAATCGACAGGGTCAAAGATGAACAAAGATCAATAAGAAGGGCAATTAAGAGATCACTAGTGGCTTTGGAGAGTGTGGTACAGGAGAAGGTTATAGGTGAGTGGCATAAGGTTAGAAGCCTGATTTCAGACTGTTTACTAAAGAGCTTACTCTGTAGTAGAAAAGAAGAGAAGAAAAATAGAGGCTACCGGTGTGGATAGATTTCTCAAGAAATTTAGCTGAGGAGAGTAGTTGTTTTTCAGTCATGTCTGATTCTTTATGACCCCATGCACCATGCTGTTCATGGGATTTTCTTGGCAAAGATACTACAATGATTTTTCATTTCCTTTTCCACTAGATTAAGGCAAACAGAGGTTAGGTGAATTTCCCAGAGTGCTTACAATTAGTAAGTGTCGAAGGTCATATTTGAACTCAGATCTTCCTGACTCTGGGCCCAGTGTTCTTTTCACTAATCCATCTCGCTGCCTCCTAGAAGAGTAGAGATATAGGATAACAGCTAGTAGGAATGGTTGGATCAAAGGAGGGTTTTTTAAGATGTGGGGACTCATAGGTATGTTTGCAGGCAGCAGGAAAAGAGTCAGCAGACAGAAAGTAATTGCCATAGTTTAGTGAGTCATTCCCCCCTTTTTAACCTGAATTGTTTCAACAGACAACAAACTGGTTGGTTTTCCTATCTCTAGTCTCCTCCCATCCAATCTATGCTTTGTAATACTTCTAGATTAGTGTCCTAAAGCTTTAGTCATTCAGCCCTCCTGCTCAAAAAACTTCAGTAGTTCCCTATTGAGGAAAAAACAAATTCCTTAGATGAGTTTTTAAGAACCTTCATAATCTGGCCCCAACCTACTGTATCTGGCCAGCCTCCCTTCCCATGAGTCTTCTTCACATATTCACCACTCTAGCCAAGTTATTCTGCTTGTTACCTCTTCAATTCAATTCATTTAACCCTACTTTCAGACTTTCACTCCTGCCAAATTCCTACCCTATAATGCCTTCCCATAATAATAATAACAGCAATCATTTATATGACACTTTAAGGTTTGCAAAGCACTTCCCATGTTCTCATATTTTTCTCAGAACATCCTCTCCTCTGCCTATTAAAACTATCCTTCAAAGCTTGACAATCTAGTCCCACTTTTGCAGTGAAACTCCCCCAATTACTCCGATTCCTTGTGATCTCTTCCTCAGTGAACGCTTTTACACTTATCACACTATCACAGTTATAGTTAGTTTGCCATTTGCCATGCTATTTGGAAAGGTCTATAATTATTTCCTGAATGGAATTCTCTTTTCCCCAACCAAATTCAGTGGAGGTACTTCAAGGGTATACTCTGAGTGCTTAATGAACACTCATTGACTGATTGATTCTTGCTTGTTACACTGCCTGTAGTACAAGGAAGGCATATAGTAAAATGCTCAAGGAATACTTTTTGACTGGCTACTTACTCCTAGTACCATATGTGCTTCTTGTGTGTGGAGATTGTTTTCCTTTCTGTCTTTGCACCTAGTACAGTGTCTTACATACAAAAGGCTTACTGAATTGAAGTGAACAGAATTAAATTGAATTGGACTGAGAAAAACTCACAAAAAAGATAGTCTTGTGCATGGGTGTCTAAAACAATCAGAGTTTCTAACATTGTGGGAGTGGGGGGAAGTTCATTTCAAAAGGTAGAGAAACCAACAAAGATGATTTTTTAAAATCTGATTATCTCTAACAAGGAGGACTTGGTTACTGGTTACTGATGGGAACTTTGGGGAACTACGTAGAGAAAGGAGGAAAAGCCAGGCAGAGTATGATGTGCACCCTAGACTTGGTGACAACATAATTCAAAGAACTCAGAAAAAGACAAGGAAGAATCCATCAACTAAAATTCTACAAAGGAAGTAAGCAGGGGAAGGGGAAGGGAAACTAAAAGAAAAATCAAATTCCAACTACGCAAAAGGAAACAATTTGGATAAGGAAAAAAGTAGGAATTCTAAGAAGAGGTCAATGTGGATGCACAGAGAATTCATCAACCAACTTAGATTGTTATGTACAAAAGTGGGAAGCAGGGGGGAGGCCAGGTGGCTCAGTGAGTAAGAGCACCAGTCCCAGAGTTGGAATAACCTGGGATCGAATCCGGGCTCAGATACTTAGCACCACACCCAGAAAAAACTGGCCATGTAACCTTGAGCAAGTTACTTAACCCCAACTGCTTTAAAAACAAAAAAAGTGGGAAGCAGGAGCAAGTAATGCTGTTGCTGATTAACAATGATGATGATGAGGATGATGATGATAGCTAACATTTATATAGAAATTATTATGTGTCAGCAACCATACTATACTATTATCATCTTGCTGGAATATCACAGCAAGCTTGGGAGGGAAGGGCTGTTACTGTTGCCATTTTAAATATGAAGAAACTGAGGCAAAAAAGGTGATGTGACTTGGTCAAAGTCACATTTTTTGGTGAGTTGTTAACTTGGTAGAGGGCAGTCAGATGGTTCAGTGGATAGACTATGGCCTCGGAGTCAGGAGGAGTCATCTTCCTAAGTTCAAATCTGACCTTAGACACTAGTTGTGTGACTTGGGCAATGCACTTAACCCTGTTTGCATCAATTTCCTCATTGGTAAAATAAGCTGGAGAAGGAAATGGCAAACCATTCCATTATCTTTGTCAAGAAACCCCCAACTGGGACCAAGAAGAGTCAGACATGACTGAAACAACTCACTAACTGCAACAATGAGAAGTGAGAAAAAAGGGCAAAGAGGAAAAAATTGGTACTCAGACAGATGGGATGTAGCTCTAAGTGGTTTAGAGGAGCAAGCGGGACGAGATTTGGTAGTCATAAGTCTGAGAGGGTAACCTAACTAACATTTATATAATGCTGTCAAGTTTCCACAACAACCCTGAAAAATAAGTAGACAATTCAATCCAATAAACATAAATTAAGCACTTACTATATATAATTAAGCACCTACATTAGGTGCTGGTGGGTATATAGATAGATGCAACATAGAGCCTGCTTTAAGGGAACCAAAGTCCTTATCTTCCCATTTTACAAATGCTCAGAGACTTAAATGTGCCAAGTGGGGAGAAGATAGTATGGTAAAATAAATCAGCCTTAAGTTTCTAAATAGAACATTTGACTGATGGATCCTTCCTAGATTCTATCTCCGAGGTGTGTCTCACAGACCTGAGCGCATCAGGATAGAGCTGCTCATAAATGGTGTGGGCTGGGGGGAAGTGAGGGGAAGGATGATGGGCAGAAGGACAAAGCAGCCTTAACAAATCACATGTCCCAAGGGAATCAATCCTACAGACTTGCCTAGTACCAGAGAGCTATATAATCATATATAAGCTTGTTCCTCTCCTTTTCTCCACTGGGCACAAGGGAAAAAAAGTAGAGAGAGGTGGTGAACCTACCACAAAAATTATATTAAACTATTGAAACAAATCTAATTTCCTAGGTTTGATGTCAGGAAAAACTTCCTAACAGTCAAAGTGCTCTAAAAGTGGAATGGGCTGAATGGAGAGGTTGTGGGAGCTACCTCCTTAGAGGTCTTCAAGCACAGGTTAGATGTTAGATGACCACGTGTCATGTATGTTAGAGAAGCGATTCCTTTCAGACTGGATGGCACCCGAAGTTCTTTCTCAATTTTACTTTTTGTGATTTTGATTCATTTGCAGAACAGTCAAGGCTCTCCATCAAGTGCTCCACCAAGAGACTCTCCAACACGTCCCACCTTCCCCAACATGACTTCTTTACTTAAGCTACATCTGCCTCTTCAGGACACCCTATAATACAGATGTCTTTTTTCTACTTCCATTGTTGTCCATCCACTTCTCCCCATCGTCTGGTCAGTTTCTAAGTTTTCTTCCCTCTTTGCCAACCTATGTCTAGCTCTTCCTCCAAGATCCAATTTTTGCCTGGTTGTCTTAACTGACTAACATCACCCTACTGATCACTCGGTTTACCTCAGGACTTAGATATCTTAGAATTATACAATTAATAGCCTTGGCTAAAATTCTCAATGGGTGATGGCTACTCACTTTCTAGAAACAGTATAGATACAGGATTCATGCTTCAGGTATTAGACTAGATGATCTACTAGGGCACTTCATCCTCTAAAACTTTATGATTTTCAATTACTAGATCATCCCTGCTCTATTCTTTCTTTTGAATTCTTCACAGCATTAAACACAGGGCTGGACTCAATAAGCACCTATTAAATTAACCTATTAAATTAGATATTTGCAGACATGGATTTAGGGGAGCATGTTTTAAGGGCAGGCATGAATGTAACAAGATTTTAGGGAATCATAAGAGGTTTTGTTAGAAAAAAGTTAGTCACAGGAACAATTTAAGGGGCTGCAAGACTTCCTAGGAATCTTTTCACTTATACATAATCGGAGAAGGTAAGTAACTGTGACTTGTACCACCCTGGCCCATGTTATCTTCTCTGCTTCCCTAATAACCCCATTATGTGTTCATTTGGCTTAAAGCTTGGAAGTTTGTAGTTAAAATACAAATGTTACCTGGAAAGAATGACACACTAGTGATAAGCCATAAACATTTTAATATAACTTTATACCTAGTCAGGCCTTGCAGGGATGGGACATAAGACAGATAAGTTTCCTGGAAGAGATGAAGGAGAGAAAATTCTGATACATGGAATCCAAACTATAATCAGCAATTCCAGCATACTGGACAAGCAGTTCAAAAAAAAGCAAACAGAATGATAGTTTCTCTCAAATAAGCTTTTAAAGACAAATTCAATTGAGAGAGATGGGGAAAATCACCAGGGAGAGCTCAGAAACCTTGGGACATAACGTCCTATGAAGAGGGATACTGCAGGACACTGTCTTTTAATGAAAAGACCGAGACCTTAAGAGATCACTGGCAGGGAAGGAAGCAGAGTAGGGACAGTCCAGGAAGGAGTTTATAGATTTAGACCTAGCCTGATGTAGTGGTACACACCTCTAATTCTTGATGCTAGGGAGGTTGAGGCCAGAAGATCATTTGAGTTTGGGAGTTAAGAGCTGAAAAGGGGTTACCGCCAAATGGTTATCTTAATTGTCTGACAAGATGGATGAGCCCCTGGAAGCAGAAGGCCACCAAGCTGCATAAGGTAGGAAAAACTAGAGTCAGTCAGAAATCCAGGCAAATCAAAGCTTCTATGTAAATCAGCAACTAGATTGAGATCTAGGTCTGTAAATAGATACTGAATTTCTATTCTGGCCAAGATAGGAAGACTCCATCTCAAAAACAAAATAAAATTAAAAAAAACATAACTCTAGAGCTGAAAGGGACCTCAGTGGTCATTTCATCTAACCTCCTTACCTTTTGAAAGAGAAAATTGAGATCCAGAGAAGATAAGTGATTTGCCCACAGTCACAGAAGTACCAAGCAACAGAACTGGGATTTGAACACCAATCCTTTACTCCAGAATAATTGCTCTATACTATACCATATTTATGTGCAGAGAAGCAAACTCAAGGGGGAAGAAAGGAGGAAACCTCCTATTTTAAATAATTGGTCTTGATAATTAAATCCTAAGTTCAACTATTTCTAAGTGCTTTAGGAATACAAGGGCTGTGAGTATTCTGTAAATTCTGACACTCTGGGGCAAAGGCCTGATTGCCCTGTCCTAGTTACAGTTCTGCAAAGGGCCCTAGCCAGGTGGAACTTGCTTCCTTAGGCAGCACTGACACTTCATAAGAACAATGGACAATTAAAGGAGAAAAGTGAAAGGAAGGAAAACATTTATAAATGAAAGGAGGTTGCTAAGAACAAACCACTTAGTTCATAGTTTTGATGATGGTTTGCCTTGCTCCAAAGGTGACTGATCCAGGTGAACAAGTGTAACAATATAGTATTTACCTTGTATCTATACGGAGTACTGATTTTTCAATAACCTCTGTATCTCAGAGAGAAAGGAAAGTCTAAACTATCCTCTCCCCTACAGAAAAAAAAAGTACTGTCAACCTTGGGAAGAGGGAGGAAAGAGGGTGGAGGTAAGCTTTTAACTTATTCAGATTGAATGGCCTCCCCTGCTCATGCCTGAATTTTTTATTACAACTACCCTACAGCTTGTGAGGAGAAGATCCCTCAGTTATGATTGCTATAAATATTGCTGCATCCAGAGTAAAACCCAAATACCTCTCCAAAGAATTGAGGAATCATTTACAGAAGGCAACCTGCCCTGCAGCAGCATTACATTACCACAGCAAGCAGGCTTGCAGTCACCTATTGGGTAAATAGAATCTGAAGTATTATTCCAGATTAAAAGCCATCTCCATGATGTTCAAACAGTGCAGCTATAGTCCAACACTCAAAAAGGGTAATAACTGTTTAAAAAAAACAATAACAGCAACAGTAACAACTTTCCTGATGAATGTAAAGAAAAAAAGTATCCCAAAGATATACTTTATGAATTTAAAAACATTTGTTCATTCTCAAAAGAACAACAAATAACTTCACTGCTTACTTCTGTCTCTAAAAACCAAAAGAAAAAAAATGTAAAAATAGAAACTTTGCATTGCCTTTTCCCCCTATGGAGATACAGAGATAAACATCTCCCTCTGTTGCAGGAGTTATTTAAGAAAAAAAAATCTAGTATAGACTTCATGCTCAGAAATACTTGGTGATGTGACAATTATGTATTTTCCCCATATACTGACACTTTCTCCAACTAGTAGGTGCCTTTTCCTCTTACTTACAGGGGAAAATGAAAGCTCCTAAGTCTTATCAACAGCATGCTTTAAAAAAAATTAAGTCTGAAAAAAACAAACAAGAAAATTGCTTTTCTACCCCTGTAACTGTAGATCATTTTCTCTCACCATGTACAAAGTCAGATGCAAACCCCAAGGAGTCAGAGTTCATCTGGGCCTTCTGCTTTACTGTGAAAATTTCTGTAACCATTAAAGAGAAAGATGAACTAACCTAAAAGATAAAATAGCTGATGATCTACCTCCATGAAGTCTGGATTTTCCAATGGCAGCAACAGCAATTACATTCCTAATTACCATTTTTCAAAACTTTCTTCATTCTCTCCTCCACACCTTTGTTTATATGCTCCAATCCCACTCCAACCATTCTTCAGTGGTGCCATCTGGGTCTTCATGACCCCATCTGGGGTTTTTGTGGCAAAGACACTGAAGTAGTTTGCCATTTCCTTCTCCAGCTCATTTTATAGATGAAGAAACTAGGGCAAATAGGGTTAAGTGACTTGCCCAGGGTCACCCAGCTGGTAAGTGTCTGAGGCCAGATTTGAACTCAGGAAGAGGAGTCTCCCTGACTCTAGGTCTAGATCTCTATTCATTGTGCCACCTCGCTGCCCACTCCAATCTCTCTGGACAAATCCTATTGGTCCCTCCTAATGAATGTACTTCTTCTGTCAACATGGCCTCATAGAAAGAGCTCCACATTTGGAGTCTCTGGAGTCAGGAGAGATGTGGGTTGTACTTCAGACCCAAGACTTGGTGTGTAACCCCAGGCAAGCCATTTTTACCTGTGTTACTTTCCTCATCAGTAAATTTGAAATAAGCCTTGAACTATCTCCCTCAAAGGGTGGTTGTGCTGAAAGTCCTTCATAAAACAGAGTATTAGTGCAAGTGTGAGATTGTTCTTCTTAAGGCACAAGATCTCTCCCTTCCTTAGTACTGAGCTTGGCATTATTGACTTTACCCAGAGCACACTCACTCCCCAGTGAGCAGCAGCTTGGCCTAGTGGGAAGCAGTGGCTACCATAGTGCTTCATTGAGAGTTTCCTTCAAGGGCCTATACATAGTTATCTCACCCCTAGGACAACTTTGAGGGCAGAGAGGTGGCCCAGAGGATAAAGTGTCAGGCCTGGAGTTATAAAACCTAAACTCAAGACCAGCCTCAAACACTAGCCATGTGACCCTGGGCAAGTCCCTTAACCCTGTTTGCCTCAATTTCTTCATTTCTAAAATTAGCTGGAGAAGGAAATGGCAAACCACTCCAGTTCTTTGCCAAGAAAATCCCAAATAGGTCACAAAGAGTCAGGCACGACTGAAAATGACTAAAAAATAACAACAAAGGACAACTTTGGTTTCCATGAGGACCCAGACTCTTTCTTTTATATCTTTGTATTCACCCCAATGCTTACATTAGGGCTAGACTCATACCAGACTCCCCATTAACACTCGTGAACTGATTCATATTTCTCTTTAAAATCATCTCCCCATGAATTTTCAAATTTTATTCTCATAACACTTCTGGTATGAGAGAGCAGGTATTAATATGACAGACTAGCAATTTTCCACATGAGGAAATTGGAGTACCAAGAGCTTAAAGGACTAGGCACACAGGAAATGCTTTGCTTAGTGTCAACTTGCTGACTGATGAGAGGAAACAAAGAGAAGGTAAGGTGAGGCAGCGAATGGGCTGCCATCCATCAATCATCAGGAAATGTTTCCTAAGCGCCTACTACATCCAACATACTATAGTAAGTGCCAGTAGTTAATTGCCAGAGGTATGATTTGAATCCAGGTCCTACTCATCCTAAATCTGCAATTTAGTGTAATGAAAAGAATCCTAGAGTCTGAGTCAGAAGATATTTTGGGTCAGATTATGACACTTCCTAGCTCTGTGATCCTGGGTGAATTAGGCAGAATAGGGGAGATAAATGGAGATAATAATAGGGCTTACCCCACAGGGGTGTCTTGATGTATGTGAGATGGGGCATATAAAGCACTCTGAAAAACTTCAAGCATTTTCTAAGTCAAATATTAGTTCAGATACTAAATCATTCCACCGTTCCCTCAGAACCATGTTAACTGATTAACTAAGATTTAATCAATGAACAAGTATTTATTAAATTGCTGTTATGTTTTGGGCACTGTGTTTGGTGCTGTATATACAAAAATAAAAAGGAACCAGTTCTTTCCCAATGGAGTTTATATTTTATCAAGTGAAACATGGGAAGGGAATAATTTATAAAGCGCCTTCTATGTATCAGCACTGTACTAAGTGTTACCTCATTTGATCCTCACCACAACCCTGGAAGGGTAGCTGCTGTTATATTCCCATTTAACAGTAGGGGAAATTGAAACAGGCAGAAATTAAGTGACTTATCCAGGGTCACACAGATAGTAAGCATCTGAGGATTGATTTTAACTCAGGTCTTCCTGACTGCAGGCCCATTGATCTACCCACTGTGCAGCCTAACTATACTCATATAAGTAATATGACACATTAATGTCTTATAAATGAATTTTAATATCTCACATAATAAACTAATGCTGAAATGTCAATGGCTAGTGATGACTTCGTGTGTTACCCCTCCAAAACATTTCATTTGCATCTGAACAGTCATTGAATGACAACTCAAAACAACCCAAAACAAACTTCTGAAGATGAAATTTCCAGCACTGTAGGGAGTTATTTTTGGTCATGAGGACCTTTCATGGTTCTTCAAATCACATTACAGAGCCATCTGTCTTCCTTGTGATTCATCAACAATGATAATAAGTTTGAGATGAAACGATAGACATGGTCCTCTCTGCAGAAAATCATTCCTTCTCAATCTTCCTTCCCTAGCACTCAGCGAGGGTACTCCTTCCATCAGAGAGTAATCCCAATGTTACATTGACCACATAATCCAGATTTTCAGTCTTGATTTGAAACAGTCTGTCCCATTGACTTCATTAAGGACCCAAATGCCTCACTATTCCAATGTTTCAACAAAAATATGGAGGATCACAAGCAGAAGGAAAAATACTGCTGCCTACTGAAAAATGCACAAAGGACAAACAGGTATGATAGCTGTAGCTATGTAAATAATACACATGTTGATGGTATACACTGGAAATGCACAAGTCAGGCAAATTGACCATAAAGTGGTAAAACCATGTAAACACAAAAAAAACTTCTGTCATTCTCCATTAGGAGAGGATACATTTTCATTCTATTGTTATATAGTTACTTTATTTTATGATTCAATAACATCAGAAGTATGTTCAAAATTATTTCATGATTATCTTCAGTAAATGACTTGCTAAATGTAGAACAAGATGTGATTTAATTTTTTATTCTTTTGAAAGCCTTTTCATAAAAATGAATCCACAAATCAGGAAAAATAAAAATGCATTCTTTGTCAGACTATGAAGGTTCATTTTTGGTTCAGGAAATAATGGTTATCCTATGGCCCCACTCTCTCTCTATGGGAAATGAAAAGAAGGCATACTAGGATTGAATGTTCAAAAATAGCATGTGATTCCATGCAATTTAGTTTCTCTCAGTAGAATGCAAGCTTCTTAAGAGCAAGACTATTTCATGCCTGTGTTTATATCCCCAGCACCTGGCACATCCCACCGCACCCCCCAGCCCCCCCCCCCAACTCAGTCCTCCCTTCATCACATTAGTCTAAGAAATTTGAGGGGAGGAAATCCCTTTATCCAATGTACTTCATTGACTGTTTTGTAATTTAGAGCTATCTGGGGCACTGAGAGACTTGGCCCAGAGTTACAGTTAGTATTTTTCAGAGGCAAGAAAGACTTGAATACAAGACATGCTGACTCCATGGCTGGCTTTCTAACCTCACCACTGTGCTGGGCTTCCTCTCGCCTTGCAGAAAAGAGGTATTTAATAAATGTAAAATAGAATTAAAAAGTACATTGGTATTGGGTATTCTGTAAAAGCATTCCCAGAGGGGTATGTATGCTGGCATTGTCTACATTATATTTCATTAGGTTACCCTGCTTAATTTTTGAAATATAGTAGTCTGAGCATGTTGTTTATTTCTGTTTTAAATGTTTTTTGTGCTTAGCAATATTTTTATTTTCAAGAATTAAAGCCTTTGCTCTTGAGCTGTAGATTATTTTTAATACAGTACAATATTTATATGAGCAGCTTACATGGGTAAAGCCGTGTTTCAATATTTGGCACTCAGACTGTCTTGTTTCTATCTCACCATCACGTTTGGCCATGCCCTTTTCCATTCCCACACTCTGAAGTCCGCCCTCCAGTCGCAGAGAATCAAAACAAGGAGCCCAAAGCTATAATTATCCTGGTTTCCAAATGGAGAGTGCAATTGCTACTACCTACCATCATCTAATCACTCAGACAGAGCCTATGCTAGGCCCAGAGGATGGCTGCAAACCTGAACCCATATTACTTACAGGTGGCTTCAATCCACGGCCACTAAACTGGAGAAATGGACATCCATGGTCAGATTGGGAGGTCACCTCTTCCTTTTTTCCTGTGATTCCAAACACTATATAATTCAGATTTACATTTCACTGGGGTGGAGTGGGAACCAAAGTGAGTTGGAAAGAAACCCAAAAGATTCTTTCTAAGTCATTTCTGATCTGTTTCTTAATTGCCAAACTTCCTTACTACCTTTAAGCATTTACCCCTTAAAGCAATGCAATTTGACTACTGTTTGCAGTAGACTGGATAAAACATTCTTTCAAAGGTCACCAGTGACCTTCTAAACTCCAAATTCAATGGGCTTTTCTTAGTTCTCACATCCGCCTTGACTTATGTGTCCCACAGCATGCTGTTAAATTCAATTCTATTCACAACAAACATCCATTGTTATCTCTGTTTATTTCTGAAGGTTTCTCCTCCCTTGGCTTCCTCCCTTGTCTAGGAGGGTGGTGTAGGGGAGAGCTCTGAGCTTAAAGTCACAGGACCTGAGTTCAAATTTCAATTCTGCTAATTACTAACAATGTGACCTTAGGCTTAAGCTCTCTGGGTCTCACTTTCCTCATCTGTAAAATGAGGGATATAGCCTCAAAGGTCCCTTCTACTTCCAATGTATGATGCTATGATATTACATCAATGCACTCCTATCTCTCTTAACATTCCCATCCTGGCTTCTTTATTATCACTCATTCCTAACACCCCTAAATATAAAGCACTCCCAAAGATTCTGTTCGTTCAGCCCTGGTCTGTTCTCATGATCTCCTGCACAGCGTTTCCTTCTCTCCCTTGGATGGTTTAACTATCACCTCTGTGCACATGAGTACCAAGTCTTTAGCTCCAACCCTAACTTCTCTTCTTAGCACCAATTTTTCATTTTTTAATTATCATCTAGTAATTTCCACTGAAATGGAACAGCAAATTCAACATGGATAAAACTGAACCGTAAGTCTATGTAACCCTCGGACTGACCCCACTTCCTAACTTGTCTCTTTCTCCTACTTGTCCATTTCATTTCTCCCATTGTCTACAGTTCAGCTTTCACTTCCCTTGCTCCTATAATCTAAGGTAACCAGTGGGTCTCAAATCCATTGATGGCTGGAGGGATGCCGACTCCAAGCATGTGAAGATTTCCCCCAGTGGAAAGGGCAGATAGAACAACTTGTTCCAAAGTTCACGAAGGCAGAAAAAGCAGGCCGTGTGGAGACTTAGAGCTTGGTCAGACATCACAGATGGCAAGGCCACCCACTGCATCCCAGGACACTGCCAATCATCTTAACTTTTGTCTTTCCACTGGACTTTGATGACTCAGCGATAAGAGAGTGAGACTGGTGACTTTGTGCAACTGCCTCACTTAAATACAATTTACTTAAAAATTAAGACATTACTCTATAATGTCATTGATCTTCTTCAAAAACAAAGAGTGTAGGGGCAGCTAGGTGGCATGGTGAATAGAGTGCCTGGTGCTGGAGTCAGGAGGACCTTAACACTTACTAGCCATGTGACCTTAGGCAAGTGACTTAACCCCAATTGCCCTGCCTTCCCCCCTCCAAAAAAACAAACAAACAAAAACAAAGGCTGAACAGTAACAATTAGATATCAAATGTTATTGATTTTTATTTTCTTCACAATGACTCTGATGTTCATCAATTTAACCAAATTCTGTATACATATAATAATATTGTTATTCAGTCATGTTCAACTCTTTGTGATGCCGTTTGGGATTTTCTTGGCAGAGATACTAGAATGATTTGCCATTGCCTTCTCCAGCTCATTTTACAGATGAGGAAACTGAGGCAAACAAGGTTAAGTGACTTACCCAGGGTCACACAGCTACTAAGTGTATGAGTCTGTATTTGAACTCAGAAAGATGAGTCTTCCTGACTTCAGGCCCAGCATTCTGTGCATTATGGTGCCACCTAGCAGCCCACATAACAATAAGGTCTAGGAATAGAGACAAATGAGAAATAACACTCAATCTTCAGACCCTAAACATCTTATATCTTACCTAATACAAACAGCCTCCTAACTGGATTCACTAACTCCTGCCTCTTTTCCAACCTCATTGATCACATACATAAAAGTCAAATTAATCTCCCTCCAACACTGTTCTATGCCAGTTGTCTGCTTCTAAAAACCTCCAGTACCTCCCCATTTGGATAGACAGGCTTCATGGTGCAGAGAGAAGAATACTGTTTGAACCCAGATAAACAATCTGAGTTCAAGATTTTACTCTGCTTTTTTTATTAGCTTTGTGACTTTAGCTAAGTCATTCAACCTCTTTGGGCCTCAGTTTCCTCATCTTTTAAAATGAAAAGATTACAGAGTCTTCCTAGACCTTAATATTCTCTATGGCCTCTAAAGTCTTATGGAACTTCCTGTTTATTATCACTGAGTCATTAATTATATACACTTTAGATACTCTCTCCTAATATGTATCTTTATCTTGAACGTATTTAAATCTTGTCCTTTTCATGAGTGTTAGTCTTCAATTAAGTGGTTCTCCCACAAAGGCTGCCCCAGGAATGGGTTCACAATGGCTATTCTATTAATACTCATTGATTCTGTCTTTCACAAAATGTCCAAGAAAGCAATGGAGGGTAAAACAGGGGGACATTTGGCCATGGTTTCCTTTTAAAACTAGCAATAATGAACAGATGTTTATTAAGCTGAACAAATGGGGAAGTCAATAAATGAATTTCATTTCTTCATGAAATTATTTCCCTCTGCAAGGTTGGTAGAAAGATATTCAGCAAATGATTAAGTGAATGGAAAGGTTTTTGTCCTTGCTTACTGTAACAGTATATGATCATGGGATTTAGAAGGTGACTTAGGGGTCATCTAGTCACACATATGGAATATAAGATGTGAAAGACACCTCAGAGGCACTGAAGTCCAACCTGAACCCACACAAGAATCCTCAACTCCAGGATACAGAGCAACCCTCATCAAGCCTTAGCCTCTGTGTGTGTGTGTGAAACAGACACAGAAACAGAGAGACAGACAGACACAGAGACACAGAGACGAGAGAGATACAGACACAGATACACATTAGAGAGACCAGACACACACAGGAGAGAGAGAAAGAGAGAGGGAGAGAAAGAGAGAGAGGGAGAAACAACCTTCTGCTGAGGGGACACATCCTAATCCTACCCTGGTATAACTCCCCTACAGTTTTCCCCACATGGAGCCAAAATCTGATTCTGCAGGTTCCATCCATTTGCTCCCATTAATGTTCTCTGAAGCTAAATACAAAACAAAGCCTTCTTCTGCAGGAAGTCCTTCAAATACTTGAAGCTAGTTATCATGTTCCCCTCCCCCAAATCTTCTCTTCTCCAGGTTAAACATCGCTAATTCCCTCAACTGATCCTCAAGAGCCTTTACCATCCTGTTTCCTTTTCTCTGAATGATGCCCAGAGTATCAATGTCCCTCCCCAAATCTGACATGCAGAAATGAAGAACATACTGAAGCTTGCTGTCCTCTCAAAATATAGGAGAGTAGGAATATGTGCCCCCTCATTCTGGGCACGATAAGCAAGCTGATGCTGAGAGATGACTTGTTCAATATTATAGAGGGCAACAGGGACAAAGCTAGTGTCTGATCCCAGGTTCTGTGACTCCAAATTCAAAGCCCTGGCTCCCATGACACATGGGCACGGCTCAGGAAGAACAAGCCAGCTAAGCACAGTGGCAGAGAACACAGTGTTACTGGGTTCTATAAAGAGGAGGGTATTTTTGTGCCATTTGATGACTAAGAGATTGGTTTTTTAAAAGTCGTTTAAAGTCAAGGAGATGATCCCCATTCACAGCCCACAATTCCGATTTAAATTTTCCTTCATCACCCTCACCCAAACTGATCATTCCCTATGGTACTTCTTGCCTCTCCCACACACTTCAGTCAATCAATAAGCATTTATTAATCTCCTATGATGTACCAGGCACCATGTAAGACACTGAAGAAGTAATGACAAAAATGAAATTGTCCCTGCGATGCAGGAATTTACATTATTGCTATTTTTCCAATCTAATTTGATCCAACTCAATGCAATAAACACTTCTTAAACAGCTATTAAGTGCAAAGAATTGCTAGGTACTGAGGATATGAAGACAAAATGAAAAAACGGTTTCTACTTGTGTTTTTAAGAGGAGAATACAACCCTGGATTCTCTTCAGATACAGGGGTATTAACTGTTCTTGCTATACCTGCTTAGTAAATACCTTGGTAACCCACCTCCCCCCACCCCCGGCAAAAAAAAGAATATAGTCCCTACCTACAAGAATTTGTGATTTACTTAATAATGTGCTTCCTTGAACTATTCATTTTTCTCTTAACAGTCTCATCTCTCTAATGATTTTCTTGTGTTCCTGTAATGGGAATGGGAATTTGAAGATCTTCCCTGTCTCTTAATAGACTTAGGGGCTAGTTTAAAGACTTTTCCTGCTTTGCAAGCAAACTCTGGCCCCTAATGGGCTGAATGTAATCACATGGAGCCTGTGATGGAGGGAATTTTGCTAAAGGGTGCAACAGAGCCCAAAGGAAGATTCCCTGCTGTGAAGATAAACTCTGCCCCTGATAGGCTAAATATAATCACATGGAACCTGTGGTGGGAGGAGTTTGCTGAAGGGAAGCAGAGCCCACAAGAAGCTGGTAGTCAGAGGTAGCAGGTCCAGGGGGGAGAGAGGAGCTCAGGCAAGGAGATAGAGAGGTTTGTGAGTAAATATTGACCTTGTATTGGTTTGTGGGAAGGTTGAAGGATGCTGCCACTCTCAGCATTATTATGGCTTCTGAATACTTTTGGTACTATGGTGGAATTGGCTCACTGGTTTTGGGATTCGGTTTTCTGGTGTCTAAATAAATGCTTCAGTTCTGTCCTCTATCTGGAGAGTTTGGTATATTTTGTGATAGAACATGACATGTGATACTTATAGTCACAGTCTTTATCATGATCTTGAGAACTATAAATATTGCATTGGTTCTACAGTCCCTTATACTGTGCAGAAGATTTTGCACAAAGTAGGTACTTGGGAAATATTTGTAGACTGATTGACTGCCAAGGAAAAAAAAGTACAGGACTTTTCTTCTATAAAAGTGGGAGTAAAGGAGAGAAAAAAGTTAAGGACAAAAGACAAATTGGTAAGCAGAAGAAGTAGTTGGGATTCAAGGGCAGCAAGTAGTCAGAGATCAGGACTGAGACAGAGGAGTGAGTTTTGGCACCGAGACAAAGATAAGTAGCAAGGCTAGCTGGCCATATACCTTTTGCAGAGAAGAGTCTTTGAAGCTTTAGGACCAGGCTATACCTAGGAAATCCCATTTGTATCACAATTCTGGTCCACTGGTAAACCCTACACTGTCCCAGTTCATTTGTTCCCCATTAAACCATGACAGAATTCTGACCAAATGAGTCTGCTTTTCTATGTCTCTTTAAGACGACTGATGGGATGGGCAAGTGGACTTCAGAAAAACCTGGAAAGATTTATATGAACTGATGCTGAGTGAAGTAAGCAGAACTAGGAGAACACTGTGTGCGATAACAGCAACACTGTGTGATGACCAACTTTGATAGACTTAGCTTTTCTCAGCAATGCAAGGATCTAAGATAATTCTGAAAGACTCGAGGTGGAAAAATGTTATACATATCCAGAGAAAGAACTATGGAGCCTGGATGCAGATTGAAGCTTACTCTTTTCTCTGTTGTGATTTTGTTTTGTTTCTTCTTTAATGTTGTTTCTCCCCTTGGTTCCAATTCTTCTTTACAACATGACTAATATGAAAATATGTTTAATATGAATGTATAAGCAGAACCTATATCAAATTGCACACCATCTTGGGGAGTGAAAAGGGGGAGAAATTTTGAAGCTCAAAATCTTATGGAAGTGAATGTTGAAAACTAAAAATAAATTAATTTTTTAAAAAAGATAATGATGATGGGGTCTTAAAATCATAATTTGAGAGCTAGGACCTTAGAAGTCATCAAGTTCAACCCCTTCATTTTGCAGATAAGGAAACCAAGGAATAGGATCACATAGCTAGTAAATGTCTGTGGCAGAATGCAAACCTTCTTGACAAGTGTCTACCACACCAAGCTGCCTCTAGCAACACCTCAAATTTATGTAGCATTCTGAGATTTGCAAAATGCTTTACATAGACTATTTCATTTGATTCTCACAGCAACTTCTAAGGAAGGTGCTGTTATTATCTCCGTTTTGTTGTCATTCAGTCATTTTGAGGCATGTTTGATTCTTTGTGACCCCATTTGGGGTTTTTTTGGCAAAGATATTGGAGTGGTTTGTCATTTCCTTCTCCAGATAAGTTTACACATGAAGAAACCGAAGCAAACAAAGTTAATTGACTTACCCAGGGTCACACAGCTGCCAAGTGTCTGAGGCCATATTTGAACTCAGTGAAGATGTGTCTTTCTGACTTCAGGCCTGACACTCACTCCACTGAGCCACCTAGCTGCCCATTTTACAGTTGAGGAAACTGAGACCCAAAGAGATTAAATGATTTGGCTAGAGTCCCACAACTAGTAGTTATTTGAGGCAAGATTTCAACTCAGGTCTTCTTCTTCCAAGTCCAGCATTAAGTTATCTATTACACCAACACAAAACACTACTATTAAAAAGCTTAGTTTGAATTAAATCTTCTCTCTGGATGTTTGGCATCAGGTAGGCAAAATACTGAGATTGCTGATGGAATTTAAATTCCTGAAAACATTTGCTCTTTTATTTATTTATTTTTTACAAGCTGTCAGCATAATAGTGTCATAACTCATTTTCAGAGCCATTTATAGCCTCACCCAGTGGCCTGTCCTGAAGTGGGCTGTGTGGAAACAGCCGCCTTTCCATGACTAACGTGCTCTATTTACAATGACAAGTTTATCACACCCAAGATATTTTTATGGATGTAACTCCAGCTTGTGTTTTGGTTCCTCTCCTGTCGTTGGCTCTGTTTTAGCACCCACTGCACAGAGAGGCAGCCCAGCTGCATGGTTATTTAAACATGAATGGACTTCCAAATATGGAATGATAATAATGATAATCCCTTACATTTGTACACAGTGCTGCTTTGTGTTTTCCAAAGCCCGTTCAAATTAATTTTCTCATTTGATCCTCATGACAGCCTTGTGAGACAAAGCAGGCCAAGAGTTATTATCTTCATTTTACAGGTGAAGTTTCATGAGAATAAGTGACCTACCTAAAGTCACAGAGTAATTTAAAAGGTTCCCTCCAAGGCTTGCCTTGCACCCTCCTCCACAGGGTACTTTCTAAAGACCTTTTCTTCCTCCCTGTCCCCCAGTGCTCTCTCTTCCAATCCCAAAATTATTTTGTGTTTACTTTGCAAGTAATTTTATGCACTTATCTCTGGACAGCTACCTCTGTCTCAGAGCAGAGAGTATAAGCTCCTTGAGTCAGGAAGTATTGCAGTTCTGTCTTTGTATCCTAAGTACCTAGCTTGGTGGCTGAATATATTAGGTGCCTAAGAAGTACCTGAATTGAACTAGCAAAGTTTCAAATAGAACCTGTTTTCCTGCCTAGTCCGAAGACCTTTCCTGTTCATCTTGTTGTCTTTTTGAGGCTAGGGAGTTTCCTTACAGAACATGGAGCTCTCTCAAAAAGTGGGCATGATTGCAGAAAAAGAAGCCTTAATATGGAAGACGAACATTGAAACATGAACAGTACCACTTACCAATACAAAGATTCACAGGTGGTGAAACTGGTATAGAATTCTGGGGTCATTTAGTCAAACCTCTTTCTTTTAACAAATGAATTCACTAAGGCTCACCAAGGTTGCCATAGGTCATGAAGGTAAGGAGTAGAATCTACCTTCTCTGATACAATTTTAGCATTCTGGGCATACTGTGGTGCTGTTTACTACACGATAGTGTAGTGTTGGAGTGATAATGTGGTTTTAACCCCAGATCCTCCCTATTAACCAAGACCTTTATGCACAAGGAAAATCTCCAATTAGAGACATAAAGACTCCAAAAAAGTCATGTTAATTCCACCAATGCCGTCTTCGATTGGGGCTGGGACCAAGAGAAAAAAGGAGACTAGAGGAAGGAGTGGAATATATCATACTTAAGGATTGTTTCCTTCTATAACCAATGGTATGGACACAATCAATTTAACACAATTGGATCTCCTATTGTTAGATTACCAAGGAATTGGTTAAATATCAACAACAACGACATTTACATGGAAGGAGACATGAAGCAGATTTAGACAGTGTCTACAAGATGCCAAAACAACTGGATGAAAAGTGGGGAATCCAGTAACTACTCAGAAGAAGCTAGGTGGCTTGGTGGAAAGAGCCCTGGACCTGGAATCCGGTAGACCTGAGTTCAAAGCTGGCCTCAAGTATTTGCTAACTTTGTGACCCTGGGTAAGTAACTTAACCTTAGTCTGCCTCAGTTTCCAAATCTGTGAAACAGAGATAATAAGAACACTTACTTCAAAGGGTTGCTGTGAGAATATGATGAGATGTTTGTAAAAGCACTTTATAAACTTTAAAGTGCTATATAAATGCTAATTTATTGTTACTATTCACTCTGATACTTAGAACTTTGTAGTTACATAAATTTTCTCAGAAAATCCTCATAACAGATAGCATGTATTATATCTCTATTTTACAGATGAGGAAGATGAGACTCAAAGAGGTTGTATCTATCATTCAAAGTAACTGTCAGGACTGGATCTCCAATGCAGACCTTTTGTCCAAGTCCAGAGCTCTTTCTATAACACTGTGATATCTCCAGCTTACCCACATAACTCTGAAATATAAAATTTTTGGACTCATCTGGATAATGAAGGATTTGTAGGCCAAATTCCCAACTAATTGACTGAACCTTTCCCCTTTATTGAACTGTTTTGGCATCCCCTAGGCATGACCTTAGCAGATGTGTGGGAATTTGAATCAGTGGTCCCTTTGTCGTTGCTAAAAGCACATACTGAACAAAATTTCACCACAGCAGCCTTACTAGCTTCCTTCTGGAGCCAAACTATAATCCCATAATTAACAAAATTCTGCTACTTTAACTGAGTAGAAGCAATGGATTTGGCATGTCACTAGCTCATTTTTCAGTGGTTTTAAGGAGTGAGCTGAAAGCAAGCTGTGTGGGCCAAGTGTTGTGGGGTGACAACCAGGGGCCTGTCTATCCAGACTCCTGGGGCCTTCCTGAGAAAGCAAGAACAGCTGCTCACGTCCAAATGGCCTCACATCATAAATACAAAGAGCATCACAGACGTCCTTTTAAAAAATGTGTTGCCTAGTCATTGTCGACGCGCTAAACTTGGTCATATACTGATTAGAGTTTAGCAAGAATCAGAACGGTGAGAGAAGGCTTCCAGGAGGAGGTGAGACTGAAGCTGGGCTTTAAAGGTCAGGCAAGCTTTAAATAGGCATATGGGGAGAGGAGAAAGCATTCCAGGTTGAGTGATGGCTGTACAGTCCTGGGTCTCAGCAGGGGTGGCTGAATCAGCAGGAGCCAGCAGGGTCTGCCTGGAACTATGTAGGGCATCAGTGTCAGCTGGGGGCGAGGCATGAACGCCTCCAGAATAAAAAAGAACTAAGCCTCCAGGAAGCATCTTGACTTCAGACAAAGTGCTAACTTACCTGTATTCAAGATCTTAGCTCTCAGCAGATACCCTTAGATTTTAATTACAACTAGCGACTAATCTACCCAGTCATCATAGCCCCTCAGGTATCAGAGCCTCGATATCACTTTGGTAATAGAACATCCAAGGCTGTGAATTAAGTCTATGTTGGGGTAGCTTAGGTAGTGCAGCAGATAGAGCACTGGGACTGGAGTCAGGGTCTGACCTTGGATATTTATCAGCTGTGTGACCCTGGGCAAGTCACTTAACCCTGTTTGCCTCAGTTTCCTCATCTGTAAAATGAGTTGGAAAAGGAAATGGAAAACCACTCCAGTATCTTTGCCAAGGAAACTCCAAATGGGGTCAGGAGAGTCAGACATGACTGAAACAACTCAACAACAAATACACAGTAAGCAATAGGGTAATGCTTGCTGTTAGAATTCACAAAAAAAAAAGAATTAAATCTATGTCTTCCATCCTTCCATCACTTGAATTTCCTTCTTCCCCTAGTGAGACTCTTCCCTACTCCCTACCTCTACCACCTAGGGATTTCCCTCATTACAGGTTCCATCTTGGGTAGAGTATGACAATAGTATGTCTACAAAAAAAGAAGCATGAATAAACATTCCTGGGACAGTCAGGAGGTGGACTTAACTAATTCGAAGGCTTTCCATTGGGAAGAAGTGAGAAAGATGGTCAGTTAGGCACCATGGGGTCATATAATTATGGGCCTTGAAAACCAAAAACAGGCTTGATGTAGTCAAACACTCAGAGTCTTATAAAGCTGGAATTGGAATGGACATTTAAAATTTTGTGCCACTCCCTTAATCTTTCAACTAAGGCAAACAAGCTAGGCGATATAGTGCATAGAGTACTGGGCTTATAATCAGGAAGATTCATCTTCTTGGATTCAAATCTGGCCTCAGACACTTACCAGCTGTGTGACCCTGGGCAAGTCATTTAACCCTGTTTGCCTCAGTTTCCTCATCTGTAAAATGACTTGGAGAAGGAAATGGAAAACCACTCCAGTATCTTTGCCAAGAGAACCCCAAAATTGGGTCACACAGATTTGGGCATGACTGAAATTAATGACTAAATAAAAACCTAAAACAAGGCCCTGAGATGTTAAGATACTTCCTCAAGAATACATAGAAAGAAAATTACTAGAGGTGTTTAGGTTTGGACAAAGTAGGCAAATTCACTGACAGATGAGTAGAAGTCATCTAGAGTTCTTCATGAATATAGATGCCTTTAAAAGGTATCTAGGATTGTCCCACAGAACAACTGCCCTGAGGTAAAATATTGAGAAATCTTAAAGTGAAGTGAAAGGTGATTATTCTGGGACATATGGTTGTTAAAGAAGTCTCTATCTCAGGCAAGAAAATAGTTCTTACATCAAATCTACTGAAGGAAGCATGGTAGATACATGAAAAACCAGGATTTGAATTTTTCATTAGAGAATTGTTTTGGAATGCTGTGCAAGGAATGATTATGAAAATTCCAGCCAAACATTTTGTATTATTTTTTCCTCTAAAAAAAAATAACAAAACCATGTCACAGAAATACATGCCTAATCTGATTTAAATGTGTTGGTCTGCCTTTAGTCTCTGTTCATGAATATCATAATATCATTAATAATTAAGAATCCATGGAAAAACCAGGCAGAAACAGAAATCATTTTAAATCTAATCTGCTATTGTTGTGAGTGTTTGTTAAGACTGTAAATGTCATGCTGAACTTCACAGCCATGATCTGGCCGATCTGAACAATTGCCTGAGCAGCCTGGCTGAAGTTAAATCTGGAATGAACAAACTCCCCAAATTGCAATATTGTTATGGGTGGCTTATTACTATTGTAGACCAGGATTTGTTGGCTTTCTAAATGTGTTGGAGATGCTTATCTGTACTCAAATATTATACAGTCCCTCTCTCTTTTTTCTTCACTAGACCAAGCCTTTATCGGAGCATGATTAGTGATGTTGATGACTATGCTTTAGAGACTGAGCCAATTGGACTTAAATCAGAACAGGCCATTCTTCAGGTCCCACCATGTCACTTCTCCCTAATGACCCCCACTAACATTAACATCTCCCTTTCTTACTACCTTCTCAGACATCATCTAAGCCAGATATTTTAATATCTGATGATACACTTTCTTTTCATCTGTTTCATTTGCATGAGCCTTGCCCCTCCAACTAGAATCTTTGAGAGTGGGGTCCATGCCCCATCTTGTGTTTCCCCAGAGTACTCAAGGACACAAAGTCTTCAAAAGATTAATTGATTGAAAGGCAGCAACTTGTCCTTTGGAAAGATCACTGAACTTGCAGAAAAGAGACCTAGGTTTGAATTCTGACTCTGATACATTCATTGATTGTCTCTGGAAAAGTCATATAATCTCTTGTGAACCTCATGGGTCTCTCCAAGGAAATGTAGATAATTGTGCATGACATGTCTCACAGGGTTGATTGGGAGAATGTGCTTTGTCAACCTAAGCATGTATGTAAATATGACTTGTCATCAATGTTGGCCTCCAGCTACAGATATTGTTGGCCCTCTGTTCTCCAATACAACTGCCTGCTGAGGTCATCTCCTCTGCCCAACATTACTGCAGCAATGCTGAGGCTTCCTCTTCATTATGTTTTCTCAACCTATAAATCTCTATAAAGGTTTTCTATTTGTCTCCTGACTTGGCTTAGATTTTTTAAATGAAAAATTACCAATTTGGTGAGTTAAAAAAAATGAGATTCCTTTTCATGGACTAATAAAAATATAGTGGATCTCTTATAGTGTTTACATTTACTATTTTCTGATTATAAAAAAAATACTACTTGAGGATACTTTTTGAAAATTATTACTCAGCAACTATGTTTTCATGGAAAGAACACTGGATTTGGAGTTAAACACCTTGCATTCAAATTTTGGCTCTGATATTTACTAGTTTTGTGACCTGGGGTAAGTAACTTTCCCTCTTTCTCTGGGCCTCAATTTTCTGGTCAATAAAATTAGAGTTATATTAAATGATCCCTGAGATACCTTCCAGCACCAGATCCTATGAATCGGTTTCTTCCTGTCATGTCGCCTAGCCCCATCTGCCAGCCTGGAGACTGCCCTGTTCTTTTGAACTGGGCCCGTGTCAGCACAGCATACAGTTTATGAATGTAATATATAATATCACCTTGCATCTATTCAGTATTTTACATTTGTTAATGTAAATGCTTTCACTACATCCATTATTTTCTTTGATCATAATCAAATAAGAAAGATAGGGCTGGTATACAGGCATAGCTCACAGGAGATTGCCCCAAATGGTGTTCCTTTACAATAACATCATTAACACAATTATAACCAAACCAGGAGCTTCTAGCTAATTGCCCACAGAGGAGCATCACTTGTGGAGTCAGGTAACTAAACTTGAGGTCATAACCTTGCCATTTATTAGCTAGGTAATCCTGGTCAAAGCATCTAGCCTTTATGGACCTTGGTTCCCTCCTCAGTAAAATGGGGATAATAATGTTTGCCCCACCTATCTCATAGAGTTGTTGTGATGGGGAAATTTTTTTTTTTCACAAATTAAGGGTAGCTGGATGGTGCAGTGCTAGACCTGCAGTCAACAAGACCTACATTCAAATTCTGCCTTAGATGCTTTACTATGTGACCTTGGGCAAGTCACTTAATGTCCTTCCAATTCTGTTTCCTCATCTGTGAAGTGGATGGTTTCCCAGGGTTGTTATGAGAATCAAATGAGATAACCTATGTACAGCTCTTTGCAAGACTCAAAATGCTATATAAATGTGAGCTATTATATTATTATTATCTTCCACTGTTGCAATGGAAAGAGTTTTCCCTTGCAATATTCTTTCAACCATCCTGTCTTCCTGGAACCAATGGAAAGTTAGAGCCAGTAAGAGAAAATCAGTTACCTAAGTTAAAAATGTAGTGGGGATTAAAGGTCTACTGACTGAGTCTGGGGCTTATTCCTTTACTCATCTGATTGTCAATCAACAAGTATTTATTAAATGTGATAGGCACAGCAGTAAGCCCTAAGAATATAAACACCAAAGTGAGACTGTACATGTCCTCAAGAAGTTCACATTCCACTGACATGGCTAGAAACCAGGGTTCTCTGAAGTCAGTGAAGTTTTCCTCTACCCCACAGACTTACTGAAGCAATCCTTGAAGCTGTAGAAAACAGCCTGATTAATATGGAATTTAAGTTCTTCACTAGGAAAAAAAGCCTTTCCAGATTTTTCTGAAGTGCTGCTCTTCTTGGTCATCTTGGCTAAATCTAACCTTGCCAATATCTAATTTCCATCTTATTGGACCTTAGGTATCCAGATAGCCAGCATGGAAGATATATTCTGACTGCATACACTGCTCCCTCTGTCCAGCTTCTCTCTGAATCACAGTCTCAGAAGCTGACCATGGGGATCCTCTCCGGATGGCGATTGCCACATGTGCACACCAAAGGGTCAGTCCAGACATCTGTTTACATTAAGAGATCCAAATTCCTGCTGATTAATTACCTTTCCTTTCCTGTGAATAAACAGGAAGACCTCAAGTTAATTAAGGTACTTGTTCAATTACTTTAATTGGTATTAGGAGTGTTGCTTCTTCATATCTAATATCTGAGAACCTACCTAATGTGGGCACTCTGGCAGAAGTAATGTGACTCCAAAGGTTGGAGAACAGCCTAAAATTTTCTTACTCACAATAAGTTCAAGGAAGGAGCATGGGAAATTCATAACTCAGAAAAAAATCACAAATTCAAATGGAAGAGATCCTATTTTCCTGTTCCTATATCCCAGATCAGAACTCAGGGTGATGTTCCCCATCTTCAAGGAGTCAGTCAGTCAATAAACATTTATTAACCACCTCTTATGGGTCAGGCACTGTGCCAAGCACCTGATAAATTGTCAGAGAAGGGAGTCAACTACCTCACATAACTTGAGGGATTCAAGAAGATCCTTGAGGGAGCCCATGAAAAGCCTGTCATGTAACAACTTATTTATTATTCAGCCATTATTATTCTACTATTCTATTATTCCACCATTAGACATTGTACCATTAGATACAGTACCTGGCATATAGTAGGTGCTTAATAAATGTTTATTGACTAATGACTGACTGATTCATTCATTCAACAAAAATTGATTAACACATTAAACTTTATCACTTAATTCTATTTTTTATTAGATCAACTGAGCTAGGAGAGAGCGGGGAAACATTTGTATTCAGAACATCTGAAAAGGTATGGGAAGAACTACAGAGTTTAAATACAACTTGCTGCCTGGGGTACAATAGTTGGTGTTAGGTAGTCCTAGGTTCAAATCCCATCTCTGATACTTACTAGCTAGGTGATGCAAGCCAAGTAACTAAACCTCTCTAAGCCTCAGTTTTGTCATCTATAAAATAAGGTGATGATAGGCCCTGCTTCACAGATATATTGTGAGGATCAAATGAAATAACACATGTAAGTTTGTTTTTTTTCTTTTTTTGCAAACCAGAAGTGTTATAGAATTGTCAATTGCTAATTATTACTACTACTGCTCATAGAACTTACGGTCTTATAGGAATATTATCCAAACATTACATAATCAATTAGTAGTTTCTTATAAAGTCTTCTCCCTTGCTCTTGTCTTGAAATGTTTGTGATTCTTAATAAATGTTAGGAGGTAAAACATTCTTTGCTCAGACTCACACAAACACACACACAATTGCATTAGTGAGTTGCAAAACAAAGTCCTATGTAAGTTCTTTGGGTTTTCAGCATTACTCTTAAGTTTCCTCTTTTAAAACAATAAGCATATTTAGAAGGGACACATTAAATCACAGTGCACAGCAGATAGAACACTGGGCTTGGAATCAGGAGGACTCTTCTTTCTGAGTTCAAATCTGCCCTCAGACATGTACTAGCTGTGTGACCTTGGGCAAGTCACTTAACCCCATTTGCCTCAGTTTCCTCATCTGCAAAATGAGCTGGAGAAAGAAATGGCAACCACTCCAGTATCTTTGCCAAGAAAACCCCAATAGGAGGTCACGAAGAGTCAGACGGGACTGAAAAATGACTGAAACAACAATAATGATTGAGATCATCAGTGAGTAAAAGAAGGGGGCTGTTGAGACAAAAAAAGAGGAAAGATTGAGGTTGAAGGATGACTTCCCTGACAGAGGGAAGAAACCAAAAGACAAAGAGGATTAGAGGGGGAGGTAGAAGAGGAAAAAACCAAAGACAAATTAATTCTACTTAATATTGTTGAGGAGGGCTGTTAATAGTATAAGGGAGGCAGGATATGTTTCCCCACTCACTCCTAGATCAGTTGATTTAATCAAAAATAGAGTTAAGTGATGAAGTTTAAATGTGTTAATAATATGTAACCTCATGTGATCCTTTTATAAGTTTTGAATATTTCTCTAACTGAGTCAAGGAGGAACAAGGAGATTGGCTAAGTAAGCAAATTACTCATGTTTATGGGGGCTTTAAATAGCTAAAACCAAGACAACTTTCAGCAGTTCAAAAGTGAGAATGATTCAAATCTGGGAGCAGCCTTCAGGGGAGACCTCTACAAGGGGGAAAGGAGGGAAGCAGAGGACATTTCTTTATCTTCTCTCCTGGCCCCCACCAGAAACATAACTTTGAAGGACACACACACATACACACATACATACATACATACATGCATATACATACATATCTATCATCTATCTATCCATCTATCTATCTATCTATCTATCTATCTATCTATCTATCTATCTATC